>NC_073253.2:99914166-100237500 GCF_029289425.2 Pan paniscus
AGATGCAGATGTTTAACCTTACAGAGTTTAGAATCATTTTTCCTGTAACACATGAAAGTAACCCTTTTACCAATTCATACCATTATTGATTGTATTCAAAACTGTACTCAAATAATTATCTTCTGTTCTTTTCATCTGGCTAAAATGTTTATCATCATCACATGTACGGCTCATCTTTATTAAGCCACGTGCAAACATTTTTTTCATAACATTCCTCAAGTTTTAGAATAACTGTGAATAATTATTGATAACAAATGCTTACTGTTTTACAAAATTCTAAGGTTATCGAAAATTGGATGAGGTAAATTTGATTAATACAGATCATTCTTTTTAAGAAGAAATTTTAGCTCAAAACTTTATTTCTAAATAGAGGAAAAGAGCCAGGCATTGTGGCTCAGGCTTATAATTTCAACCAACACTTTGGGAGGCCAAAGTGGGAGGATTATTTGAGGGCAGGAGTTAGATACCAGCCTGGGCAACATAGTGAGACTGTGTATCTACAAAAATAATATAAAATTAGCCAAGCCTGATGGTGCATGCCTGAAGTCCAAGCAACTTAGAAAGCTGAGGTGGGAGGATCACTTGAGCCCAGGAGTTTGGTGCTGCAGTGAGCTATGATTGTGCCACTGGACTCCAACCTGAATGACACATTGAGAACCCTTTTTTAAAAAAAATTAAAAATGACAAATTTGAAAAAACAGATGAACAAACAGAGGAAAATAATTTAAGGATTTTGAGAAAAAAATTGTTGGGCTCTAACAAACTCTATTATTCATTGCCCTGAAGTGCAGCGGTCCCCAAACTTTTTGTCTCCAGGGACCAGTTTCATGGAAGTCAATTTTTCCATGGACTGGTAGTGGGAAGTGGGGGGCACTGGGGATGATTCAAGTGCATTACATTTATTGGGTACTTTATTTCTGTTATTATTACATTGTAATCTATAAAGAAATAATTATACAACTCACCATAATATAGAAAAAGTGGGAGCCCTGAGCTTGTTTTCCTGAAACTAGATGGTCCCATCTGGGAGAGATGGGAGATATTACTGATCACCAGGCATTAGAGTCTCATAAGGAGTGTACAACCCAGATCCCTCACATGTGCAGTTCATGATAGGGTTTGTGCTCCTATGAGAATCTAATGCTACTGATGATCTGACAGGAAGCAGAGCTCAGGCAGTAATGCGAGTGATGGGGAGAGGCTGTAAATACAGATGAAGCTTCATTTGCTCGCCTGCCACTTACCTCCTACTGTGCGGCCCAGCTCCCAACAGGCCCCAGACAGGTACCAGTCTGCTCCTGGGTGCTGGGGACTCCTGCATTACTACATTCATTGGTTTTTGCCAATTTTCATAATATCTACCATATCTTATAACTTTTATTTGTGGAAATACTATCTGTGGCTCAGGATCTAACTAATGAGTCTCTTCTTTCTTAAATAATTCCTTGATAAATTTCTACCAGTCAGTTTAGGCTAACATACAACCCCAACATTCAGTGGCTTACAACCACAAAAGCTTATTTTTTATATTTTATATCCACTGTGGGTCAGCTATGGCTCTGCTCCTTGTCATCTGGATGACAAAACAGCCTATATCTGGCACCATGCTAGTCTTACAGAAAAGCTTTAAAAGAAATATGGCAAAGGCAAACTAATTTTTAACGTTTAACTTGAAAGTTATGTATGTACTTCACTTCACAAGTCATTGACCAAAGCAATTCACATGACTCATTCTGAGGTCAAAAATATGAATGAATAAGTCACATGTCCAAGGATGACATCAACAGAATTGAGAAGTATGCTGCACATCAAGGGAAGGATAGCAAATATTTTAACAATAATACAACCCATAGGACTGATCACTGTAATGGAGATGAGAACAATAGAAACTTTAAAAATTTTCTTCCTGTGTTCTTATCAACTCGTTAATGTTTCCTAAAATAATACACACTTTATTGGATATGAGTCTTTATTCATTCTGATCATTTCTCTTCTTTATAGTCCCTTCCCAGTTCTTTTTTCAAAGATCTACCCATTTCTCAGAGTTTTAATCACATTCCCATGCTGCCTTAGATACTTTCTTGATGTACTCAACTTAAGTTTCATCCATCTGTTCTTTGAACAAGTGAGTATTGATTTTGTAGCACTAAATTTTGAACCACAAAAATTTTGCAAGTGTGTCTTCCTGTATTTTCTCCTAAGTTAAACATACGATAATGTACTTGACAAAAGTGGAGCCTTGTATTTTTCTTTACTATATAGAAGAAACTTTTTCAGAGTTTCATGGTTACAGTACTGCTGCTGCCACTACAGCTGGGCTCTCCAAAGGCATTTTCTGTTCAGGTGATAATGTGAACAAACACATCAGTTGTTAAAGTGGGAATTGCTTTTGATTTTGTATTCACCTCTCCTAGTGTGTACTTGGTGGATATAGAAATCCATACCAGCCCCTGCTCCTAACAAATGTTTACTGGATGTCTTAATGGATAATCTTAGGGTTGAGAGAAGGAATATTGACCTCTGGTAAGTGATATAGTTTATTAATAAAATAATACATATGATATGCATTGAGGTACTTGTTTCTATCCTGCTTTGTGGAAAGAATAATATTTGCATCATTTTAAAAAAGTTAAAATAAAACACCTTGGAGTTGATGTTACAGAAACCACTGGAAGAAAGAAATTTTTAAGTAAAATTAAAATTTTCCTTATAAAATTATCAAAACAGATGGCAATTAGAAAATAGAAATATAGAGAAAGGGGTCCATTACCTAACTATAATCACGTGCTGCCACATAATGTTTCATTCAGGGATGGACCACATATGACAGTGGTCCTATAACATTATAATAGAGCTTAATAATTCATTTTCTAGTGCCAGCATGGATTTCATAACACTGTAGCATAATGTATTATTCACATGTTTGTGGTGATACTGGTATAACAAACATACTGTGTGACCGGTCATACAAAAGTATGACACATACAATTGTGTATGGGACATAATTGATCACAAGAAATGACTATGCTAAAATAATGATAAAAAGTATGTATATATATATATATATACACACACACACATACATATACACATGTATATATACAAAAAGTATATATACACATATATACTTTTTATCACTATTTTAGAGTGGACTTCTTTATCACTCCTTTACATATATATATACATTTTATCACTATTTTAGAGTGTACTTCTATTGTAAGGCAGCCTCAGGCAGGGCCTTCAGTAGGTATTCCAGAAGAAGGCATTGTTATCATAGGAGATAACGGCTCCATGTGTACTATTGCACCTGAAGACCTTCCAATGGGAAAAGATGGGGAGGTGGTGGAAGACAGCGACACTGATAACCCTGGCCCTGTGTAGGCCTAGGCTAAAATGTGTTTTTGTGTCTTAGTTTTTAACAAAAAAAAAATTAAAAAATAAATATTTTTTAAAAGGTGAAAAGCTTATAGTATAAAGATATAAAGAGTTTTTTTGTTTTTTTTTTTTTGAGACAGAGTCTCGCTCTGTCACCCAGGCTGGAGTGCAGTGGCATGACCTTGGCTCACTGCAACCTCTGCCTCCCGGGTTCAAGCGATTCTCCTGCCTCAGCCTCCCGAGTAGCTGGGATTACAGGTGCCCACTACCATGCCCGGCTAATTTTTGTGTTTTTATTAGAGACAGGGTTTCACCATCTTGGCCGGGCTGGTCTTGGACTCCCAACCTTGTCATCCACCCACCTCGGCTTCCCAAACTGCTGGGATTACAGGCGTGAGCCACCGTGCCCGGCCCAGAAATTATTTTTATACAACTGTGCAAGTGTTTTTTTACACCATATGTTCTTACAGAAGAGTCAAAAAGTTAAAAAAATTAAACCAGTCATAAAGTAAAATGTTACAGTAAGCTAAGGTTAATTTCTTATTGAAGAAAGAAATTTTAAATAAATTTGCTTTAGCCTGATGTACAGTGTTTATAGAGTCTACAGAAGTGTGCAGAAATGTCCTAGATCTTCACATTCACTCACCACTCACTCACTGACTCACCAAGGGCAACTTCCATGCCTGAAAGCTCTATTCATGGTTAAGTGTCCTATACAGGTGTACTATTTTTAATCTTTATATTTTTACTGTACTATTTCTATGTTTAGATACACAAGTGATTACCAATGTGTTACAATTGCCTCCAGTATTCAATACATGCTATACAGGTTTGTAGCCTAGGTGTACAGTAGGCTCTACCATCTAGGTTTGTGTATACTCTGATATTCAATAAAAGGCAAAATCACTGAATGACAGATTTCTCAGAATGTATCCCTGTTGTTAAGCAATACATGACTGCATTTAGTGAGGTGATACGTAAATACCTAATTCAAAAAAGGAAGGTTGATGCTATTTCAAAATTGCAGATGCTTTTCCATGGCCACTGAATCACCTTCAGGTCACAAAGTTTGTTATTTTCATAATGTACATACTGACAAAGAAGTATTCGTGAGCAAATAAAGAGTAGATGAAAGAAGGGTTTGGAAACTGTCTAGCATTTTATCATTTTCATGAGTAGTTCCTATTAAAAAGGCTAAAGTGAAGAGTAATAATCTTACTGAGGCTGAACCACTGTAAATGAAATAATCATTTGTATGTTGCACAACATAATCAATTAGCTATTAAAATTAGGTCAAACTTTCTAGTACAATACAATCAAAATCTGATTAATATTATTAAGCATATAAAAATATATATGTTAGCTTTTGGAAAATAAACTTGATATTTTGGACTTACAGTGAAAGGAGAAAATGGGGACTAGATGGTTAAGAGATAAAGCATGTAGAAAATCAATCAGGAGGAAAGTTCCTTGACATGTGTCAGAAAAGAAATTTCAAAGAAGTGAAAGGCTAAAGCAAGGTAGTAAATGACATAAGCTCAGTTTAACAACTGTAACTTTGAAAATAAATGATAAATTGTTTGATGTACTGTAGTGAAATACTGTAGTAGACTTTCTCTCCTGTTGCCTTTCTCCCTTATTTAGTGCATAAATAAGTCAGATGTTTATTCATCTCTCTCATAAAGGAAACCTAGAATTGTAAAAGCATTTCAGGGCTGGTAGGCAGGCATGAAAAAAAATGATGAAATGCAATGGGGCAAAAGAGGAGTTCTTCCCATCTGAAACCATTACACCTTTTCCCTAGAGGGGTCTCCCACATTTGCACTTAGATATCTGTGGCAAGAACATAGATAAAAGAACACATACCTAATGAGGGCCCTCATTTTATTAGATTTTCCAAAATTCTTTCATCCCATTGGATCTTTGCAATTGTGTTTCTGTCTCAGGAAACACTTCATCCCCTATTTGCTCTATGTGAGGCTTACCCTTCCACAGCTCTAAACCAAGAGTAAGAGGATCAGGTCTCACCATGTTAGTCTTTGTTAGAAATCCAGTTTTGGATGAGAGACACAAAGGAGTTTTATAGAAACATTGATGTTGAGCTACAGTGTTCCTTGACATAGCAACTAACGGGTAAACTAAGTGGGCATTATTTTCAGTGTTTTAATAGTATTGTGATTATTGAATAAGGCAGCTGGTTCCTTGTAAAGCAAGGTTGTGAAAGGTCTTCAAAACCATCTTTAATAATACATTCAGACATTCTCTTCTGTTTTTGACCTTGATTTTTCATTTCTGAGGATGCATTAGCTATATGCACAAAGGCTTTTCTTTCCTCTTTTGTGCTTAATGGTTTTCCTTCATGAAGAAGTATTGGAGATGTTGCTATTAAAGCACAATGTGTCTTAAATCAAAAGGTTTCTTATTTACTACTTTAAATAAGTAGTATTGTTTTAGTAATTTCACTTACACATGAAATACATATTAAGAGCAACTATAAGTTCTACATGGGGCTAAGTCCTAGGAACACACACACACACGCACACACACACACAGACAAATCATGTTTCTGCTCCATCTGGAGCTTGCATTGTGATAGGAGGAAATACATAAAATAAGCTAATTCAGGAATACATGTATTTTTACAAATTGTGATAGTTTTATACGGTAAGAATTCTATACAAAAGAACAATATGTGGGAGACATAGGATTTGCAGGAGTAGTCTCTTACTGAGGAAATAACATTTGAGCCACATTCTGAAGAATGAACAGGAAGAGTTATATAGGTGTGAAATACAAGAGGATTATTCCAAGTGAGGGTACATAAGTATACAAATGCACCCACATAATGGAAATGGAGTGGTAAAATGCATCCATTCATTCCACTGGAATGTGTAGAGCACCTACTGTAGGTACATGGCATAGCAAGACAGAAAGGTATTGATCCTGCCTGGCCACTATTTACAGTCAAAGGGGAAATAGCTTTTATAAACGAATTAAATGAAGCAGCATTCATAACTACTAAAAGTGTTTCAAAGTTACAATAGGCAGAAATAACCAGTCCTGTCTAATTCTTCTAAAGGTGGCAAGAAAGACATTAATGGAAGAGTTAATTAACTCTTGAGTTGTAGGGCCATGAATTTTCTAACTTCTAAGTATCCTGCCTACATGTCTTGTTGTCTTCTGTAGGATTCATTGGTCTTAATTAAACATCTATAGCATGCATCAATTTTTGATATTAGCTGAGGAGAATCTAAGAATCCTTAGCATCAGTAATTTTAGAATAAGAAACGCTGGCCTTATAAATTGTTTAGCAGTATAAATTAAGACATTTTATTTTGTCTACCTATTTACTTTTCCACAGAGCCCTTTAGTCAAACAAAATCATAGACAGAAGTCCAATATGTAAAATGAAGGAATTCTCATAACTAATTATCATTGAAATATCAGGGTTAGAGAACTAACAACCTGGTTATAACCCCATCCTCACTCCATAAGAAACCAGATATATGGTCTTTGTCTCCTAGCATGTGTACTTTTGGAATATAGGAAACTATATTTTAAAATATTAATATATCTTATTATTCTTATATCTGATTATTTTAGAATAAACTATACCTTAGTTATCTCTGCATTTATCTTTTAATATTTATCTGATATTAATTTATTTTAATTATGCATTTAAAAATACACATTTTTTTTGCCAATTTTAGACATCTCCATGTAAAATCAAATTATTAAACATGCCCTTAGCTAAGCAGAGCAATTCTAGGGGCAGAAAAATTGTTCTTTATGACTTCAAAAAAGAAAGCAAAAAGCATCAGAAACCATAAGAATAAAGCTGTTGAAAATACAGTTTGATGAGAAATGTATAAACAAGAGGTTATTCTGAAGACTGTTGATTAGTTGTAAAGCTCTTATTAAATAATCAGTTTTAAAGAGGCAGTGATAAAAATGTAAATAAGTCCTTAATTAATCTCTTAGGCAGCTAAATAAACCTAGTCTAAAGCAAAAATATTTCTGTATATTCACAACTCATGACAATCAGTTACAGGATTATCAACTAAATAATAAAATAAAGAAAACTTTTTGTCAAACTATAAGATTGTTGTAAAAAGTGGAGACTTTCAAAAAATTGTAGTTTTCTCTGTTTGAATTTCATTTGTAAATCATAACAGGTTTGAGCTAATTCTTCTTTAGTAAGAGATAAAACTGAGAGTTCTGTCTCTCATTTTTTCTTAAGGACAGATAAAAACAGAGATTTGATTCTGTCATTCCCAAAAACCAAAAAAAAAAAAAAAATCAAATAGAAAAATTGTGGTTTTGTCTAGAGAATGCAAAACTTACCAGTCATATAATTAAATTCAATTGAAGAAAATGACTAGTATAATTAACAAAGTAAATCTAGTAATTTGGCACTATATTTGGAAACAGAAAATTAATTTAATTTCTTTAATTTCTGTTTCTTTAATTTCTGTGTTGACCTCAATGAAAAAGAATGGGCTAAGAAAGAACGTTTTGATCATCTTTAAAGGGTCTAGTAGTTGCCTTGTATAAAAGAATTTTGTACAATGTATGATTTATTCCTGCCTCTGAAAAGCTTATCAGATTCATCATGTACATTGAAAGGCCATCCATATAAACAGGCCACAAGAAGAAAAGCCCAGTGGCAGTTGCTTGTCACATTTCAAGAGGCATTTTAAAACATATCAAACACTCAAAAGCTTCTCTCTTTAAAGCCTTAGAAAACAATTTCCCCCTGAAGTCTGTATAAGTTTAAACATCAAAGTACTAAACACAGTACTAAAATATTGTCAATGAACCATTCTAAAAAGAATATTTTGTAATGCTTCAAAGAAGAGAACACTGTAAAGGTCTGAAAATGCCATTTTTAATATCTCACAGTCCTTGGCTCATCTGAAACAAGAGTTAATCCAGACGTTATGATCTGGATAGTGTAAATAAACAAGTTGATCATTTATAATCCTGCTACTTACAAGTGACTGAAAATAAAACTCAAAATGGTTTTAGCAATTAGAGAATTCATTAGGTCATATACTGGAAAGCAGTTAGTTACATGGACTAATAAATTATCTAACTTTGGGTAATGAGATAGGAGCTCAGTAAGACCATCAAGCCCTGTTGCTCTAGCTCCACTTCTGTTTCCATTTTCTCTGAACCAGCTCTACTCTTAGGTATCACATGATGGTAAAATGGAACATCTGCTCTTTCCTCTTCTCAGGTCTAAGTAAAGTAGATATATATGGCTGCATATCCTCCACTAGGCATATCCCCTTTATAGATGCTATGGCTGTGGCCAAGAATTTAGGATATGTCCATAGATCTGGGTCTGTACCATATGGCTATCCCTGCAGCTTCCGGCAGAGCTTCACCAGGAATGTATGATATGGGATTGGGGAAGAAGAAAATGCACAAAAGAAAATAAAGATTGCTGCTGGAAGAATAGGAAGTGATGCAACAGAGGCAAAAGAAAAACAATTATTAATTATACTTTGTAGCCAATTTCCTGGAAATATTTGTGACCAAAATGACATAATATTTAATTGATAGAATGTTTATAATACACTATGCTTGATGATTCCCTAATCATCTCTTTACTATTATATTACTTCAAGTGTCAAAAATAATAAAATACCAAATAAAATCATAATAAAAAACATATTTAAAACATTGATTCCTAATGAATGTATAAAAACACAATAATGAAATAAACCGGTCCATGAACTTTAACATCTAAACTGTTCATGAATTTTGAAAATTATCTTTTCAATAAGAGAAAAAAAATTTTCTTTACTTTCTATCCTTACTTTATGGGCAAGCTAATGTGTTTTTCTGTTTAATTAAATTAAATGCATACTGTGCTGCTATCCTTTGGCAGCATGCTGACTTCATCTTATTCCAACAAATTTAAAAAAATTTTTAAAGCTATTGGAAATATTTCCTGAAGAATAAAAAGAGGAATGAAAAAAGGAAAGAGAGAAAAGAAGGAAGGAAGGAAGGAAGGAAAGAGGAAGGAAGGAAGGGAGGGAGGGAGGGAGGAAGGAAGGAAGGAAGGAAGGGAGGCGGGGGGAGGGAGGAAGGAAGGAAGGAAGGGAGGGAGGGGGGGAGGGAGGAAGGAAGGAAGGGAGGGAGGGGGGGAGGGAGGAAGGAAGGAAGGGAGGAAAGGGAAAAGAAAAGAAAGAAAGTAAAGATTTAGAGGAAAAAATAAAGAAAACAGAATGGAAGTAGAAATAATACATTTTATTCTTAGCATAATTAGCTAAAACATTATTTACAGTGAGGATGCCTTAATCAGATTATTAATCGAATTAATCTATTTTTGATGTTTTGGTTTCTCTCAAATTGTGTCATTAAATAAGGAATTTTCTTTGAAAAAAAGGCACTGAGTAAAAACAAACAAAAACAATAAGCAAGCAAACGAGTCTCTTTTTTGTGTGTACTGGCTTTCAGTCATTTTTCCCCCAAATGAAGAAACAGCACAGTTCGTCACCAGACAACTGAAGCAAAGAATTTACCAAACAATCCTGAGTGTGAGCTACAGAGGATGACCAGGGTATGTTGTAATCTGGTCCTGTTTCATGTCTTACGTGTCATCCACTCTTTAGTTAATTTCCTTCTGTCCTCCTTAGGTATGAGAAAAAAGTTTACTTAAAGGAAAACTTGTTTCATTGTATTTTAATTTCAGATTTTAAAGACCCAGCTCATTCTATAGCATACAAACACACCTTGGGAAGATTAAATAAAAGAAGTGGGTAAAATTTTGCATTAGATGTGTACAGATGTGATTAAGCAAAACTGGCTCAAAGATTTGCTTGCATTACATTTAATTTTCTTCACTCCAGGACATATTCTAGTGTCACATCAAATTATATGCCTTATTTTTAAAATCGATAATGGTATTTTATGTATAATGTGTGAAGACGTGAAGACAGAAATATAAATATTTTTATAATTATTTATCCATCAAGTTCTATTTATTTCAAATTTAAATAAGATATTTGTGTAAAATTTAGCCTCTTATTAAGTTAATTGCATTGAAATTATTTCCAAAGTTAGCTTAAAAAAACAGGTGAATGTGGTTTTTGTGATGAGTTAAAATAATGTAACATATTGGAACTTTTTACAAAATATTTAATTTACTACACATTTTTTAAGTTCTGTAACAACTCAGAGGACTTTTCTCAAGTTTCCTGTATAAAAACAAAGCTTTAATGTATAACATATAAAGTAAGAATTATTTTTTTCATACACAGTAGTTAAAATGTGTAGAATTTAGAGAATATTCAAATATTTAGAAGAGTCTAGAGTGCCTTTTTGAAGGGGTCCCTCTGCCTCTTGGGAAGGGTTAGAGCATACCAGAGGGCTCCGAGAGCTCCCGCCCTCGGCACAAGAAGGCACATGATCATGGTTGGAGCCTGGTGAGGAAGGCTCATGCACTTGTATGGCTGCAGCCACAGACCCCAAAGCACAAAAATCATGTCCTCTACCAGCATCCGTCTAGTAGAATCCCCCATGTGTTCATGACCATCAGTTAAGTTAATCAATCAGGTGCTAGGTAATCATGGTTAAACTACACACATGTGAAGCAGAGCCGATGGATTTTCCTGGTATTCATTTCTTGTCAGCTTACCAGCACAAACTGATTTAAGTATGCATCAACTAATCATCACACTGAAAGGCCCAGAATAGCAGAGTTTGTTTTAAGAAAGAGCTAGGTCAAATTATATTTCACTTCAACTTCAAGCTGACCTATATGTAGTTCCAGAGCAAATACTCTATGACACTTCTTTAGAATCTGTCCCTCTTTCTTCATCTTATACTTCTTACTTTCTTACTTCATCCTCCAGAAGTTAGTATTCTAAGCTTTTTTCTTTAAATGCCTTTTATGTAGCCTAAAAAATAGCAGACATGATTACTACATTATAAAATGTATGATTTGTTGTTAAAATAAACAAAGATAGGTATCTCTGATACCTTTGATATTTGAAATTATTCTGAACCCGGGACCAACTTATTAGGATGCAAACACTACCACTGTTATTGCTTTCTACCCTCATTTCTTTTTATTCCTAGGACTCTTAAGGATAAAAGCCTCCCAGCCTCCCACCCTCAGATTCCTATGGCTTATGAACATATTGTATTTACGGTTTAACAAGGTGTTTATGATTAAGCAATGTGTTTCTTTCTCAAATGAACCCTTTCCCCTTATGAATACAACCAAATACATTATTTTCTCTAGAAGCTTATTTTTAAGTGCTTTTCTTGTTATTATTTCTTGCAGAAGAATTATAAAAACTCCAACCCTGAGACGTGAATTGTCATTGAAAAGATTCTCAAGCTCAAAGCCAATGTTAGGGCTTCTTTTAATCTCCTTTCCAAGGTGGCTGCCAATTTTACATGAACTGGGAAGACTCTATTATTTTTTTCTCTGCCTTTCTTAAACCAGGAAGATTAACCTGCTCCAGGTTGTGCTAACCAACTTCATTTTCTGAGATTTCTTCTTGCACCAAGAGATAGTTACTTTCTGTTGTAAGTTAAATAGATCAATTCCTATCTTCCTATGTGGCCTTTATTCTGGCTAGCAGATTGTGAGGTCTCCCACCCAAGAGCTGACCATCTCCTTTTCATATCAATATGCAACACCCTAACAGATATTATTGTTATGCTTGCGCTGGCAGTTTTAGAATTTTCTCTCTGGCTAGACTGCTTCTAGACAAGGCTCACCCAAACTACCACAAAGCATGAATTGTTTGGCAATACACTTTCAGTAAAACACTAATCCACGTGCGTTGTATGATAGCATTTCTTTCTTTCTTCATGTTCCCCCTGGAAAACTATTACTAAAATGATTGTTTGCCTTACAATTTATGGAGCGTTAGAATTAAAGATGTAGGATATTTCCTTGCACTGCTTATCTGGGTAGAACTTAATGCAAAGAAAAGTAAACTTCTATGCTTTAGGGGAAGGTTAGATGATTAGATTAAGAAAACAGGTGACCTAGCTTTGCAAAAGAAGTTGAAGAACTTCACAGCTTAGAAAATTAATTTCCAGCTCAAATATGAGTAAGCATGATTTTCTCCAGTGCTTCCTGCTATCATATGCATTTCTAAAATGCTGCAGAACAGCTCAGCAAGGTTGGCAGACTTGAGGCACTCTGTTTGAAAGCACAATTTTCTCTTAATGCTTAAGGATCACTTTGCAATTGCTGTGATTAATTGAAACAATACATTTAAATGATGCTGAACTGCCACTAGTTTATTATAGAGGGCAATTCTCTCCCAAAGCCTCTTTATTCCACACCACATGTTCTGATCCCCAAACATACGTGGCAAGATTGCAGGTACTAACTCAGTTTCCATGTATAATCCCGCTTAGAAATGTATCACAATAACTGTTTAGTCTTTACTGTCCCCACTTTTGTGATTATGAGGACATCACATTTAGAGTAAGGTAATTTAAGTTTGTGTTAGCCAGAGATGGTGATCATCTCTCACCCCTGACCTTCAGGTTAATGAGAAGTTCCTCTGGATAATTGTCCTCTCTTACGACAGCCCTGTACTGTGTAATCTTTATCGCTGTAAAATGACATTTAAAGTTTGTTTTACATGAGCAAGTAGGAGAACATTATTTCTGCAGTGAGCAATAATTATCTGCCTCCTAGCTGAAAATACATGCTGTGGATAAATTGTGTTCATCTGGTAGCCTTTGTTTGCAAGACAAGTTAATTAAAAGAGGAATGTTGAAAAATATGTTTGCCCACTGAGTGCTGACAGAGTAATAATATTACTTTACAAGAAAACATTACGTGCAAAACAACTTTGGTTTTGTTCTGAAGTTATGGGAGAAAATGAGGTAAATGTAATGTTCCCACAAGCAAAATTTGATCACACACGAAAAAGAATAGATAAGGCAAATTATCTATATTTTAATCAAGCAATAAAGGTCTAAAATTATCTGTACCCAAGTGGTATTTGTACTGTTTAGCCGGGACAAGAAATATTGAATCTAAAAACATGGGCTTATTAAAATATCCAAGTAATTCTTTATACTAAATACTCATATGCCTGGCTGCTACTGGGATCAGTATCTTCACTGAAAACGTAATAACTATTTAATCTGAGCACATAATACAGTTATCTCCCATACGCCTTGCAAAAAGCTTCCTTGTAGCTATACATTAAAAAAGAATTTCCTATTTTGGGGAAGAGACTAATAACTCAAATTGGAATTTATTCAGCTTTTCTGGAAATAATACACTAATTTTTACCAAATGAATTTTCTCTTGTAAAAAGCATCCTAATATTAAACTCTACATTCAGTCACTGGAATCAGAGTTCAGTGCTCACACTTGGTGAAAAATGAATTTATAATTAATATTTTTCTTTAACATTTTCTGTAGCATCTTCCACTTATTTATTTTAGCAATAAATGATCTGCCAGCAGACTTTGTCAACAAAATTTTATAGCCATATCTCCACCTCAAGAAATAGAGGTGCATACTTCCTAAGGTCATGTATCTCTGTAACCAATCAACACTTTCATCTGGGCAAGGCCATCACCACTGAACTGGGGCTTTTCTCCATTGCTATTCCAACTGGTACAGCAATGAGTATGATATTACATTAAACCTCTAACTTTCCAGGGAAAGGCTAAAGTGACATACAATTAGGTTGGTTAATGGCTCTCATTTTGTCTGTTTAGTACAAAAATCTGTTTATAAAATCAACATTTTAACGCAAGTTTATGATTTAAAGTTACACATTTTAATCTTTTGTAATAGGAAATGGCGGTAAAAAAGGTATGGCCCGTTTATCAAGCTTTTCCCAAACTTTCCATGTTTACGCTCACTGCCTTTGAAGTACTTTGAAGAAATCTATGGAGAGTCTTTATTTCTAACTCAGACTAGTTGAGAATCTGATAAAAGATAGATAAAGCTTCTCTGAAACCAGCAACATATCCACGGATTTTGCATACAATTTCAGGAGATTAATGAAAAACTTGAAGTTCATGGGTCCATGAATCCAAAGGTGAGAACATCTGAAAAAGATCTTGACATTGTGTCCATTTTAGGGTTCTTACCATCCGTACTCAAAATACCTTCCTTCATTTAACACTATTCCTTTAAAGCTGGTGTGATCGTCAAGCATTTTTATTGTTTTCACTCACTGAAGCAAATTGTTGTGTTCCTGTCAAGGAGATTCTTTGTTTTTAAGAATTAATCCTTCCCAAGATTAGGTTGGGAAAGTGTGAGGTGGGAACTTCTAGGTTGTAGTATGAGGTAGAAAATGTGTATTATTTCACTCACAATTTTCCAGCCTTTCTCCACTCATTTCCTCTCCATCACTCTCTTAGGAATCTGCTTCTACTAACAGCTCTTGTTCATTTTATTTTTCTATGAATCCACTCTCTTATGGATGACAGATTTTCACTCCCACATAAACTTTCCTCCTAGTTTTTAGGTGAAGAAACTGAGAACAAATACTCAAATGACTTTCATATGGTTTGTGTAAAGACCCTTGGCCAAGACAGGCAGAGTGAAGACAAGGATCCAACACTGCTAAACTTCCTGATGAGGTTTACAATTTTTCATTTTCACTTTTTTTTTTTTTTTTTTTTTTTTTTTTGAGACAGAGTCTTGCTCTGTCGCCCAGACTGGAGTGCAGTGGCGCGATCTCGGCTCACTGCAAGCTCCGCCTCCCGGGTTCACGCCATTCTCCTGCCTCAGCCTCCCGAGTAGCTGGGACTACAGGCGCCCGCCACCACGCCCGGCTAATTTTTTTTTTTTTTTTTTTGTATTTTTAGTAGAGACGGGGTTTCACTGTGTTAGCCAGGATGGTCTCGATCTCCTGACCTCGTGATCCGCCCGCCTCGGCATCCCAAAGTGCTGAGATTACAGGCGTGAGCCACCGCACCAGGCCTCATTTTCACTTTTAACTAATGCAATTGATTTCCTTAGTAAAATAATGCTGTAATAATGAAATGTTAGTCAAGTAACCAGAATAATAGAAGTGCCATATGTGGAAAAGAAGGCAACTGACATTAATGCTATTCCAAATATTTCCTGGGTTCTATTTTTAGAGATACATGCCCAATCATATTTTCCATAAATAAATGTGCCTCTAGTTGCACTACTCAAAAGGATAGCTTTGTCTCCATTCTGAACTGAGAAATACATGCCAAAATACTGTATGTAGTCTCTCTTGCAAGTTGTATCACATTTACTTGACAATGGTAAAATGTAGCTATTACTCTATTAAACAATAAACAAATGCACTCATAAATAAACACATGAGTAAAAGAGCATTTATATAATAGTTATGTGCATTTATACATATAAACATTCACACACATGCATAGATAAAGGAAAGATGTGGAATATAAAGAGAGAGTCAAAGGGTGATTTTACCTAAATATGCAAAGTATCTGTGAGAAAAAAAATTTAAAATATTGTCAGAAAATAAAATAGATAAAGTGAGGTGGAATGTTCTGTTGCAATACAAAATTACTCTTATAAGGAATCCTGGTCATTAGTATTCAAAAATATGTAATAATTTAAAATAAGTGGGAAAAAGAATGTTTTGACAATAAGACTATATAGCATTTTTATAAATCATTTGCAGTTTTGTAACTACTTATTGCTCTGTAAAATACTACTTCAAAATTGAACGATTTAAAACAACCTTTTACTGTCATGCAACACTTAGCAATGGGAATAGTTTCTGAGAAATGTATCATTAAGGGATTTAGTTGTTGTGTGAACATCATAGAATGTACTTATACAAATCTAGATCATATGGCCCACTACACACCAAGGCTATATGGCCTATTGCTCTGCACTGCATGCTGGTGTACTGAATACTGTAGGCAAGAGTAGAACAATGGTGTTTGTGTATCTAAACATAGAAAAGGTACAACAAAAAATACAGTGTTATAATCTTATGGGACCACCATTTTTTCTAAGGTCTGTCATTAATCAAAATGTTGTTATGCACCCCATCATTGTATTTGTATGATTATTTGGGTCAGAAATTTGAAAAGGACTCAAAAGGACAAAGGTGGGCACTTTGTCTCTGATCCAGGTAGTGGCAGCTGAGACAGTTGGGTCCTAAAGATCCACTTCCAAAATGGTTTCAAAACAAAATAGTTGTTAAGTTTTTATTTCTATGTATATTTATTGATTCTGATTGGCACCATGAGGTTTCTAGATCAGGGAACACAATGATTATTGGCTCACACAGTGATTTTATTACCAGCTCACCACACCCTGATTATCTTTCCAGTTGACACAGTGAGGGCCAGATATACCCTGCTCCTTCAAGAGGCTTGAACCAAAGGAGAGAAACCTTATCATTATGAATTATTGGAGCTTATAAAACTTGCTGATGTAACTACCCCCTCCTCCTTTCTACAGAGAGAAAGAGAGAGAGACAGAGAGAGAAAGAGGCCTAGCCTTTTCTCTGGAATATAAATAAAATGCTCTCTGGGGAGAGGAAGAGATTTCTAGGCCCATCACCATTTGCAATGCAAATAAATGACTCTGGAGAGATACAACTGTTAACCTCTCTGAAGGTCTCTTTCTTTAGGGTTGCTATTTACTGACATGCCCCTCTTCCCCAGCCCCCAGCAATCTTTGCTTAGAAAGCCCTGACTGTATAGAAATGTGAAAGTAATAACATTATTTCCAAGCACATAATATCTGGCACCTTGGTTCTCCTTGTCCTACTGCTCTCTTTCATTCTCTCTTATTCTCTTTCTCTCTCTGTCTACATGACATCTTATATTCCACAGTTCTTCCATGTTTTCTTTTTCTTTTTTTTTTTTTCACAATGTGGGGCTCTAACAGAAGCCGTAATTCTTACAGAATAGATGGCTTCCAAGAGGTAGGGAGCAGAAACAGGCACAGCACCACTTCTGCTTATTCTATTGTCAGAGCAGTCACATGGCCTTCCCGGATTCAAGATAGTGGAGAAATATTCTCTAGCTCTTTATGGGGTGGAGGGAGAGCGACAAGGTCACATTACAGAATTGTGGCTATCTTTGGAAAACACAATCTGCTACACAACATAAAGACATTTTGAAAGAATGGACTTACTAGAACAAAGAAATACTGTAGTTGGATAGTAAAACTCACCATGAAAATAAATAATATAGAAATAACTAAATGTCTGATACAGATCAAGGTGCTCCTTAACAAAGACCCAGATTTATTCTGAAAGTTCCTTAGACTGAAGAATAAAACAAATGCTTGAGGGCACAAGGATAGAGTTTAGTCCTTGCAGCACTTGATCTGGCTTAGATAGGTTTGGGGGAGCCTGGGCACAGGGGAGTTCAGCCTACAACATCATTTAGGTAGGGCTCCTTAGATCTAAAAGCTTGATTTTACTTTTAGATAAACGTGAGGCTTGAAGACTTTCTTAGACTGCCTATAGGCCTCTCTGTTTTGATGTACTTCCCAGCCATTTCCATTCTCCAGAGTGTTGGCTATTCTCTGGAGTCTCACAACCATTATGAGACGCTGATAAAGAAAACTGAGACTGATTCTTTCTTACTACAAAATCTATATTCCCCCAGACTGAGAAATGTTTTTTTCAGTTCTCAAGGTGAGGTAATGTTCTCCCTACAGATTTTAAAAATTATTGCTGAGATCTGAAAATGCTATTTTATTTTTTTCTCCTCGTTTGAAAATTATAGTGGTTAATGTATATTAAATTATAAGTAGAACACAGAAGAAAGATGACAGGTATAAGATGAGAGTCAGAATACTTAGTAGTTCTGGTTCTGCCTCTGTAAGCTAAACAAGTCACTCAAAATTCCTGGCCTTATTGTTTTCATCTAGTCAAGCTGGATCGGGTCATGATCAGTACTGCTCTGAAAAGGCACCAGTGAATCTCTAAATGCCTGATGGGTCCATAATCTACTTCTGAGGAAAGCAGGTTCCAGCAGTTTTTCCTAAAGATGCTATGTCTCATGCATAAAATATATGTTAAGCAATGCTATGTCCCAGGTCTTAGCTAACATTTATTGAAGGAGCAGATAATGCAAATTTTTTGTAAGCACTATCACATTTAATTCCCACTCCTGCCCTGTAAAGTATCATTATTCTCTCATTTTAAAAATGAGAAAAGTGTATAGATGCTGAAGGCAAGATGGTCAACTTGGCCAACTAGATGCAGCCAGTAAGCCCTACTTCCACAAAGAAAACCAAAATAGGAAGTAGATATTCGTATTTGGAATAGATTATCTAAGAAAAACACCCCAGAATTTAATGAAGAAGTGAATTTAACAAAGGAAATAACAAAAGGAAAGGATAGGGAGGCAAGGCAGCCTGCTCAGCCAGGAATGGCCAGGAACTGGGAAAAGTTCCC
The DNA here is from genome assembly GCF_029289425.2 of Pan paniscus. Classification (NCBI taxonomy): domain Eukaryota; kingdom Metazoa; phylum Chordata; class Mammalia; order Primates; family Hominidae; genus Pan; species Pan paniscus. Next base: position 99,932,925 of record NC_073253.2, read on the forward strand.
AGACACAGGGAAAGGGTGAGTGACCCCTGCAGGGCTCCACATTCCCTCCATGGAATTTTACAATCCTAGCCACAGGAAAGCAACTCAACCCTTGCGGGTCTGGAGACCAACATAGGGAGCTACATAGAAATTATGCAGAGCATTGCTCCAAAGAGAGAGCTCACACCGAGCCCTACAGGCTTTGGAGCCCTGAGCAGCTGCTGCATTGTGCCACTCTGAGAACTAATCTCTTAAAGGATGGTGTCCTGCCCTGGGGCCAATGCTGCTGATTCTACCACTGGATTAAGGAGGGAGAAAGGAATGCCGGGCACCTTCACACACCCCAAAGACTAATCATACTGCTACTGCTGTGGTCTTTTGTGCGATTCAGACACAAGCAAACCACAAGCCTCACAGCTGTCTACCTATGCTACTCCCACCGAAAGTGGCCCTGCCCTCCCTGGAGACTGACACACAGTGCAGCCACCACTGCCTCCACCTGAGCATTTTGCCAGCAGCGTGGGGACCACCCCACCCATGACTATCAGCTAGCACTTGAATACACTTACAGGTGGCCTGTGGGCAAGTCTGCCAGCCCAGTCCCATCCACCCAGTATACAGTTCAGTATCTCCCACCCCAGTCCATCACCACTGGCATCTCAACCTTCCTTTCAGAGTCTGAGAGTGGGTTGACCAAACATGCCAATGTCACCACAGCTGGCACCCACCCACATGTGCCAACTGTAGGCCATGGAACTGACCTGCCCATCTCATTGCAGCCACTACCAGCACCAAGGCCAGCTGCCTTAACACTGCTGTCGCAATTGTCCACTTCATACTCACTGTCCAGGGGCCCAAGAACCAGTCCACCCCCACCCACTGCTGTCACTACTGGCATATGAGCAAGCCACTGGGAGGCCTAAGAACTGGCCTGCTTGGGTTCTGTAACAACAGAGTGAGCATACACAATTCTGGGGCTCAAGGACAGGCACACTTAGCTAACCATTGACGCTACTGGAGCCTGAAGACTGGCCCACCTGGTATTCTAGTCCCAGAAAACCTTCATCACAGCCCCCACTTATAAGTGCACCCCAAAACACCAAGGAAATCACAGATACTGTTTACAGCTGAAGAAATAACACAGAGACTACATACACTATTGCATGGGCACAAACTCAAAGGCAAAGTACCCTATTCAACCAAAACCACATATATGTCTTCAGGAAAAAATCCTCCCACAAAAAAGCAAATTCAAAAAATTGGAAGAAATTACTATTATACCAGATATGCACATATCAATGTAAGGACATAAGAAATATTAAAAAGGAAAACAAAATGATACTTCCAAAGGAATAAAACCATTCTCCAGTAACAGAACTCAATCTAAGAGAAATTCACAAAATCCTAAAGAATTCAAAATACTGATTTTAAAGAAGCTCAGTAAGATACAAGATAATTCTGAAAAAAAAATACAAAGATATCAGACAAACAAGGATATGAATGAAAAATTTACTGAAGAGGTCTATATTTAAAAAAGAACAAAACAGACATTTTGGAATCAAAAAACTCATTGAATGAAATAAAAATATATTTGAAAGCTTCAATAATGGACTAGATTAAGCAGAAGGAAGACTCTCAGAACTTGAAGACAGGTGTTTAAAAATAATCCAGTCAGACAAAAATTAGCAAAAATAAATTTAAAAAGAATGTGCAAAGCATTCATGTATTTGGAACAACATAAAATCATCAAGTATTCAAATTATTGGTGTCCCTGAGAGCAAAGAGACAATGAAAGGGTTAGAAAGCCTATTTAATAAAATAATAGATTTAAAAAATCCCCAAATCTAGCAAGAGACTTAGACATTTAGATAGAGGAATCTCAAAGTCCTCCAAACACATATAATGTAAAAAAAGTCTTCTTTCCAGGTGCCCAACTAAACAGAACTATATTATGGCATATTATAGTCACACTGTCTAAAGTCAGACAAAGAGATAATTCTAAAAGTATCAAGGGAAAAGCATCCAGTCACTTATAAAGGTACCCCAATGAGACCAACAGCATGTTTCTCAGCAGAAATCTTACAGGCCAGGAAAGAATGAGGTGACGTACTCAAAGTGCTGAAAGAATAAAATAAACTGCCACCCAGGGATACTATATCCAGCAAAATTATCCTTCATAAATGGACAAGTAATGTCTTTCTCAGACAAGAAAATGGTGAAAGAATTCATTACCCCTAGACTGGCATTAAAATAAATGATCAAGAGAATCTTAAACTTTAAAGTGAAAAGATGACATTTACCATAATGAAAACCCGTTAAAGTATAAAATGCACTGACAAACCAAAGATGCAACTGAGGAAGAAAAAGGATTTGAATGGTGCCACTACAGAAAACCACAGAACCACAGTGAAAACAACAAGAGAGGGAAAAAAATGTATTTACAAACAACCAGAAAACAACAATATGATTGAAACAAAACCTCACATATCAATAATAACCTGAAATGTAAATGGATTAAAGTCTATGTTTAAAAGATATAGCCTGAGTGATGGATAAAGAAGCATAATCTAAATATACACTATCTACAAGAAATACATTTTACTTGTGAAAAAAAACCTTATAGACTCAATCTAAAAGGATGCAAAAAGATATTCCACACCAAAAAAAGCCAAAGCAAAAAAGGAGTAGCTATATTTATATCAGATAAAACAGACTTTTAAGCAACAAAAGTAAAAAAAAAAAAAAATCATTATACAATGATAAAGAGATTAATCCAGCAAGAGAAAAGAATGATCCTAAATATACATATATGCACCCAACACTGGAGCATGCAGATTCATACAGTAATTATTACTAGAGATAAAGGGAGATATAACAATATAACAGTGACAGACTTCAACATCCCTTTCTCAGCATTAGAAAAATCATCTAGAAAGAAAATCAATGAAGAAACATTAGGTTTAATCCAGACTTTGGACTAAATGGATCTAACAAACATTTACAGAGAATTGTATACAACTACAGATTGTACATTCTTCTCATCAGCATGTGAAACATTTCCCACGATAGACCACATGTTAGGCCACAAAACATGTCTCAAAAAATTTTTAAAAATCAAAATTATATAAAGTATATTTTCAGACCACGGAATTACACCAGAAACCAATACCAAGAGGAACTTTGGAAACTCTACAAATGCATGGAAAGTAAACAATATGCTCCTTAATGATCATATGGTTTTGCTGTCCCCACTCCCAAGTCCCATCTTGAATTGTAATAGCCATAATCCCCACGTGTGGTGGAAAGGACTCAGTGGGAGATAATTAAATCATGGGACCGGTTTCCCTCATGCTATTCTTGTGATAGTGAGTAAGTTCTCATGAAATCTGATGGTCTTACAAGCGGCTTCCTGCTTTACTCAGCTCTCATTCTTCTCTCTCCTGCCACCATGTGAAGAAAGACATGTTTGCTTCCCCTTCTGCCATGATTGTAAATTCCCTTAGACCTCCACAGCCATGCTAAACTGTGAGTCAATTAAACCTCTTTTCTTTATAAATTACCCAGTCTTGGGTATGTCTTTATTAGCAGTGTGAGAATGGACTAATACATTGGGTCAATGAATAAATTAAGGTAGACAGTTTTTAAATACAGAAAAAAAGAAAATTGAAACACAACATACCAACACTTGTGGGATACAGCAAAAGTAGTAGTAAGAGGGAAGTTTATAGCAATAAATGTCTACATCAAAAAGTAGAAATATTTCAAATAAACAACCTAATGATACACCCCAAGGAACTAGAACAGCCAGAACAAACAAAATCCAAAATTAGTAGGAAAGAAGTAATAAATATCAGAGAATAACTAAATAAAATAAAGACTAAAAAAGCAATAAAAACTATCAATGACACAAAAAGTTTGCTCTTCAAAATAATAAACAAAATTGATAAACAACTAGCTTGACTAATGAAGAAAGAAGAGATAAAACCCAAATAAACAAATTCAGAAATGAAAAAAGGAGACATTACAGCTAATACCACAAAAATACTAAAGCTCATCAAGACTATTATGAACAACTGTATGCTAACAAACTGGGAAATCAAGAGAAAATCAGTAAATTCCTGGAAACATACAAGCTCCCAAGACTGAATCAGGGAGAAATAGAAAACCTGAATAGATCAATTGCAAGTAGTGAGATTGAATCAGTAGCAAAAAGTCTTCCAAAAAGGAAAAGTCCATGACTGGGGGGAATCTCAGCCAAAATCTATTAAACATATGAGGAAGAGCTTATACCAATGCTCCTGAAGCTGTTCCAAAAAATTAAAGAGGAGGGAATTCTCCCTAACTCATTTTACAAGACCAGCTTTAACCTGATGCCAAAACCAAACAAAAACAAAATAAAAATGCTACGGGCCAATATCTCTGAAGAATGTAGAAACAAAAATTTTAAACAAAATACTAGCAAACCGATTTCAACAGAACATTAAAAAGATAATACACCATGACCAAGTGGAATTTATATCAGGAGTGCAAGGGTAACTCAACATACACAAATTAATAAACATGATATATCACATGAATGAAAGACAAAAGCCATACGATCATATTGAAAGATGAAGAAAAACATTTGGTAAGATTCAATCTTCCTTTATGATTAAAAAAAACTCTCAAGAAACTAGAAAAAGAAGGAATATATCTCACAATAATAAAAGTCATATATAACAAACCCAATGCTAACATCATACGGAATGAGAAAAAGCTTAAAGCATTCTCTCTAAGATATGGAACAAGACTAGGATGGCTACCTTCACCACTCTTATTCAACATAGCACTGGAAGTCCTGGCTAGAGCAGTCAATGCAAGAGAAAATAAATTAATGAAATGTATCAAATTAAAAAAGAGAAAGGCATATTATCCTTCTTTGCTGATATTATATGTAGATAAACCTAAGAAATAAAAATTCTTAGATTTGATAAATGCTACAAAGTTGCAAGACACAAAACCAACATACAAAAATCAGTGGTATTTCTATGCACCAATAATGAAGTAGCTGAGAAAGAAATCAAGATGACAAATTATTTACAATAGTTCCAGAAAAAATAAATGCTTAGGAATACATTTAACCAAGAAGTGAAAGATTTCTACAAGGAAACTAAAAATAACACTGATGAAAGAAATTGAAGAGGACACAAACAAATGGAAATACATCCTTTGCTAGCGAAGCAGGAGAATTAGTATCATTAAAGTAGCCACAATCCCAAAGCAGTTTACAGATTCAATGCAATCCCTACCAAAATACCAACATCATTTTTTTCACAGAATTAGAAAAAGTAATCCTAAAATTTGTATGGAACCAAAAAGGAGTACAGATAGCCAAAACAATCCCAAGCAAAAACAATAAACTAAAGGCATCACACTACTTGAGTTCAGAATATATTACAGTGCTATAGTAACTAAACGGCATGATATTGGTAGAGAAAACAGATACATAGACCAATGGAACATATAATAGAGGACCCAGAAACAAATTTGTACATTCATAACCAACTGATTTTTGATAAAGACACCATAAAAATTCAGTGGGAAAGAATGGTGTCTTCAATCAATGGTGCTGGGAAAATTAGATAGTCCACATGCAAAGTGAAACTAGACTCTTATCTCTCCTCATATACAAAAATAAACTGAAGATGTATTAAAGACTTAAACATAAGACTTGAAACTACATACAACTACTAAAAAAACTTAGGGAAAATGCTTGAAGATGTTGGTTTAAGCAAGATTTTATGGCTAAGATCTCAAATGTACAAATAACTGTAAGAAAAATACACAATGCCAAGTATATTAAACTTAAAAGCTTCTGCACAGCAAAAGAAACAACCTGTCAAGCAGGAGAAAGTATTTGCAAACGATTCAACAGACAAGAGATTCATATCTAGAATATACAAGGAACTCAAACAACTCAACAACAACAACAAAATAACCCCATTAAAAAGTGGGCTAAAAATATGACTAGACGTTTCTTAAAAGAAGACATACAAATGGCCAACAGGCATATGAAAAAATGTTCAACATCGCTAATCATCAGAGAAACGCAAATCAAAACAACAATGAGATATCATCTTACAGCAGTTAGAATAGCTATTATTAAAATGATGAAAAATTCCAGATGCTGGCCAGGATTTAGAGAAAATGAACTCTTCTACAGGGTTGGTGGGAATGTAGATTAGTACAACCACTATGGAAAACAGTATACAGATTTCTCAAAAAACTAAAAATAGAACTACCATAGAATCTAGCAATCCCACTACTGCATATTTATCCAAAGGAAAAGAAACCTCTAAACCAAAAGGATACCTGTATGTTTATCACAGCACCACTCACAACAGAAAAGATAGGGAATCACCCTAAGTGTCCGTTGATGGATGCATAGTTAAAGAAAATGTGTTGTATATACACAATGAAATACAATTTGGCCATATAAAGGAATAATATAATATCATTTCCAGCAGCAGAGATGGAACTGGAGATCATTATGGTAAGTGAAATAATCCAGGCACAGAAAGACAGATATTACATGTTCTCAATTATATGTGGGAGCTAATAAAGTTGATCTCATGAAGATAGAGAATAGCATGATAGATTCCAGAGGTTGGGAAGGGTGTGTGGGTAGGAGATGGGGATAGACAGAAGTTGATCAGAAGGTACAAACATACAGTTAGCTAGCATAAATAAGCCCCAATATTTGGTAGCAGAATAGGGTGACTATAGTTAGCAACAATGCATTATATATTTCAAAGTAGAAGAGAGGATATCACCAACACATAGAAGTGATGCCTATTCAAAATTAAGGATACCCCACATACCCTCACTCAACCATTATACATTCCATGCATGTAAGAAATACATGTCCCCATAAATATGTAAAATATTTTGTAAATATGTAAAATATTTTGTATCAATAACAAAAAAATAAATAAATAAAAATAAAGACTAGAAAAGCAAAACACACACAGATCTGTTAAAAACAGTCACTAGGCTTTACTTTGACTCTCACTTTATGAAAGGTGAGTTTTGAAATCTAAAATTGTGAAATTAAACTGGATTTATGTCCAGCGATAGGGCTAATAGAGACTCAAAATATGAATGCATAAATCATTATATTTTCCTCTATTTACTACACATTCCTCCAGATTTTTTAATATGTCATTAAACATCAAGTCCGATGTCAGCATTAGAAAGTATCTAATTTTGTTTCCTAACAAAAGTGAATTCATAAACTGTGATTTATCTTTCACTGACATTACTACATTAGTGTGAGTTGTTGATAAGCTAATTTACAATGGTAGACAAGATCAAGGCTTACCCTAAGGGTGATTTATCATAGTTCCTATATTTGCTAACAGGCTGGCATGTGAAGCCTTTGAAAATATAATGAATTTACAATGTTTACCCATTATCTCACACCAGGTGATTAGTTAACCTATTCCTTGCATATTTACATTCTTTTATATTGAGTTTCAGCAGCAAATATTTAGATTTGTAATACATCAGTAGAATAAATTTGAAATATTCAAATGTTTAGCCATTGTGAAAATAAATACAATCATCTACCATAATTTATTTTACTTTTAGTTTACTATACTACCTTGCATTCATTTTATGAAATTAATTATAAATCAAGAATAAAAGCAGCCTACGATTTTAGAGTTCAAAGGAAACCTTAGAAATGACGTTGTTCAACTTTATTTTATAGACAGAACAAATGACAAAAGCTGGGAAGTAATTTGCTCATTGTAACAAAGCTAGTTTGAAACAGGAGTTGGACTAGGTTTCTCAAAATCTTTTAATGTGATAAAAATCCCTTCATTAGTCACTACATCATATTTTCCTGAAATTATGATATTTCCTTTGCATTTATGAATCGTTGTTTATAACAATGCATCTTCTAGGAAACGGCATTTTTATAAGTGCTTAACAAAGTAAATGATACTTTATTCTTATTGCTATTTGATAAAAAGAAAGATACATACACTGGGGCAGTAAAATCACCCAGAAGTATTTCGAGAATAGATGGTAACATTCACATTCGAAAGTTTTAAGAGAGCTATTATTGTTTATAGTGTGCTGTAGATGGCATACATAAAGAAAGGATTGAATATAGTTCATAGAAATAAATCAAAAAATTACATAAATTGCCTATGCCAAAATAAATTTAGGGAGTTTTGGTATAACCAGTTTAACATCACAGTTTAGTTATCAAACACACCATGTTTCAGTAATTCTAGGGAAAATTTATTTTTCACATTTGTATACATGTTGGAATTATCCTCCTAAATTTAGTATATCCCAGCAATCTTTGAATGTATATGTCCATGAAGATTTAATTAAGAAACACAATTCTTTGGGTCATATACTCAACTTTTCTGGCCATTTAAACCCTTTCTGTTTGACTGAATTTGAGCTGAGATGCCCATGGTAATACTAATCTGATGATGTTTGCTGAAATATTAAGGAATGCCTTAATTCTTAGACTAAGTCCAAAATCTGTCTTAAAAGCTGACCTAGCATATGAATAGAACATTATAGTATTACACGATTTCCTTTGAAGGAATTATGTCGGTGTGAGAAATCAAGCCCACACTGTAAGTTTGAATTCTCAAAACAAACTTTAATATTTCATGGTTTCATTTATTTTCTATAAGATGTGCCTTTCTGTTTCTAAGTGGAAAAAGACATTAAAAAGTCTCAGTTAAGAATCTTTTGGGATGTGAAACAAGCAGTTCTGAGAGAAATAATAGTTTGAGAAATTAAACATGAAAGCATCAGATTTATTATTCAAATTCCTTTGATACACATTTATTGTTTAAAAATTTTAAATTATGTTTTGATCATTACTATGATTTGAATGTGTCTCCCAAATTTCCTCTGTTGGAATGTTAATTCCCAATGCAATAAACAGTGTTGGAAGGTGGGGCCTATTAATAGGTGATTTTGCCATGAGGGCAGAGCCCTTATGAATGGCTTAATGGCATCATCACAGGAGCTGGTTAGGTATTATGAGTGGGTTGTTATGAAGTGAATCTGGACTCTAGTGCCTCTCTCTGTCTTACACCCTCATTTGACATTTTGCTATGTCATGAAGCAGCACAAAGGCCCTTGCCAGATGCTGGCACCATGCTCTTCAATTTTCCAGTCTCAAGATCTATGAGAAATAAATTTCTTTGCTTAATAAATTATCCAGTCTGTAGTGTTCTATTATAGCAGCATGAAAGGAACTAAGATAATCATTAACTGTAGATTTTATATATTTTAAATGTAGGATCAACTTGAGATGTAAGTTTTAACTTTAAATGTTTATTTTTTTCACAGTGTAAACATAGCTCAACTAATAAAAACTGCAGCCATATAAAATACATTAAGGATATTTATATGTGAAATATCTTGTTAAAATTTAGGTGGAATATTAAAGGGTTCCAAATGTAAGCAAAACGTATCTGAGCTGGAATAAAATTAGTTTATACAACTGGATATGGCATAGTTCCAAAACAATTATACTTTTCACAATGTTTCTACTATTCATATCATTTTATAAGTGTGATTGCAGATTAAGGTCCTGGTAGCCAGGCCAGAAGAGAGTGGGTACATAAAAGAACAAGTAAATCACTGTAGATGACTGAATAAAGGAACAAAGAAATGGAGGAAATTCAAGGTTGATGTGAAGATTTCAAATCTGGGTTGATGTTACAAGTAAAAGAAAGAGGGAAATCAGACAAGATGAAATGGAGAAAAGCTGTCTGTTTTAGAGAAGTTGAGTTGAGAAGTAAAGATAATCAATAGAATGCTTTAGATATGGTTCTTAAAGCACAGCAATATGCCAGTTTGAAAATAAGTGTTGGAGACCAATGGATAATTTTATTTTATTTTTCTCAAGCTATGTTTATTTCAGAATGTTTAAAAATCTTTCCTGGCTTATTTAACTATTTACAGAAGTGTATATTATAAATTATTCATTCATCAGTTGTTTCTACTTTTGGGTCATTTCTACTTTTTAGGCTAACATGAATAATACTGCTATTGAAATTTATGTTGAGGGTTTTTTGAATTTTAGTATTTTTAGTTAAAAAAGTATTTTGGGGGGCCAGGTGTGGTGGCTCACGCCTGTAATCCCAGCACTTTGGGAGGCCAAGGCAGGTGGATCATGAGGTCAGGAGTTCAAGACCAGCCTGACCAACACAGTGAAACCCTGTCTCTACTAAAAATACAAAAATTGGCTGGGCATGGTGGTGCACACCTGTAATCCAAGCTACTGAGGAGGCTGAGGCAGGAGAATTGCTTCAACCCGGGAGGCAGAGTTTGCAGTGAACCAAAATTGTGCCACTGCACTGCAGCCTGGGCAACAGAGTGAGACTCTGTCTTAAAAAAAAAAAAAAAAAAAAGGTATTTTTTTAGAGACAGAGTCTTGCTATGTTGTCCAGGCTGGATTCAACTCCTGGGCTCAAGCAACACTCCTGCCCCTGTCTCCCAAGTAGCTAGGATGACAGGTGTGTGCCACCATGCCCGACATGTGTGTAGAAGTTTTTGTGTGAACATATTTTCATTTGTAAGAGATATATACTTAGCAGTGAAATTTCTGGGTCATGTGCAGCCATGTCTGACATTTAAAAGAACGGCTAGGCTGCTTTTTATAGTGGCCGCATCATCTTCTATTAAAACCTCGGTGTATGAGATTTCCAATTTCTGTGTATTTTGTCAACATTTGCCTTTGTCTATATTTTTAGTTATAGCCATCCCAGTGGGTATAAACTGGTATCTTATCCTGATTTTAATTTCTATTTCTCAGATGGCCAATGATATTGAGCATTTTATATCACTTTTTTTTTTTTTGCTGCTTATGTTTTAGTATCATATCTAAGAATCATTTCTCAAACCCAAGGTCATAAAGGTTCTTCCCCTAAGAGTTTATCCTCTTAAGAGTTTTATAGTTTTAAGTCCCACATTTAGGACTTTGATCCATTTTGAGTAAATTTTTCTGTATGGATATCCGATTGTCTTAGTAGAATTCACTGGGGGCATTTATACTGTCCACAATTAATTACCTGATATCTTTGTCAAAAATCAATTGGTTATAAATATGAATGTTTGTTTCTATTCAATTGATCTATATACCTATTCTTGTGGTGGTATCAAATATTTAATTATTGGAGATTTATAATAAGTCTTGAAATTGGGAAGTATGAGTCCTTCAATTTTGCTGTTTTTCAACATTATTTTGGATATTTTTGTGTCCTTGAATTTTCATATAAATATAAGGATCAGTTTGTTTGTTAATTCCTCAAAAAAAAATGAGCTAGGATTTTGGTAGAAATTATATTAAATCTGCAGATCAACTTGGTAATATTGGCATTTTAGCAAATAAAGTCTTCTGTAAAGATGAAATGTTTTTCTGTATATTTACATTTTAAATTTCTTTCAATAATGTTTTACAAAATTTTAGAATAAGATTTGTACTTCTTTTGTTAAAATGTGATTCATATTTTATTTTATGCTATTAAAAAGGAAATTGCCTTCTAATCTTCATTTTCGGATTGTTCATTACAAGTTTAGAGAAATGCAATTGATTTTTGTGTATTGATCTTGAATCATGCAACCTTGATGAACTCACTTACTAGTTCTAATAGTTTTACAGTGAAACTCTTAAGATTTTCTGTATACAAAATCCTGTCATCTGCAAATAGACCTCTTTTCTACTCTGAATGCATATTGTTTCATTTTATGCTTAATTGTCCAATTTAGAATCTCCAATACAATATTAGATAGAAGTCATGAGAGCAGACATCTTGTTTCTGACTTTCATGAGAGCAGACATCTTGTTTCTGACTTTAAAGGAAAAGCATTCAGTCTTTCACCATTAGTATGATGTTAGTTGTAGGTTTTTCAAAGATACCCTTGCTTAGGTTATAGGTGTTGTGGGATTCAGGTTAAAAGTATTTTTTGTGTGTGAAATTGTTTGCTTCTATATTTATAAGAGATAATGTTTTGCTGATTTCTTTGTATGACTTTGTATTTTCTGGTATTAATTTAATATTGGCATAACTAAATGATATCAGAGGTGTTCTTTTCTCTTCCATTTTTGGAATAGTATATGACAAATTCGTTTAAATCCACTTAAAAAGTTTGAAAATTCACCAGGTAAGTCATATATACTTGGGCTTTTTATTGTGGAAATTTTATTTTATTAAAAATTCAATCACTTCACATCTTAAAGGTGTATTCAGATGGTCTATGTCTTCTTGAGTCCATTTCAGTAGTTTTTGTCTTTCTAGGATTTGCATATTCATATTAGTTATCTTATATTTTGGTCTACATTTATTCAAGATATTCCTTTCTATTCCTTTTATTTCTACTAGGTCAGTAGAAATGGCCCCTATTTTAATCCTTCTTTTATAATTTGATTCTCTGCTTTATTTTATTTCCTTAATGCAGCTAAAGATGCGTCAATTTCATTGATCCTCATTTTAATTTTATTATTGATATATTTAATTCTGCCATTTTATATTGATTGCTCTTGGACTTACAATATACATCGTTACTTCTGAGAAATTATTTCAGATTTATACTCAGTTCCAGTGCAATAAAGAAATTATCTCTATTCCAATTTCCCTTTACACACAAACACATTACATTTGCAAAAATAAATTGGCATAACTATTGCTTTCTATAATTTCATGTCTATTAAAGAAGATGAGAGAAAAAAGGAGAGCAAGTATATTTTTATATAGTTTGCTATATAGTTGTCCCTTGGTAGCATCAGGGAATTGGTTCCAGGACTTCTTGCAGATACCAAAATCTATGGATGCTTAAGTATCTGATGTAAAAGGATGTGGTATTTGCATATAACTTATGCACATCTTTCCCTATACTTTAAATCATCTCTGAATTACTCATAATATCTAACATAATGTAAATGCTATGTAAATAGTTGTTATATGGTATTACTTAAGGAATAATCATGAGAAAAAAGTCCGTATATGTTTAGTACAGATACAATTTAAAAAAAAATAATTTTGATTCATGGTTGGTTAAATCCACAGATGCAAATCCATGGATATGGAGGGACAACTGTATTACATTTCTTCTTTTTATTTCTGGTTCCTTTCCTTTTTTCCTTTGGACTCAAATTACCATCTGATGTCAATATTCTTCCTCTAATACAGCTTTAATCTCACCCACATTTTAGTTTTATAATCAAATATGTTGTTATTCTATATGTTAAAGACCCAACAATACATAAACATTTATAAAATTGTTTTAAAATTCATTAAAAGAAAAGGGGAGGAAAAATGTACTGAGTATATTGTCTACCAGTCTGTTAGCAATGAATTATCTCTAATATTTTGTGGATTTTGTTTTTTGTTTTTTTAATCTGGGAATATATTTGACATCATATTTAAAAGATAATTTTCTGTGTATTATATTCTTGTTTGAGAGGTTTTCTTTATTTTTTCTTTTAGCACTTTGTGTATATCACCTCATTGTTTTTAAGCCTTCATTGTTTAGGTGGGGATGTTAGCAGTTAATCTTATTGGATTCCTTTGTAAATGCCTAGTTATTTTTCTTCTGTTGCTTTTAAAATTTTCTTTTTGTTTTTGTCTTTAATTTTCACTATAATATATTTAGGTGTGAGTCTCTGTATTTATCCTACTAGGAGTTTTCTCAGCTTCACATATGTGAAATTAATATTTTTATGAAATTGTGAGATATTCAGCCATTATTTCTTAGACTATTTTTCTGCTCCTTCTCTCTCCTCTCTAGTACTCACATTATTTATATTTTATGTAATTAATGCTGTCCCTCATTTCTCTGAGTCTATGTTCATTTCCTTCATTCTTTTTTTGATTTTCTTCAAATTGCATAATCTCTATCAAGCTGTCTTTGAGATTATTGATTCTTCTTCCTGTCTACATATTCTGGTGATTCCCGCTGGCAATTTTTTTGTTTTCATTTTGGTTATTGTATGTTTTATTTCTAAAATTTCAATTTGGTTTATTTTCATAATTTCTATTTATTTGTTGATATTCTCTGATGAACATTTCCATCAAAGCTTCTTTACTTCTCTATGCAGCATTTATTTAGTTTTTTTGAAAATTTTTATAATAAATTCTTTGAAATTTTTGTCTGTTAAATCAGCATCTAGGCCTTCTCACAGGTAATTTCTGTTGTCTGCATTTATTCTTATATATAGATTACATTTTCCTATTACATTGTATATCTTATAAATTTTTGTGAAAACTATACTTTTTAGGTATATATATAGGTATGTATACATACGTGTGTATGTATAGGTATGTATACATACGTGTGTATGTATAGGTATGTATACATACGTGTGTATGTATAGGTATGTATACATACGTGTGTATGTATAGGTATGTATACATACGTGTGTATGTATAGGTATGTATACATACGTGTGTGTATATGTGTGTGTGTATATATAGGTGTGTGTGTGTGTGTATATATATATATATATATAGATATATAATTTTTGTTTTGTGTTTCTTTTTTTTTTTTTTGAGACAGTCTCCCTCTATCCCCCAGGCTGGAGTGCAATGGTGCAATCTCAGCTCAATGCAACCTCCGCCTCCTGGGTTCAAGCATTTTTAAGCAATTCTCCTGCCTCAGCCTCCCAAGTAGCTGGGATTATAGGTGCCCACCACCACGCCTGGCTAATTTTTTGTATTTTTAATAGAGATGGGGTTTCACCATGTTGGCCAGGCTGGTCTCAAACTCTTGACCTCAGGTGATACACCCACCTTGTCCTCCCAAAGTGCTGAGATTACAAGTGTGAGCCACCGTGCCTGGCCTAGGTAATATACTAGGTCTAGATACTGATTTCCTTAACTTCCTCCAAGGCTTGTTTATTGTTGGGGTGTGTGTGTGTATGAGAGAGAGAGACACACACACACACACACACACACACACAGAGAAAAACAGAGAGAAAGATACTTGGCTATTTCAGTCATGTCCACATTTCCTGCATGTTAAGCCTCTGGTGCTCTTTCTCAGGAGGTTCTGCCATAGGTATGTGCGTAGTCACCCTGAGATGAGATGGTTTTTGTAGAGCTTTCTTTGTGTCTTTCTCTGATTTCTCTTCAGATTATCTGCCTTATTTGGTATTATTCTCAGTCCAGTCTCAGCTAATTTGTGACTGATTGCTCTCTTAATTTCCAAAGTGGCCTCGGACACAAATTACATCTTAGTCTGATCCAATGACATTTAGATCCCTTTGCAGAGATAGGTTTAGAAGCCAGTCTTTGAGGTCTATTCTGACCCATGGAGTGGTCTATTTAGCTATCTTTTTTTTTTCTTGAACTCTAATAAACTGGTTGGCTTATGATTTAGTTGCTCCTTCTCAATGATCCACCAGCCTCCTCTTAATTACTGTTTCAATCACTCCCTTAGGTTGAAATTTTCTACACTCTGTTTTAAATAAAGACAGTTTTTAAGGGGCACTTTGGAGCTGTCTATTTTTATGAATTACCCATCCCCTGATTGTAATCTTTATGCTAGTGCTCCAGAGTTGCCGGGGGTGGACAGCAGGCTGTTATGATGAATGGGGTGCTGGGTAGGAAGGTAGCCTCTCACTTTCTCAGCTTGCCTTTGCTTATGTGGAACTTCTGCCCTATATGCAAGCTGGGCAGGAGCAATCAGGTCCCCAATATTTTTAGACTGTTGATCCTTGGGTAGGCTCCTTGTCCTATGAGTGGTAGCTGAGTGGGGGAAGTGAAATTCTGATATCATAGCCACACTAGCTCTTGTATAGCCTTTGCAACTTGAAATTGAGGACAGAGGGTGTGGTATGAAAAATGCCTGCAGCCTGCACCTCCCAATGAGATACTGTTAAAATTGCCAGTACCAAAATGGAGTCACTTAACTTAAACCCTAACAAAATGTAGCTGAGAGCCAATGAAGGAAATGCCCTCATACGTACATGTGTGTCACAGAAGCTGCCAAGGAGAACTTTTCTAACTGGAATTTTTAGTTAAACCACTTCTATGAAGACCCTCTTCAAGTAACAATCAGTACCATCAATGAACAGATTTTACCTCCTGCAATAAGCTCTTGTAACAAATGATCTTTCTTTCAAAACGGCTTGCATGGATTCCTCCTTTTTGTCTTTAAAAGCTTCCTCTTGCCACAACACTCTGGGATGTACCTAGGGGCTGCCATAAAATGCGAATCCTAGATTGCAATCCTATGCTATTCCTGAATAAACTTTGTTTTTGAGAGTTGGCCTCTCTGCCACTCAGTTTAGGCTGATAATATTGTATTCTTTGAGTGGAATCTGAGGGAAAAGGAGTTGCAGGTTTTGTCCACACATGTCTAGAGTGGAGTTTTGATATGCTGAGCTGGGGGATGCGGTGAGGGAGGGAGCTAGCCTTTGGCCAAGTGCCACAGACACTCACTGTTTTATCAAGATTCAGGGCCGGGTGCTGTGGCTCACACCTGTAATCCCAGCACTTTGGGAGGCCGAGGCGGGCGGATCACAAGGCCAGGAGATCGAGACCATCCTGGCTAACACGGTGAAACCCCGTCTCTACTAAAAATACAAAAAAATTAGCGGGGCGTGGTGGCGGGCGCCTGCAATCCCAGCTACTCAGGAGGCTGAGGCAGGAGAATGGCGTGAACCCGGGAGGCGGAGCTTGCAGTGAGCCGAGATAGCGCCACTGCAGTCCGGCCTGGGCGAAAAGAGCGAGACTCCGTCTCAAAAAAAAAAAAAAAAAAAGATTCAGGTTGCTTTCATATTTTATTTTATTTTTCATTTTCTGTGTGCCCTTAGGACAATGCAGGGACATTTTAAGTGGTAATTTGTTTGACTTAAAATTTTTCATCCGTACAGTTTTGCTAGAATGGAAAAATTTCCACGTTACATTCTGGAAGTTGGGAACAATTTGAATGGAGCTGATATATCACATAATAGGAATGGTGAATATTTTTAAGTTCAACGGGTATTTCTAGAAGCCCATTATATGCTGGAGGTAGTCCTTAACCTCATTAACCTAAGAGACAGGCTTTCATATATCCCATTTCTATCAAGAATATTGCTATGAAGATTGACATTAAATAATACATCAACAATAAGTATATAGCATTAACAATAAGAGTAATAAGCAATAAAACAATAATATAAAATAGTATTACAGATTACAGTGATAGAGTCTGGATTGGGGGCAAGTGCAAAAATACTCTACATGGAGTGAACTGGGTAGGCTTTACCGTATGTGGTATTAGCACGGAGATTAGAAGATGAGAAGTGATGCATACGAACAATCCAGGAAGATCATTTGAGATAAAGAAACATGCCAAAATGAAGTTTTAAATAATAACAATAGCTAATGATTTCATATATTGAATCATGTTATAGGCCTTAGTATAAATGCTTTATTTACACATTATCACATGAAACTTTTAAAAATCTAATGAAATAAATAACATGATGTCTTTATTTTACAAACAATGACAGTGAGGAGAGAAATGGTGGAGCTGAGATTTAAATATAGGAATTCTGGTCCCAGCAACCACGCTATTAAGCATTTACAGTGCTACCTCCCTTGAAATGTATCTATTATAAGATGGCATTTAAGACCTAACTGCCAACCTTGGAGAGAGGAGTTTTATTAAAGTTTGGGAGTAAAATAAGACTTGTTGAGAAGAAGTCCCTGAGTTTCAATTATTATTTTTAGCTTTTGGCAGAAAGAAGACAAAAAATGATAGTAGGCCATGTGGTTAATAAGAGAAAGGGAAATTTTCACTTTTTTGCTTTTGTTATTGTTGTTCTTTAAAGGTTAATAATAATCCAAACAAAGAGCTACTAGAGAAAGAGAAATTAAAGATTCAGGAGTGACTGTAGATAATTGAATAAGGTCCCCATGGTAGAAGGAATTGAGGTAGGAAGCATAGGTAAAGTTTAAGGTTGTTAGAGGCTATTTTTGTTATAAAAATGAAATTCTTTTCCAAGCTTAGAGGTTGAGAGATTTTTCAATGTAGTAAGAGAATTATATTTAAAGCTAAAAAGGACTTTGCAATTAGATGAGATAAAAAAGAAACAAGTACATTTACCTTATAGAAAATAGCAGTGTTGCCAAATACCAATGGATTATACAAACTCAATTAAAATGAATTATTATTAATAGTTTTTCATGTTAACTGACAATATGGATACATTTAGATATGATTAAAATAATTATGTTTCTAGAAGCTAGTCTAAAATCTCATTTATCTAATCAATGCCTTCTATGTCTGTAGTGGAATAAAGATTCACTTTACTTTCCAATTAATAGCGAAGATAAAAGAGATAAACTTTAGAGATAGGGCAGATGTAAGTAATAAAAAAATCAAACAAATCATAGCCACATGTGGATTAGCTTATGTACCTGAAAAGAAAAATGTGTGCTATGATGAGATTCAATAATAGTTCAATTACAATAGATCTTATGAAGGGCCAGTTAAGGGCTTGAAACAAATATATCAAGTTCAAAAATAGTTTCTAAGAGTCAATTGAAGGCACTGACAAGCAATTATATATCTACATAGGAATCCAAAATCAAATAAAGTTGGCTTAGTTATCCATATAGCAGCTAATTGACCAGATGTATTCCAAAATAAGACAATCTCATATTTGCATTACAGAAGTAAATGAAATTGTTAAACCAATTTCTTCTAAATAAAGAGAGAGAATAAAATGAAATTTGCAAGCATTAAGATAAAATTCAATAGCTGACATGAAGC
The DNA here is from genome assembly GCF_029289425.2 of Pan paniscus. Taxonomy (NCBI): domain Eukaryota; kingdom Metazoa; phylum Chordata; class Mammalia; order Primates; family Hominidae; genus Pan; species Pan paniscus. The sequence continues at coordinate 99,951,690 of NC_073253.2, forward strand.
ATTTGTGAAATTGTGAAGAGCTCATAGAAAACTAAGGAAAATGCATTGCCTTAAATGTCCTTCAAAAAAGCCTTAAAAGTGTCTAATATTAACTAAGAGTAACATAATACTAAACAATAATAAAGATTTATAGCAATCTAATATGGAAGTACTAAATGCCTTTTAACTATCACCTTTCTGTAGTGTATTTTTCTGATTATTTATTCTGATGATGTTAAAGTTGAACTGAAAGTAAAATTCTTACTTATGTTGTGCAGTGTTTAAAAATGTGATTTTCAAAAACTAATGGGGGCCAGTCACAGTCACTCACTCGTGTAATCTCAGCCCTTTGGGAGGCTGAGGCAGGAGGATTGCTTGGGCCCAGGAGTTTGAGATCAGCCTGAGCCACATAATAAGACCCTATCTTTATAAAAACAAAATAAAGTGAGCTGGGCATGGTGGCATATGCCTGTAGTCTCAACTACTTAGGAAGTTGAGTCAGGAGGATTGTTTGAGACCAAAAATTTGAGGCTATGGAGAGCTATGATGGGGCCACTGAGCTGCAGCCTGGGCAACAGAGAGAGATCCTGTCTCCAAAATAAAAACAACAACAACAAAAACGAATGGGTATGCCATGTATCCCTGTTTTATTTGTTATATGATCCAAAGAAAAACTATCACTATATTAAATTTTATTGTTTTCTTGTCCTTTCCAAAAAAAAGATGAAAATTTAAAACACTTTGCAACAATAGTCCTTCTATAAGCAAACATCCACAACAAAAAGTGAAGTCTCCATGGGCTGGGTATTTGGGAGAGAGCTGTCAGAGTGTTATGTAGAATATGAAGGAGGAACCAAGTTTCATTGCTTTCTAATCCAAAAGGCAAACTATCAGCTAGATGTCTGGCTGTTTTCAAGTAAAATATTCTAAAGTTGTTTATAAAATACGCTTTCAGACTTTTCAAGACAGTGCATTTCTTATCAATAACTTTTTGGGGAGCGGGGAGATGGCAGGTGAAAATGAAAATGAAGGCTATATAAGAAATATGAAACAACACAAGGAAAATAGAAGATATAAAAAGTTCTAAGTATCTGTTGATAAATGATTGTATGATAGCTTCCCCATTAGTGAACAAGATTAAGAGGTACTAGCCACTTAAATTTAACCTAAAATCAGATCTGTTTAAAAGAAAGATGGTTAGACCATACTTACACAGGTATAAGGTTAGAGGAGCAAATTATTTGACAGCTAAAACCATTCCTGCACACTTCTACAAAATATCCCAGATTTCTCAAGTATTCATCACCTCATGGGTAGATGAGAATTGTGCATTCTTCTGCAGCACTGTGATAGGATTCACACAATTGGACCTGGATTCCAGCTGTAAGCCAGGAAGGTCAAATTTAATTTCAAGAATTCAGAATAAAACCAATGTTCAGCCTGTGTTTAATAAATGAAGTTTATTGCTTTCCTTTATGCATTTTAGTATTATTTTAGCAATTAAGAAGCTACTTTCAGGAAATTTCCCTTTCCTGTAAGATCTGGAACAAGACAAAGATGTGCACTTTTAGCACTTTCATTTAACATTGTACTGGAAGTCCAAGCCAGAGCAATTAGGCAAGAGAAAGAAATAAAGTGCATTCAAATTGGAAAGGAAGAAGTCAAATTGCCCTTGCTCACAGATGACAAGATCCTATATTTAGAAAAACCTAATGACTCCACCAAAAAGCTGTTAATACTGATAAACAAATGTGTATAATTATTGCATAGCAATAAAACAATCTGTGAAAATATATAGTTAAAAGAATGTATGTTGTGACATTGTTTTTTCTTAAAAAAGGAAATATATTTTCATCAGTTATGTGTTGGTGTATTATGATCTCAATATAATGAAAAACTAGTAATTGAAATAAAATTATACATAAATATTAGTTGATACGGAAACATTTCCATACATTATTGAATACAACTAGTTTTAAAATAACTGTTCATGAAAATATAATATTTTCACTAACCTTCTTACCTATTTTACTTCCCTATCCAACATACATAATTTAAAAGTTTTAATGTGTTATTTTATTTTATGGTTCTCCTATGTAATGGAGAGAGTTGCTCTTGTTGCACATACGTTGTTAACGTACATAATTCTTATTGTTCCCTCACCCCACTGATTGAATAAGCAATATGTTCTTTGTAATACAAATCTGTTTCTCTATATAAATATGAACTTTACTTTTCCCCAAATATTGGTTAGTTACTCTATTTGATAAATTTATCTTGAAACAAATGTGCTGTTCTTGCGAGTGAATCCCCAGCCAATCCTCAATGAGCATGTAGCATGATTAAACCTCAGTTGCATAAACTTCTGGCTTTGATTTTTTTTATCCCCAATTGTAATGTAATCAATAGACTAATATATGTAATTTGAAATCAAAGTATACTAACACCATAAAATGAGCTGAGTGGCTTACACCTTTTTTATTTTCTCAAAGAATGTTGCAAGGCATAAATCATTACTTAAATTTTTGGTCTGTTTTGCCTGTCCATATATTAAAACTTGTTTTATTTATGATTTTTATTTTTTTCTTTTTGAGAGAGGGTTTTGCTCTGTCACCCAAGCTGAAGTGCAGTGGCACAATCATAGCTCACTGCAGCCTCAATTTCTTGGGCTTAAGTAATCCTCCCGCCTAAGCCACCACCAAAGTGCTGGGATTACAGGTGTGAGCCACTGTGACTACCCTTGTTTTATTTTTTAATTAATTTATTTGATACTTACTAATCAATTAAGTTCATTCTGTCTTTTCCTCTGATTTTGGGCCCTATTTTTCCACGGTGAATATATTTATTTTATTAAACAACAAAATTTATCATACAATAAATTATAAAAGGAATCTGATTTTTTTCATCCTCATTTTGCAGTAGTCAGAATGGATAGACTTACATAGTCATTCACTCTACAATTTTGAAGTGAAATCATTTTTATCTTTCAATATCTTATCAAAGTGGAAAACATCCTCTGTATGGTAGTTGAAGAAAACTAATACCATAAAATGTTGAGGAAAAGCAAGACAACAATAAAGTGTTTATTGAGTACTTACATTATGCCAAGCAATATTGTGAGTGGTCTGTGTTTAAGAGCACAGATTCTAGAATCTGATTTTTTGAGATTTTTGAACCTAATTATTTTACATCCCATTTGTGTGATTTGGAGTAAAATATTGATTCTTTATGGGCTTCTGGTGTGTAATTTATGAGATTAAAATAATAACAATATGTATCTCACTAGACCACATAAAGATAAAATACTTTATTTTGGTGGCTTTGTCTTTTTCCCACCAAACTCTTTTATAAATACAGAGAACCTTATATGTGAGAGGCAAAAACAGAGAGGCAAAAGCAAAACTATTCTTTTGAAATGGGTAGGAGGGCTCCTTGCCTTATTCTCCCTTGTATGTGTTCTACTCCTTCCCTCAAACCAGGTAGCTGAAGAAAGTACCTCTTCAGAAATATAGGCATTAAAGGAACAGAAATAAAAAAGAGAGAGATGTCTAGTATTTTTTATCAGAAATGAATCATCAAGCTACATGGTTAATTTTGCCTTAAATAGAATTTTGCCATCTTCTGAGTGGCATAGATATGTAGGAAGGAATGATATATATTTTCTTTCTTTACATCATCACCACAAACATTCACCTTACTGTAAGCAAGTCACTATGCCATGTTTTGGGTATGCAAGTAATAAATAATTGGGCATAGGCAGCATGGGGCTGGTGTCTCTCTGTGTTGTTTCAGAGGTCGGGAAGAAACTTGTCCTTAATGATAGACGAATCTTGGCATCAGATTCTGGCCTCACCATTTACTAGCTGAAAACTGTATGAAAGTTAGAAAACCTCTCTGAGACTGAGTTTGTTTGTTTTAAATTTTATCATATGGCAACCTTCAATGAATATTTTGAAGAATTCTGATGATATGAGGTCACAAGTTGATTGATTGTGATATACCTCTTAGGGCTTTCCATATAGTGTTAGTAATTTCCTATTTCTCTAAGGGATGTTTAAACAATTGTCTCTGTCTGGAACTACACATGGTGCTTACAGCAGTCTCTGACTTTATCAATGTGAATCAATAAATCCAATCTGATATTTTATTCTGGAAAGACCCAGGTTTGGCTCCAACTTGTTTTGACCACTACCAATATGTAGACTTTCTTGTGCCCATTACTGGCCCTAATCCTTATCTACATGAATATATCTTAGCCTAATCCACTAAGAGTAATTGTGCATGTTTGATACCTGGATCAAATAATTTGGCACTCTTAACTTTAAAAGGAAACAGAACAGTCATTGAAAGCTCAAGTTTTTAAAAAATTAAACTTATATTACCATACTATAAGATTATAAGTGCTGAGTGACCTTCCTAGATGGCGGTTGCTTCATCTTAAATCATGTAAATAGATAAATCAAGAAAAAACTCATTATGAAAATGTACTTGATTTACATGTGCTAAATGCTTACAACATTCTGCTATAGAAAAATATACACTTTTTAAGGGAATTAGGGGAGAAAATGATGGATAGGAGGCAGAATTAATTTGAAGCCCCTACTTGGATAGACAGAGCAGCATGTGGTGGAGGCACATCATGAACTTTAGGTCCACGACCTACTGCAGGAACATCCCAGGAAAGCTGAGAAAATCCATGGATGCTTTGAAGGAAGTGAATTGCTGCTGCAGGCTCAAGGAGACAGCCAAAAAACTGTGAGTGCCCAAAGTGTGAAGGTGTGAAAGGGAGATCATCTGCCGCCCCGAAACACACATCCTCACTGGGAAAGCTAAAGGTCCAGGTCGCAGGAGATGGATTTGACCTCACCTGGAGCTGATATGAATTTATAGAGCCCAGTGAAACACAGGTGTAGAGGAAGCAGCAGCAAGAGCCCTGTGGGCACTCTCAGTGCCCAGAGAAATATTTGTGACTTTGTCTCATAGACGTCCTTGGGGAGGGCTACCAGGGGAATTAGGGAAAGATCATAGGGAGAAGGAAACTTCCAGCTGACCTTAGTAACAATTTTAACCAAACGAGAAGTTTCCTGGACAAAACCTGGGGGAGGGGGCAAACCAAGAGTGCAGAAAGGAGAACAGAAGCCATGGCAGGCGAGGAGGTGCAAAACCTGAAAGTCCTGCTTGCTTTCTTAGCAGGAAGGCTTATAGCCTGGGACAAGTTCTCAACCCTGCTCACTCACTGCCTGATAATAAACTCGGTGTTGTGTGGGGCACAATGGGAGTGCGACCAGCCTTGTAGGCTGTGTGGGAGCTGGGTGAGGCCTGTAAATGCCAGTTGTCCCCCACTTCCTTGGCTACCTGTAAAATTCAGCATAGGCAGCCATAATCTTAGGAACATAGTTCCATTGGCCTGAGAACCACACCCCCATCCTCAACAGCAGCCACAGCAAGCCCTGCCAGAGGAAAGTCTGAGCTCAGACATGCCCAACACTGCCCCCACCTGATGGTCTTTCTCTACCCACCCTGGTAGTCAAAGACAAAGGACATAATCTCTTGGCAGCTCTATGGCCCTGCCCACTGCCTGAGAAACCAAGTACTTATCCAGCTGACCCTAGAGCAAGCTCGCATCCTCCCTATACTACCACAGGTGATGCTGTCTTGAAAGTGCTACTTCCTGGCTGGAGGCCAACCACACAAAACTAGATCCATAAACAAAAATACCAAGGAACCTCACAGAGTTCACTTTACTCCTCTGCTACCTCCCCTGGAGCAGGTGCTGGTATGTATGGCTGAGAGACCTGAAGATGGATCAGGACATCATGACTTTTTGTAGATACTCCCCAGTACCAGACGAGCACCTAGTAGCTCTGTTGGATGGCTATATCCAGAAGAGAAACAACAATCACTGCAGTTTGGCTCTCAGGAAGCTACAACCCTAGGGGAAGAGGGAGAGCACCACAGTAAGAGAGCACCCTGTGGGACAAAATAATCTGAATAGCAGCACTTGAGTCCCAGATCTTCCCTCTGACATAGTCTACCCAAATGAGAAGGAACCAAAAAACAATGCTGGTAATATGACAAAACATGGTTCTTTAACACCGCCAAAAGATCAAATCAGCTCACCAGCAATGGACCGAAACCAAGAAGAAATCTCTGGATTGCCAGAAAAAAAACTCAGAAGGTTAATTATTAAGCTACTCAAGGAGGCACCAGAGAAAGATGAATACCAACTTAAATAAATTTTTTAAATGTTACAGGATATGGAAGAAAAAATCTCCAGGGAAATAGTTACCATAAATAAGAAACAATCACAACTTCTGGAAATGAATACCACACATAGAGAAATGCAAATACACTGGAAAGTCTCAGCAATAGAATTGAACAGGTAGAAGAAAAAACTTCAGAGCTTGAAGACAAGGCTTTTGAATTAATCCAATACAACAAAGACAAAGAAAAAATTTTTCAAAATGAATAAAGCCTTCAAGAAATTTGGAATTATGTTAAATGACCAAACCTAAGAATAATTGGTGTTCTGGAGGAAGAAGATACATCTAAACATTTGGAAAACATATTTGAGGGAATAATCATGGAAAGCTTTCCCAGCTTTGCTAGAGATCTAGATATCCAAAAACAACAAGCTCAAAGAACACCTGGGAAATTCATTGTAAAAAGATCATTGCATGGGCACATACTCATCAGGTTATCTAAAGTTAAGAAAAATGAAAGAATCTAAAGAGTTGCAAGGAAAAAGCCTTGGGTAATCTATAAAGGAAAACCTATCAGATTAACAGCAGATTTCTCAGCAGATCCCTACAAGCTAAAAGGGAATGGGGTCCTATCTTTAACCTCCTAAACAAAATAATCATCAGTCAAGAATTTTAGATCCAGCAAAACTAAGCTTCATAAATGAAGGAAAGACACAGTCTTTTCTAGACAAACAAATGCCGAGCGAATTTGCCATTACCAAGCCAGCATTACAAGAACTGCTAGAAGGAGCAAAAGGAGCACTAGATCTTGAAATAAACCCTTGAAGTACATCAAAAAAGAAGCTCCTTAATGCATAAATCTCCCAGGACCAAAAAACAACAACACAATTAAAAAACCCAAGGTACTCATGCAACAAATAGCATAAGTAATAGAATGGTACCTCATATCTCAATACTAATGTTAAATGTAAATGGCTTAAATGCTCCACTTAAAAGATACAGGATGACAGAATGGATAACAATCCACCAATCAAATATATGCTGTCTTTAAGAGACTCACCCAACACATAAGGACTCACATAAACTTAAGGTAAAGGTGTGGAAAAAGATATTCCATGCAAATATACACCATAAGCAAGCAGGAGTAGCTATCAGACAAAACAAAGTTTAAAGCAACAGCAGTAAAAAAAGGCAAAGAGAGACATTACATGATGAAAAGACTTGTCCAACAGGAAACTATCACGATCCTAAATATATATACATCTAACACTGGAGCTCTCAAATTTATAAAACATTTACTGCTAGATCTAAGAAATGACATAGACAGCAACACAATAATAGTGGGGAGCTTCAGTACTCCATGGAGAGCACTAGACAGGTAATCAAGACAGAAAGTCAACAAAGAAACAAGGAACTTAAACTATACCTTCAAACAAATGAGGTTAACAGATATTTATGGAACATTCTACCCTACAACTGCAGAATACTCATTCTATTCATTAGCACATGGAACATTCTCCAAAACAGACCATATGATAGGCCACAAAACAAATCTCAATCAATATAAGAAAATCAAAGTTATATCAAGTACTCTCTCAGACCACAAGAATAAAATTGAAAATTGATATGGTTTGACTGTGTCCCCACCCAAATCTCATCTTGAATTCCTACATGTTGTGGGAGGGACCCATTGTGAGGTAATTGAATAATAGAGGTCTGTCTTTCCCATCCTGTTCTCATGATAGCAAATAAGTCTCATGAGATCTGTTGGTATTATAAGGGGGAGTTTACCCTACACAAACTCCTCTCCTCTTTGCCTGCTGCCATCCATAAAAAATGTGACTTGCCCTCCCTTGCCTTCCACCATGATTGTGAGGATTCCCCCAGCTATGTGAAACTGTAGGTCCAATTAAACCTCTTTCTTTTGCAAATTACCCAGTCTCGGTATGTCTTTATCAGCAGAATGAAAATGAACTAATACAGTAAATTGGTACCAGTACAGTGGGATGCTGCTGAAAAAAATACCCCAAAATGTGGAAGCGACTTTGGAACTGGTTAATAGGCAGAGGTTAGAACAGTCTGGAGGGATCAGAAGAAGACAGGAAAATGTGGGAAAGTTTGTAATTCCCTAGAGACTTGTTCAATGGCTTTGACCAAAATGTTGATAATGATATGGACAATGAAATTGAGACTGAGGTGGTCTCAGCGGAGATGAGGAACTTCTCAGGAACTGGAGCAAAGATGACTCTTGTTATGTTTTAGCAAAGAGACTGGTGGCATTTTGCCCCTGCCCTAGAGATCTGTGGAACTTTGAAACTGAGAAAGATAATTTAGGGTATCTGGTGGAAGAAATTTCTAAGCAGCAAGGCATTCAAGAGGTGACTTGGGTGCTGTTAAAAGCATTCAGTTTTGGACTGGGCATGCTGGCTCATGCCTATAATGTCGGCACTTTGGGAGGCCGAAGCAAGAGGATAAGCTGAGGTCAGGAGCCTGAGACTAGCCTGGACAACATGATGAAACCTCATCTATACCAAACATACAAAAATTAGCTGGGCATGGTGATGGGTGCCTATAATCCCAGCTACTCAGGAGGCTGAGGCAGAAAAATTGCCTGAACCCGGCAGGCAGAGGTTGCAGTGAGCAGAGATTATTTCATTGCACTCCAGCCTGTAGAACAAGAGTGAAACTCCATCTTAAAAATAATAATAATAAAATAAAATAAAGCATTCAGTTTTAAAAGGGAAACAGAGCATAAAAGTTTGGAAAATTTGCAGACTGACAATGAGATAGAAAAGAAAATTCCATTTTCTGAGGAGAAAATCAAGCCTGCTACAGAAAATCAAGCCTGCTGCAAGCCTGCTGCAGAGGTCTTCATGGCAGCCCCTCCCATCACAAGCCTGGAGGCCTAGGAGAAAATGGTTTTGTGGGCCAGGCCCAGGGTCCCCATGCTGTGTGTAGTCTAGGGACTAGGTACCCTGCCTCTCAGCTACTCCTGCCATGATGAAAAGGAGCCAAGGTACAACTCAGGCTGTTGCCTCAGAGGGTGGAAGCTCCAAGCCTTGGCAGCTTCCACGTGGTGTTGAGCCTGTGGGTGCACAGAAGTCAAGAACTGAGATTTGGGAACCTCCACCTAGATTTCAGAAGATGTATGGAAATCCCTGGATGCCCAGGAGCAGTGCTCTCGTGAAGAACCTCTGCTAAGGAAGTGAGGAAGAGAAACGTAGAGTCGGAGCCACCATACAGAGTCCCTACTTGGGCACTGCCTAGTGGAGCTGTGAGAAGAGGGCCACCATCCTCCAGACCCTAGAATGGTAGATCCACTGACAGCTTGCACCATGCACCTGGAAAAGCCCCAGACACTCAATGCCAGGCCACGAAGGTAGCCAGGAGGGGTGCTATACCCTACAAAGCCACAGGGGTGGAGCTTCCCAAGACCATGGGAACCCACGTCTTGCATCAGTGTGACCTTGATGTGAGACATGAAGTCTAAGGAGATCATTTTGGGGCTTAAGATTTGACTGTCCTGCTGGATTTTGGACTTGCACAGGGCTTGTAGCCCTTTGTTTAGGCCAATTTCTCCTATTTGGAATGGCTGTATTTACCCCATGTCTGTACCCCCATTGTATCTAGGAAGTAACTAATTTGCTTTTGATTGTACAGGCTCATAGGCAGAAGGGACTTGCCTTGTCTCAGATGAAACACTGGACTGTGGACTTTTGAGTTAATGCTGAAATTATTTAAGACTTTGGGGGACTGTTATGAAGCCATGATTGGTTTTGAAATGTGAGGACATGAGATTTGGGAGGGGTCAGGAGCAGAATGACATAATTTGGCTGTGTCCCCAACCAAATCTCATCTTGAATTCCCACGTGTTGTGGGACAGACCTGGTGGGAGGTAGTTGAATAATAGAGGCAGGTCTTTCCCATACTCTTCTCATAATAGCAAATAAGTCTCATGAGATCTGATGGCATTATAAGGGGGAGTTTCCCTACAAGGGCTCCTGTCTCTTTGCCTGCCATCATCATTGTAAGATGTGACTTGCTCTTCCTTGCCTTCTGCCATAAGTGTGAGGCTTCTCCAGCTTTGTGGAACTGTAAGTCCAATTTAATCTCTTTCTTTTGTAAATTGCCCAGTCTCAGTTATGTCTTTATCAGCAGTGTGAAAATGGACTAATACAGAAATCAACTCCAAAAGGAACCCTCAAAACTATGCAAGTACATGAAAATTAAATAACCTGCTCCTAATTGATCATTGGGTCAACAATGAAATCAAGATGGAAATTTAAAAAGTCTTTTAACTGAATGATAATAATGACAAAACCTATCAAAACCTCTGGGATACAGCAAAGGCGATGCAAAGAGGAACGTTCATAGCATTAAATGCCTATATCACAAAGTCTGAGAGAGCACAAATAGTCAATCTAAGGTCACATGTCTGGAACTAGAGAAACAAGAACAAACCAAATCCAAATGAAGCAGAAAAAAAAAATAACAAACATCAGAGCAGAACTAAATGAAATTGAAAAAAAAAAAGATAAATGCAACAAAAAACAGGTTCTTTGAAAAGATAAATAAAATTGATAGGTCATTAGCAAGATTAACCAAGAATAGAGAAGATCCAAATGAACTCAATTAAAAACAAAATGGTAGATGTTACAACTGATAGAACAGAAATACAGAAGATCATTCAAGACTACTATGAGCACATTTACATGCATAAACTAGAAAACCTAGAAGAGATGGATAAATTCCTGGAAATATACAACCCTCCTAGATTAAACCAGGAAGAAATAAAAACATTGAACAAACCAATAGCACGCAGTGAGATTGAAATGGTACTAAAATAAAATTGTCAACCAGAAAGTCCAGGACCAGACAGATTCACAGCTGAATTCTATTAGACATTCAAAGAAGAATTGGTACCAATCCTATTGACACTATTCCACAAGCTAGAGAAACAGAGAATCTTCCCTAAATCATTCTATGAAGCCAGTATCACCCTAATACGAAAACCAGGAAAGGACATAACAAAAAAAAGAAAACTACAGACTAATATCCCTAATGAATACAGATGCAAAAATCCTCAACAAAATACTAGCTAACAGAATCCAACAGCATATCAAAAAGATAATCCACCATGATCAAGTGGACTTAATACCTGAAATGTGGGGATGTTTTAACATATGTACTTCAATAAATGTGATAAACCACATAAACAGAATTAAAAATAAAAATCACATGATCATCTCAATAGATGCATAAAAAGCATTTGACAAAATCCAGCAACCCTTTATGATTAAAACCCTCAGCAAAATCGGCATGGAAGGGACATACTTTAATGTAATAAAAGCCATGTATGACAAACACAGAGCCAACATTATACTGAACAGGGAAATGTTGAAAGAATTCCCCCTGAGAACTGGAACAGGACAAGGATGCCCACTTTCACCACTTCTATTCAGTATAGTGCTGGAACTCCTAGCCAGAGCAATCAGACAAGAGAAAGAAATAAAGGGCATCCAAATCAGTAAAGAGGAAGGCAAACTGTCACTGTTTGCTGATGATATGATTGAATTCCTAGAAAACCCTAAAGGCTCATCTAAAAAGCTCTTAGAACAGATAAAAGAACTCAGCAAACTTTCAGGATACAAAATTAATGTACATGTATCAGTAGCCCTGCTATACACAAACAGTGACCAAGTTGAGAATCAAATCAAGAACTGAACCCCTTTTATAATGGCTGCAACAATAATATAAAATACTTAGGAATATACCTAACCAAGGAGGTGAAAGACCTCTACAAGAAAAACTACAAAACACTGCTGAAAGAAATCATAAATGACACAAACAGATGGAAACACATTTCATGCTCATGGGTGGGTAGAATCAATATTGTGAAAATGAGCATACTGCCGAAAGCCATCTACAAATCCAATGAAATACCCATCAAAATACCAATATCATTATTCACAGAGGTATAAAGAGCAATCCTAAAATTCTTATGAAACTAAAAACAAGACCACATAGCCAAAGCAAGACTAAGCAAAAAGAAAAAATCTGGAGGTATCACACTACATGACTTCAAACAAAAACATAAAGCGGGGAAAGGACACCCTATTCAACACATGGTGCTGGGATCATTGGCAAGCCACATGTAGGAGAATGAAACTGGATCCTCATCTCTCACCTTATACAAAAATCAACTTAAGATGGATCAAAGACTTAAATCTAAGACCTGAAATCATAAAAATTCTAGAAAATAACACTGGGGAAACGCTTCTAGAAACTGGCTTAGGCAAAGACTTCATGACCAAGAGCCCAAAAGCAAATGCAACAAAAACAAAGATAAATAGATGGGACTTAGTTAAACCAAAAAGCTTCTGCGCAGCAAAAGAAGCAATCAGCACAGTAACACAGACAACCCACAGAATGGAAGACAATCTTCACAATTTATACATCTGACAAATGACTAATAACCAGAATCTACAAGGAACTCAAATAAATCAGGAAGTAAAAAACAAACAATTCCATCAAAAAGTGGGCTAAGGACATGAACAGAGTTCTCAAGAGAAGATATATAAATGGCCAACAAACATGAAAAAATGCTCAGCATCACTAATAATCATGGAAATGAAAATCAAAACCACAATGCAATACCACCTTACTCCTGCAAGAATGGCCACAATTAAAAAATAAAAAAAAAAGAAATAGATGTTGGCATGGATGTGGTGAAGAAGGAGCACTTTTAGACTGCTGGTGAGAATGTAAACTAGTATAACCACTATGAAAAACAGTGTGGAGATTCCTTAAAGAACTAAAAGTAGATCTGCCATTTGACCCAGCAATCTGACTACTGGTATCTACCCAGAGGAAAAAAAGTCATTGTAAGAAAAAGATACTTGCACTCACATGTTTATAGCAGCACAATTTGCAATTGCAAAAATGTGGAACTGGCCGAAATGCCCATCAATCAATGAGTGGATAAAGAAAATGTGATGTATAAAAGAAAATTTTGTGTGTGTGTGTGTGTGTGTGTGTGTGTGTCTGTGTGAGAGAGAGAAAGAAACAGAGATGCACTTGTAATTTTAGGAAAATTCTATATTTTTCATTCACGTATGTCTTTTATATGTGTCTAAAAATCTCACTATAAATGAAATATGTATATGCACACACACACACACACACACACACACACACACACACACACCATGGAATACTACTCAGCCCTAAAAAGAAATTAAATAATGGCATTCAAAGCAAGCTGGATAGAAATGGAGACCATTATTCTAAGTGAAGTAACTCAGGAATGGAAAACCAAACACCCTATGTTCTCACTCATAAATGAGAGCTAAGCTATGAGGATGCAAAGGTATAAGAATGATAAAATGGACTTTGGGGACTTTGGGGAAAGGGTGGGAGGGGGTGAAGGATAAAAGGCTATACATTGGGTAGCATGTACACTGCTTGGGTGATGGGAGCACCAAAATCTCAGAAATCACCACTAAATAAATTATTCATGTAACCAAACATCACCTGTTCCCCAAAAACCTATTGAAATAAAATGTTTTTTAAATTAAAAAAAATGTTGTTGTCACTGTATAAGGACTTCACTAATGTACTTAGCATTCTTGATATGATAAAATCCTATCATCTATGCTTTTTTAAAAAAAGAGAAAAATATATACTTTTTATGATAAATATGATTAACAAATATGTAATATTTTAGTCCCATTTCTACATTTAGTTTCCCAAGGTTTATAAGCATAAATAAAATACATTAGGAATAACTAAAGAAGTATATACATGTTTATATTAGATTTTAATTTTATATATATTTTATATACATGTAGAGAGCATATATGCATATATTTGTGTGTGTGTGTGTGTGATATGCACTCGCAATTTTAGGAAAATTCTTCTACATTTTTCATTCACGTATGTCTTTTACATGTGTCTAAGAATCTTGTTAGAAATGAATTAAAAATCAAAGTAAATTGATTTCTACCTTTGAATAAGGTGGTACTTTTAGTTTTTGACAACCCAGTGGGATCCTGTTTGATATTCTTCTTAGTTCTTCTGTGAAGCCTAACCATGTGTATGTTAAAGACAAAATGAAATAAAACAAATGACCCTGATACAGTCTCAACTAAGAGAATCCTTGAATAAAATTGTGGGCTGTAACTAGACCTTCTTCCTATCATCTAGAAGGTCGGATTCTACAGAGTGGCATTAGGAATCAGAGGTCTATCTCACTGTTCAGCATGAGTACTTTTGTTTCAGGAATATTTCAAAGTAAAGCTAACTGAAAGAAGTTTTTGACTCTGAGAAGAGTGCTCCTTGGGACCTTACCTTATAAATTAGGAGAGGTTTTCTCTTATTCTTATTGTAGTAACTGGGAGGAAGGAAGCATGATAATTATGACAGATTAATGCTGTCCATCAAAATTATATTTTCTCCCTCTTTTTAGGTGAATAGCAGGATTGGGTTTTCCTGCCACCTTTAAATGTGATTATGTGACTGGTTCCAGCCAATGAAAGGTGAGAAGTGAAGCATGCCAGTTTGGAGCAAGAAGTTTTAAGTGCAAGCACACTGACAATGTGCACTGTTCTTTACTTTTGAAATGGTGATTTGTGTGTTCTAGATAGTGGCTGTTGTGTCATCATCAGGTCCAGAGAGAGAACATGATGACACAGAGCAGAGTTCTGTAGCTGACCTGAAATGGACATGTACCATGTCTGAAAAATAAATCATTTTTTAACCCTTTGAGCTTTTTGCATGTATTTATTATGGTAGCATAACTTAGCATATCCTGACTGAAGCAATAAAGTATTAAACTACTGGTTTTAGAAGTATACCATATTATACCATAATCATGACAAGAGTGTTATCATTGTGTATAGCAGTTCTTTTCATTTTGAAATTCTTATATTTTCCCACTTATGTATTAAATTCTTAAATCTATCATCTTACTGAATCCTTACAATGACTTTAAGAAATAAATTAAACTTCTCTCCTACTCGTACGTTAGAGAAAACAGAGGCTTATAGAAATTAAGTAAAGTCCCCAATACCACACAGAAAGTAAGTAGAGGCAGATCTCAAATACAGATTTATTTTAAATGGCAAATCTCATACCCTTAAACATTATGTTACATTATTTCTCTTATACAATGCCCCAAATCAACAAATAAAATGAACTAACCAAACATTGAATAGTTAGCAACTAAGTTACTGTTTTATCCATGTGTATCTAGGAACTATATAAGTGGGAGGTGAGGAAGTGGTAGCTGAAGGATCATACAAAAATGAATATATTAAGTCTCATAATGAGCAAGCTGGAGATTGGGACAATGTGGCGAGGAAATTGAATTGAGAGTCAGGGGTATGCACCTGGAAGCAGGAAACAGGAAGGAACAAAGCACTGGAGCATGACATGTTGAACCTGAAGTGGCCCATATCAGAGAAGACTGGTCATGCCGAAGTGATGAAAACCATAGTTACATAGTGGAAGAACTTAGGGAAATTAAGGGTTCCAGAGTAAAAATGGCCAACAAATGAAAGTATGAGTGCACAAATAGGATAAACTTTACAATCATTGCTGTCAAGTATCCAATATTAGGACAGTGTGTATACCTAATGATATCTGGAATGGATTTGCACTATGGAAAGTGTGATAAACTGGTGAAGGTAATTTGTATTTATTTTGTACATCTAAACTTCTGCAATGAAATTTAAGAATTCATTTTAGTTATTTACTATATGTTTTATTATTTATTTATTTATTTATTTATTTATTTATTTTTGAGACGAACTCTTGCTGCATTACCCAGGCTGGAGTGCAGTGAAGCGACCTCGGCTCACTGCAACCTCCGTCTCCCGGGTTCAAGGAATTCTCCTGCCTCAGCCTCCCAAGTAGCTGGGATTACAGGCATCCATCACCATGCCCGGCTAATTTTTTTTATTTTTAGTGGAGATGGGGTTTCACCATGTTGGTCAGGCTGGTTTCGAACTCCTGACCTCAGGTGATCTACCTGCCTCAGCATCCCAAAGTGCTGGCACCCAGCTATTATCTGTTTTATGTATATTATCTATATAGATTATAAAGAATGCTTGTGGTTATTTATTTTTCGTATAAGATGAGTAAATACCTTACATTTAAACTTAGTGGAAAATTTCTAAAAATAAATGGGAAATTTTAAATAAATGACACTGAACATGTAGATATTTTAGATAATGATTTGAAAGCAAAGTATATTTCTTAAGATATACTTCTAAACATCAAAATCTTAAAAACTGGGAGAATCAAAACACTATATATGTTTGGGTTCTTTGAGACCCACAAATAAAGATATAATTGGATGTGCATTTTTGTCCATAATATTTCAGGACTGCATATTAACCAGTTCTAAGGTGCAGTGAAGTTTTCTTTTTTAATATATTGAATTATAAAAAGTATCACTTTGAAATGATCTGTAGGTCACCTAGTATACTTAGAGAGCAAATATGATGATTTTAGAATCCTTTTTCAAAGCACAGAATTGTAATAAACAATGAATCAAATTATCAAATATTTTCCCAACCATTTTTGCTCAATATATTTAGCAATTAGAGATTTATCATGTGTAAGCTTTATTCCAAATAAAGCAAGGATTAGGGAAATGCACAATTAAATAGTCAAATGTTTATTTAAAGATGATTTTCTTGAATCTCCTTTAAATAGGGAACAATTATACTTAAATTGTTATTCTTCTTTTCTTTTCATAAACCTTCTTATTCTCTGTTTGAATTCATAATGATGTGGGGTATTATCATATGAAGTGAAGCATTGTGGAACATTACACAAAGCTTTAGAGTTAAAAAATAAAGCTGAACAACTTTCACATTTTTGGCTAAAGATTTTGTTGTCATGGTTTATAATAGCATTCACACAGTCTCATCAGTCTTAGGTGGTTGAAGATTTATTCCTTGGTAGTTTTAATTTTTGTTATTTTTATTTTATATTATAGGTGGACATGAAGACCATGACATCATCGAGAAAGACCACCAGCTGCCCAAGCCAAACTTCTAAACAGTCTACATTTAAGCTTATGTTGCTTTTTCCATGAACCCCAAAGTACATTTTCAAACTCATCATAGGTGGCTGAATTCTAGCATCTATTACAAGGATCTAATACAAGGATCACTGGTCCAGTTGACTGGTCCAGTCAACTGGGGAGGTTAGGGTGAAGACACAAAGCATGAAGGTCCAGGTGCAAGTTTATGCTCATGACTACTCTGGCAAACTGATTCTTGGAACAATATCATTTAGACATTCATGAACTAGCTACACAAAAGCAATACAAAGCGGCAATTCTTATTTCATGGTATTAAAAAAAGTTGTTTTTTCTATTGAACTTCCCATGAATTTTTATCTAAAATAACATGTTGTTGTAGATTCCTTGTTTACTTTATCCCTGATACTATTTCTGGCTTATTTGGAATTTCCCAAATCTGCCTTTAGATCACAATTTATACTCCACAGCTCAACCCCTTGAGCTATCTGGATCTACCCATATAAACTAGAAGCCTAATTCTAAGTTTTTTGAAGATGACACAATTCTAATATGTGATATCATATCATAAGCCCTACTAAGATAGCCTAAATTATTTTATAGTTGCTGAGAAACGAAGGTGCTAAGTTTAAATTCTGTAAGTCTATGAACAGCTATTTTTCTGGACCAGTACCTAATTTTGTCGAACATAAAAAAAGTTGTCTGGTTTCTTTCAAGACAATTTAGATTTTCTAATTTCTGTGAGAACTACAGCCAAAACTTCCAAAACGAGAGATTCTTTGAATTCAGCTGTCCATTAAAGTGTTGTCCAATGCCTGCTTTTGCTGTCAATTTGTTATACTTAAACACTGTGTGAAGAATTAAATTAGAATAAGCGTAATTCACTTTGATCTCAGTTATGACATTCCTTACTTTCTGTGTAATATACAACCTGTCTTATGAGTTGCAAACTATATTAACCTTGAATATATCAACATTTTAGCCTAATGTGCCCTTCCAATATTTTCTGATCTGATATGTGCCACCAATCAATACATTTCAGACACTTTTTCATACTCCACAAAGCTGTTAACATGTTAATCTATTCAGTCTATTCTTGTCCTTCACATGTCCTGACATTTTTAACTACTTAAAATAGAGGCATTTTCATCTTAAAGTCTTTATACAAGATTTTATTTCCAATACATCTCTTATACCTTGCCAACATTCTTAAGGATTCAAAAATGAGTTTTTTCTTTCTCGTTTATGAGCATGCCAGAGTATATCCAGTGATGGGGTGGGTGGGGCGGGGGTACACTCTAAAGCCATGTAGGTCTTCACGTTCTGTAATATTTATTCTTTCTTTAAAATTTTTCTCTATAGGCTTCTCCATGAAATTTCACAGAGTATAAAAATATCTATTTTCATATTCAGTTGGGACAGGGTCCCCAAGTCATATTCATTATATAAATTTGTCAATATTGTAATCAAAATCTATTCATTACTTTAGACTGTATACAGTGATTTCAAATAAATCATTCATTTAACTAGGCATGTGTACCATTCTTCATTTTAAGGAGAGGTGCCAAGGAGTGTAATGACTTGCCTTAAATTATGTAGCTAGAAAGTGTGAAAAGATTCCAACTCAGGAACTCTACTTTCAAATAGTCTGAACGTCCTATCAGACTATTTGACCCTAACTTCTCACTGCTGGACTTAACAATATGTCATGATTTAAAAGATAATAAGAATTATACCGTGATGTAGTGATGCTCTAAATTACTTAAAGATTTTGCATTGATACATGAAAAGGGACAGAGGGAGAATGAAAGCCGTGACCTCACTTTCAGGAATGTTATAGTGAAAATTATATTTATATTATCTGTTTAATTATGCAGTAGTTGATAAGAGCAAAGTTACCTAAATACTAAAGCTGGAACAAGTTCTATTCATTCTAATTATTTATTGTTTATCCCATCCTGAACAGGAAAAACAAATACAACCATTTAACCCTTCCCATGCCTCCAGCTTTCACCTGATTATTTTGATCTCACATACATGCCCCTTAACTCATTTTTTTTCTTTCTTTTGACTGCATCTTCTATTACACTATGAACTCAGCTGTGATATAATATAGGGCAGATAGAAGTAGCTCAATAGTCTGGGCGCAGTGGCTCACGGCTGTAATCCCAGTATTTTGTGAGGCCGAGGCAGGCAGATCACCTGAGGTCAGGAGTTTGGGACCAGACTGGCCAACATGGTGAAACCTCGTCTCTACTAAAAATACAAAAATTAGCCGGGCATGGTGGTGGGCGCCTGTAATCCCAGCTACTCAGGAGGCTGAGGCAGGAGAATTGCTTGAACCCTGGAGGCAGAGATTGGAGTGAGCTGAGATCGTGTGACTGCACTCCAGCCTGGGTGATAGAGTGAGATTCTGTCTCAAAAATAAAAGAAGTAGCTCAGTAAACATTATCAAGTGAGTTAATAAGATGTTCCATACATCAAAAATTAATCATTTTGTAGTAATTCCACTACATAGCCAGTTGTAAATATTTTTTATGTTAGAATGGATTATACTTTCAAGATATGTATTCTCTTCTGATAACCTTTTTAAAGTAGGCTAGAGTACTGTAGAAGACCTTTGATTACTCCAGGTCCAAATAGATAATTTAAGTATGTCTTATTCCTCTAGCAACATTTGTGCTTGATGCCTATAGTTAAAACTTGGGATTCAGATAAACAAACTGGAAAAAATAAAAGGGAACATATTTAGCCAAATTTAAAAACAAAGATTTTAAATAACTTCATAGGCCTCCATTGATATGCAGGAAACTACTGATGCTAATTACAAATATTTATATAACAATACTTAATGATCTATAGCTATTTACAGGGTAAGTAAAAGTGAACAATTATAATTTACGTGAAAGTAATAGTATGATTCTATTTTCTATGTTTATGGAATCAGGTTTTGGAAAGTTAAATAATGTGTATGTATTTTTCTGATGTTGAAACTATTAGTGGTAAAAAGCAATTCTAAATTTGAAATATTAAAATATGTGGATAACACATAATTAATATCACATCAAGTAAAATTTAACATCTTAACAGAGCTGATTAGGATGTAAATATGCTGGAGTTAAATATAGGCTCTTCTTTATTCTTCTACCTTTAGTATATTCTAATTAGAAAAGAAATAGTGTAAGACTTACCTTGGAATCCCAGCACATTTTGAAGGACCCTCTTTATTTGCACTGCCAGAATATTCATAACATCAGCGAATATTTACCTCTTTTTGCCTAAAGCCCTAACTGCAAAGCAACTTCAAATGACTCCTAAGTGAGTACTCCGTTACAGCAATCAGCTATCAAGGAGCTTCCACTACTCTAGTTGGCTTTACAAGATCCTCAACAAACAAAATCCAAACAGGAATATTAGTCAAATCTTCTGGTTGAAAATTAACATACCAGGCTGATCTGCAAAACCGCCTAAATTTATATTAGAAAAAGTAGTTGAGGCCAGTTGTAATGAACAGTTTTGGGGTTAGGATGGGTGAACATTATTATTTAGATTTGAAGAATTTTTCTTACATTCACGGATGGAATTTTCAGTCCTTAATTTTTATGACTCCTAGAGGCATTGGCCTTCGTGCGGATTCCACTCCATCACCATTCTTTGTGATTTTTTCTCTCTTATGTACCTTCCCTCTTCATGCTTCAATTTGTAAAAATCGTGATTAATAAAAAGATGATTATGATGCCACATGCCTTACAGAAGTTGAGGACAAAATGAAGGTACTTTCAATTAATATTTTTATCCACAGTATAATGTCATCTTTTATTCTGTGATCCCTTGTGTTCTCATTTTTTCTTTCTGTAGTTCAGCCAGGGGTACCACTCCATTAAATAGCCAGTTACTGCAGCCCAAGAGTTCTATTTGCATGAAGACTAAAAGTTCAGTCGTCTTCCATGTGTTTCACACATCTCCAGGGAATATTTTCCTTTTCATAATCTATCCTGGTCTGACTTTGCACCTTTACTCTCAGCTACACTAACTTCAAATAACATGCTATCCCTGTCTCTAAACTACTCATCCCCATTGTAAACAGAGCTCTTTGTTTATTTTTCTAAATACCAGATTATGGTATTAAATAAAACTTTACCTGAAGGGGTGGGAAGAAAAGAAAAGGTAAAATAACAGTCTATCATTGCTTTATAATGAGGAACCCTAGCTTTCTACAAAAGTGTCCTTATTAGCTACTTTTTTCCTTACCCGACTTCTTACACAGAAGTCGTCCTCATATGTGGAAACCCCATCAGAGAAGAAAATTCATTTGGCATTATAATTTTTGCCTAGGAAGTTGAAAAACTTTTACATATTATACAGACTCATTTCCCTAATTTGGCCCAAACTTTCCTTTTCAGAAAGGAAAGTAAGATTGTACCTTTGTGTAACCATGGTGTCTAATAAAGCGTGTTCCCTAAACAAGAGAATTCTCAAGAGAATACTGCTTTTGTTGAAACAGTGTTTTGCTTCCTTACACTAGAATCTGTCAGTAGAGATTCTAGAATCTGTCAGTAAAGATTCTTTCAAATTTTTAAAAGATTAAATCACAATATTACCATAAATTGAACGTTAAAAGGCCTTTGTAATTAAAACAAATAAAAATAGTATTGTAAATTCTCACCAGAATATCTACCTTAAATAAAGGTAATTAGAAATATATGGTTGACTTCTCATTTTCCTTCAGAAAAATGTTTACCAAATGGACATATTGACCTAAAATGCATTTTCTCTGTCTGCTTCAAGTTTGTTTCTGCAGCCAATTCTTTCTCAACATGAGGTAAAATTATGTTCAAGCCCAATCAAAAAAAAACTTCAGAGCCAAAAATAGTTGTGGACTTTTTCATTAGTTAAATTAAAATCAAATAAATATATAAGTGGAGCAGTGTTACTATGAGAAAATACGCCTATTTTCCAAAATTTTCAAGAGAAATGTGATGTCTTGTTTTATAGGAAGAAAAGGAATCCTGTGACTTGCTTTGGTCTTTCCAAGGTAAACCCTTCTCCTGACTCTATTTTTTGTGAACTATGCTAAATGGATTTATTCTATCATAAAGAGTTGAACACAGAGAGGCTACTGAAATAAAAGGTTTTACAAAACAGCTACTGCTATCTACCTTCTGGTTCTGAGCAGAAAGACTATTGAATACATATACAGAAGTATTAGTTTTCAGTCTACTTGAGGTAATCTAATGATTCATTTTCAAATTATGTGGTTATTGAAGAGAAATGGACAGGGTTTTTTAACTGTTCACAGATGAAAGCAATTACCACACCAGTGAAAGCACAAGAACTGTAGTGCATGGAAATTATAAGAAAGAAAAGCAAGGACTGAAGATACTTTTTACTTTTAATTCAATGTATAAAATATTTAGAGTAATGGAATCAGATTCATTAAACACTTTTCAATTTGTATTAAATTGTAAAAAAGTTATTGCAAAATCAGTCTTCCATCTAATTAAAAAATATAAAGTCTAGTTTCTATACAGTGCTACTAATTGAACACACCTGAATAATTCATTTACCATAATTCACCCTGGTCATCATATATCAAAACTGGCCCTGACTAGAAGCACCTAATTGTTCTCTCAGCAAACAATTTCTGGAAATATGCTTTTGGCTATGCACAATGCTAGGTACAGGCCCATGAGCTTAATAAAACTTTAATATGTAAATAAGAATAACGTGTACTTTAAGTTACTTATATACTATTGTATTAGTCCATTCTCACATTGCTATAAAGAACTACCTGAGACTGGGTAATTTATAAACAAAAGAGGTTTAACTGACTCACTGTTTCCCAGACTGTACAGGTAACACAGCTGGGGAGGCCTCAGGAAACTTACAATCATGGTAGAAGGCAAAAAAAGAGGCTGATACTTCCTACATGGCTGGAGTATGAGGAAGAAAGTGAAAAGAGAGGTACTACACACTTTTCAACAACCGGACCTCGTGAGAACTCACTCACTATCACAAGAACAGCAAGGGGAAATCCACCTCCATGATCCTATCACCCCCTGACAACCCTCTCCTCCAACAATGGGGATTACACTTCAACACAAGATTTGGACAGGGAAACAAATCCAAACCATATCAACTATATACCTTGTGAAGTACATAGGGCAGGGTGGTGAAGTTGAATGGACAAAAATGGCTTAATTCAAGAATACTGCAATATGAGAGAGAGGTTAGAAGTCCATCACAGCTCAACTACTCTGAAAATAAGAGCTGGAGAGTTATGAGCTGGGGTGTGGTGAATTATATAAGCCACCTGTGTTTGCTACTTGGCATTACCCAAAGAAAACTGGCAAGAAAGCTTTAAAATGATTTACATCTTAAAGGGGAAGAGAAAAAAATTACAAGTTTTCTAAAGTAAAATCTCTAAGAAAAGGGAAGTCAGGCCAGGCTTGGTGGCTCATGCCTGTAATCCCAGTACTTTGGGAGGTCAAGGCAGGTGGATCATCTGAGGTCAGGAGTTCGAGACCAGACTGGTCAACATGGTGAAACCCCATCTCTACTAAAAACACAAAAAATTAGCTGGGCATGGTGTCAGGTGCCTGTAGTCCCAGCTACTAGGGAGTCTGAGACATGAGAATCACTTGAACCTGGGAGGCAGAGGTTGCAGTGAGCCGAGGTTGCACCACTGAACTCCAGCCTGGGCAATAGAGTGAGACTCCATCTCAAAAAAGAAAAAAAAAAAAAAAGAAAAAGAAAAAAAGAAAGAAAAGAAAAAAGAAAAGGGAAGGCAGGAATAGAGTAAAGAGAAAACTATATAAAATGTAATCAAACTGAGGGGAACATTAAGGCCATCTTGGTCAGTGAAGAGAAAATACAAATTGACTGTAAACAATTTAAACAAATGATGCAAATTACACGGATAATCTTAATTAAAGCATATGTGGTACAATCACATTTTTGCTCATTTGTATTTCCTTTTGAGTATCTATTCATGTCTGCAAGCAGTAGAAATCAAAAAATGGCAGTTTCACTTGTCACAAGAGTGGATATCAAAATGAACAATCTTTACATTGCATGGATTACACTAAAAATTTAAAGGTGCCATGAAATTTATTTGGGCATAGTACAGTGCTTCAGTTTACTATAGCCTTCTAGACTGGGCCTACAGAAGCCATTGAAAACTCTCATTATCTTCTACTTTTTAAAGCTTGCCCTTGAGGTTTTTGATGAAAGAAAGGTACAGAAATGCATTTATTGTGGCCCTATTGATGTTTAGCATCACTGTAGACAACATTTTAGATAAGAATCTTCCTTATATTTTGTAGGTATAGAAAACCTTAGAGAACACTAACACAAATTTGCTCCACACACATGCAGCTTTTGGAGGAAGAAATACTATCTCACCTTATAAGACATATCACAAAAATAAAGTACAAAAATGACCAGATATTGTAGGAAAAAAATAAGTATTTAAGATGACCTTACTAAAAGTGCATTGTGAGAAGGCCTCTATGATCAGTGAAATAGTCTGAAGAATGAAAATGATGTTGTTTTTCATAACTGCCCTAATATCAGACTGGTTCTCATTGTTTCTCAGAATAAAATAATTGAAGCAATTTGTCCTCAAGACAAGTACTATATAACTCTATCTATTATTGCTGTTGTGAGTGTAGTCAAAAGTGTTAAACTACAGTTTGAATGAAACTTTCCAGATGTATAAAAATTGTTGCTTCTTTTAGTAGTTGTGGAAACCTTGCTTGCCAAATTACAGTGACAAATGGCCAAGTATGTACTAGTCTGCGAGCTTCTTGTGAATTGCTGATGTCATATTTCACGTTATGCACATATTAGCTCCCATTAAACATTTAAACATTTCTTGAACACATAAATAAGGGAATGTTCTTTGTATTTGGATCTTGGCAGAGTTTCAGTTCAGAAAAGGGAAATTAATCAATAGAGGTTTAATCCCTAGGAAAAGAGGAAATTTGTAAACTAAAGCTATTTGAAAGTGTTTTGTTTTTCTCATAATTGTAGAGTTACCATGTCATTTATTGTTCATATCAGAAAACGTTTGTCCAGGACAAGTATTAAACTAGACAGGAATCCCAATCATATGTTGAAGTTTCTATTACTCTACCCATTCTACAGATGATGAAACTGAAATTTATTTAGGGGTCAGACTTGACTCTATATAAAGTATCTGACTATGAGGTAATAAATAGGCCAAAATCATTAGAGAAAATGTGTTTCCGATTTCTATTTTGATAAGCTTTGTGGGATGCAAATTTTCCAATTTCTCTTGCTCTCACTAGCAAGTCCATTTGGGGACCACACAGGATGTTGCAGTCCTGATGGGAACTTCATTTGTCATCACTAGAAGCTTCCTTTGCTTAGGGCTTTGTAAAGTTAGAAGTGAATTAATTGAAAATAACCTGGTATATTTAAAATAATTATAATTATATGAAATTTATAAGCCAGTATGTTTAAATAAAAATACATATTTTAGGGACTATAAATAAGGTGTTATAGGGTCCAACTTTTAAACTTTCATTGTTCCCCTAGTAACCTTTCTATTCCCCAGGAATAGGGAAAATTGTAACTAGTTGATTATTTTTAAGAAAATTGTTTCTTTTCTTGTTCCATCAAAATTTCTCTTCTGGTCTAGGTTTAGCCTACCATTTTCTGTGTAGCATGATGTTTGAGTTTGCTGTTGTTTATCAGGAGTTGACTTTTTGTTTTGAGGAGAATAGTTTCATATGTGAAAAATGTTCATGCTTCAAGTAAGAACATATTATTTATATTATCTATTTCTATTTTTAATTTCCCAGCAGTTATACAGATCCTCTGTCTCAAATATAATTAACAATATCTGCTATAGAATTGTGCTGTGTTGTATAGCACTGGGAAGCTATTATTTTGCCCCCCTGTTCACCTTCCTTTCCTTGTAATGATGAGGAAAATCATGGGGAAAGCACATTTTAAAAGAAGTCTGAGCCAAAAATGAATCATCCATTGGGCAAAAACTACAGCTGTCATGTTACTTAGTGTGTTGTACCAGTAAACCAGTAAACACACTTCTTGGCTACAGAACACCAGAGTTTTAATATTGAAACATTTTATGTCATAAATTATACAGTTGCACATTCAAAATTCCCTAGTTCAAAAATATTTGTGTTTTTTTTCCCCAAAGATGGCAGATTAGAAGCTTTTAGGATGCCTAAGCCATTTGAAAATAGCAAGATAGTGCATAACGATCAACTCTGTGAGCTTTAATTCGAGAAGGGAAATGGGAATCCACCAAAATCATGAAGGACATCCCAAATCCTGGGGAGGAGAATGTGGGCAAACAGCCCCTGCGAAGGCATCTGGCTGATAAAAGTGAGTGAAGTCATTATGTGAGAGAGTCAGAGAGCCTCCCTCATAATTCACCTTTCCATTGGGGATCTGAGCAACCCAGGACAAAAGAGAACACTGCGTTTCTCCTAAGCCACGGAGGTAACTTGGGAGGCGGCTTGGAGACCCTGAGAAGGAAAGACACTAGGAAGAGCTGCAGGCATTTCCCCCAACCCAGGACCTAGAGCAGGATGGCATTTTTAATCCAGACACATACGCAGCCAGGCGCAAAGCCAGGCACGAAGCCATTATTTGGTGACCTGGCAGTGTGCCCATACCAGCATTGTAATCTCAGGCCAGAGATTGGAGCACTTGCTCTGGAAAGTGCCTGAGGACTAGGCACTAGAACTGTGCTGTCCCCCATCACAGGCCTGGAGTGGAAGGAGAGCTGCTACAGCTCTGGTTTCTCCTAGATTATAAGACATGCAGCCAGGGCCAGCTTGATGACCAGTAACCGGTCTGGGTGTGTCTTTGCTGGGTGCTCCATTCTGCTCCCCGGATATCCTGGTGCAGCAGAGCCCTCTCCACTCCTCCCCCATGCAGAATTTCAGGCATTTGGAGTGCCACCTTGCCTAGATCAGCAGCCTGAGATACCCACTCTTTCTGTGCATAGATTATGGTGCATTGCAACCCTCTCTGCTCCACACCCAGGCAGATTTCTAGGCATTCAGAGCCCTGCCTGCCTGGGCCTGCAGCATGAGCTCCTATCCTTCCTGGGCATAGATCCCACTGAAGCAGGACCCTCCCTGTTCCACATCCACACAGAACTCCAGACATTCGGAGTGCTCCCTTGCCTGGATCAGCAGCCTGAGACACCCACCGTTTCTGTGCATGGATCATGGTGCAGAGGGACCCTCTCTGTTCCACATCCAGGCACATCTCCAGGCATTTGGAGTATTCACTCACATGAACTAGCAGTCTGAGTCACCCTACCCTTCCTGTGCAGAGATCCTGTTACAGAGGGTCCCTCTCAACTTCAAGCCCAGACAAATCTCCAGGCACTTGGAGCACCTGCTCAACTGGCTCTGCAGCCTGAGCCACCTCACCCTCGCCATGTGGACACTGTGGTGCACTGAATCTTTATCCACTCCACACTTAGGCAGATCTCCAGCCAGTCAGAGCACCCACTCACTCAGATGAGCAGCCTGAACAACCCAGATTTTCCTCTACAGAGACCATGGTGAAGTGGGGCCCTTTCTACACCATGCCCAAGCAGACCTCCAGACATTAGGAGTTTAGGCTGCACCCACTCCCCCTCACCACCCCCGTGCAGAGAACTTGAGGTAGGGTTGGAGGGGGGGGGAGAGAGAGAGAGAGAGAGAGAGAGAGAGAGAGAGGAGAGAGGAGAGAGGGAGAGAGGGAGAGAGGGAGAGAGGGAGAGAGGGAGAGAGGGAGAGAGGGAGGGAGAGAGAGAGAGAGAGAGAGAGAGACTACAGAACCTTGAGCATAAACAGCATTTATATGAATGTGGTTACTTTCTCTTTCCTTCCCACTTGTTGAGGAATGCGTCTTTAGCCTTAACTTGTGAGTGTAGACCAATGCGTGCTTTAAACCTGAGGTTTCTGAAACTAATTACACCATCCAGGGTCTTCAATGTGCTGCTTGAGTTGAAATACAACTGCTAGGAAAAATAAAAACTCAGATATTATCTTATCTGGGCAAGTTATAGGGCAGTACGTTGCTAAGCGCCACCTGAGTAAAAGGATTTATTGACATGGAAACTACTATAATTCACTCACATTTTGTTATAAGTTCAGCATGTTTTATAGTTTCCTTATACTTTCAGATAAAAAAATCTCTTTTTGAAGTTACTGTAAAACACATGGAAGAACATTGAGTTTGACAGGTAACCTCTAATAAAAACAACAAAAAAAGCAAAAACAAACAAACAAAAAACACTTTTAGAATATATAAAGGATAAAATGCAAAAGTATTTTATAAAATTTTGTGGAAAAGGACATTCACTAGAAGACACATGCATTTGGCTCTCTAAAAATTCAAAACATGAGACAAAGGACAAAGCCAGGGAGTCTATTTGATGCTTCCTATCTCTATAGAAACTGTATTATTGATACCCACCCCTTTTCTATTTCTATGGTTACAGAACACAGAAGACCCTTAAAAAGCAAAAGGATAAAGAGATACATCTCTTAAGTGTCCATGGTGGTGAGTGGAGCCTGATGATAATAAGAAGAATGGATGCTCACAAATTCTTGACAATTTCTTAGAGTTATGGAAAAATGTTTAAGTCAGGGCTTGAGCTCAGAAGACAGAGATGTCTTGTTCACAGGTGAGAACACCATTAAGCTAAACTGAATTCATAAGATGAATTTAGTGTGACCCCACATGAGTTATTTTATATGCATACCTTAGTAGGTTTTCACAACTGAAGCAGAATAAAAGTTTTAAAAGTTTAATAAAAAAAACGAATATGTTCTTTTTTATATTTATACACTGGTGTCTCATTTTTTTCATTAAATTGCTACATAGAAGAAAATAACATAATGTTTGGTACTTGGAGGAAATAAGATGGAATGAAATACATACATAGAGACTACTTTAGACATTTAGTTGTTCTTTGTTTCTAGCTTCTCCATGTAAATTTATTCTTGAATTTTTTTTTTCTCCAAAACACCAAAAGTTTAGATGGTAAAAAGAGGAGAGAAGAAAAGGAGTCAGACAATTTCAATACTTTAGTAGTAAGAGAATGAAATTACTCACAGCCAGATAGGTTCTTAGCTTTTCTTCCCCATTGACATATGCCAAACACAATACTGACAAAGAAATGAAGGACAAAGACATTTTGTGCCATCTCCTGAATTATTTCCTACAATTCCTTTAAAGTTAAAATTACTTAACATTGCAGGGGAAAATGAATCAGGAAGTCACATGGCGAATTAAACAGTATAAAGTACACTTACTGACGTACTCTGCTACTGAAAGTACCAGCTCAGTTGGAAGTGAGCAGTCATCTAAGGTCTACGTGCTCTATTCTGTGTAGTCAATAGAAATCTCATGAAAATAATAAGATTGGTTTATTCTTCTTTAAACAGAAGTGCTTTATTCTGTATGTGTGTATGTTTGTGTGTGTGTGTGTGTGTGATTTTTTCATGTGAACCTTCCTTGTGAAGGATTATTGATTTATGACCATATTTATAACACCTTTGTCTTAACATTTTCTCCATGAATTAACTCCTTCTTGTTTTGAAGGAATAAAAACAACTCTTGTGGAAGATTTGCCATCTTGCTTTCTTTTCCACTTATGCATACTTCAGTGGAACAGTTTTCCTGGGAGGAGACAGTGAGATTTCACACTCTCAGATCTGAGGAAATGAGGTAGCTGTGGCAATGATAATAGGACCAGGTGTAGAAGGTAAATAATGTGCCTTTTAAAATTGGTGTGATGGGAATGGCAAAGCCTTCTTGAAATGCGAAAATGTCTAATTGGTGTCCGCAGAAAGTTTCACTCAATAAAACATTTTAAGTCAGGATGTGATCATTTTAATCAGTCATGGATGAAAAACGTAATTTTGAAAATAAGTCCAGTTAAGAAAGCAAGAACAAATATGCCAGCTTTTTTTTTCCTTATATGAGACACTAACATGAGAAAATTAATCAAATCACATTAATGTCTCCTTGCTCAATGCAAATTCTTTATTCTTATTTTGTGCAGTTTTAGAGTTGAGTGAGATAAGATTGTACCTGTACCATAATATTTACTTCATTATTTGAGGACAAAACTAGTCAATTTTTACAGAAAAAAAATCAGTGAAACTAGCTATTTGATATAAGTCTTCAATTCAGACAAAAAGTCACGTTAGTAGTTTCTCCAGAAACAGTTCCATATATGTCTATGCCTGCATTTAAATTTTTGTGATAGCTTTAAAACCCTTCAGATATTTTATTTTATTTTTTATTATACTTTAAGTTTTAGGGTACATGTGCACAACGTGCAGGTTATTTACATATGTATACATGTGCCATGTTGGTGTGCTGCACCCAGTACTCGTCATTTAACATTAGGTATATCTCCAAATGCTATCCCTCCCCACTCCCCCTACTCCACAACAGGCCCTGATGTGTGATGTCCCCCTTCAATTATAACTAAAATTGTGCATTCATTATATGTATATCACTAATGAAGAAATTTTAAATTGGTCAATTCATATGATCAATGTTGCTAAAATAATCATCTACATGCTTTGTATTATACCAAAATTACAAATTTATTTATAATCTTAAAATCTGAAAAATGGGCAAGAAGAATGATATCTGAATTTTTACATGTGAATTCCAGGACTTCTTCAAATAGGTATTCCAATAAAAACATTTGGTTTTGCCTTCCTATTCTAATATTTTTATCTAGATCTTATTTAGAAATTCATCATGAGTCACTATGACTGTGGGTATGACATTTGTGGTGTGCATGTCATTGCTTATTCAACAAATAACTTGTCACTATGGCCATTTAGCCCATTACTTGTCTTTATGGTTGGCTTTCCATAAGGCAATAAAAATTTCATGTGTTATGAAATAAAAAATTCAGTGTTCAAGTAAAGGTTTTATCCTTCATCAGATTACAAAAATCTTTCTTTCCTCTAAACGACTTTTCCATTTGTTAATTTTCAAAATTGTAAAACACTTTGCCAAACTAAGGATAGTATGGGGTGATGAAATGGAAAAAAGTGGACTTGAGTGGGGTAGTCCTGCTGTTTGAATCTGGCTCTTCCAATTCCTTACTAGAGATTTTGGTCTCATTAGTTATGTTGCCAATTTTTGATTTGCTCATCAAACTAGAAGAAACAACATTTATTTAGGAAGATTTTGTGGTAATGAGAAACAACATCTATAAAAACATAACCAATAATCCAGAGTATGATACATGTTCAATAACTGTTAGACCAAATATCATATACTTTTAATTTAATTAGATAAAGTTTTCCATGAATTTCCTCTCATGTTGTAAAGGAGAGGAAAGGAAAGAAACCTAATATATATTGACCATTTACTGTACTCCAGCCACCACGCTAAAGTTAGAACTTTGATTTCTAATTCAGGGCACTTGGGATAATTTGGACACTCACGTTAAATAAAACACTACAGTGTTTCTGCTGAACCTCCTCCCCAGCATAACTAAGTTCATGGTGTTAACAAATAGGCCATATATCCCATGTCTTACTCTAGGCATAAAATTTCCAGAACTTCAGTTGCTACCACAACAAAAATGAACAAAACTGTGTTTTTCTGGATGTGTCAGTCCCCTTCCTGTTAACTGGACCAAGGCTATCATTTCATGGCCGTTCGGGGATTGGGGAGAGTGGAGGGTAAGACACACCTCTCTTTATCTCTCCAGCCCCCACAAAATGTCTTCTCTAAGATTCTCTGTGTTCAAATATTTCTCGTTTTAATAATAATCTCTCTATATATACTAGAATACAGATTATTTAATAATCTATATATAATAATTAGATATGTATATGTGTATCCCCAATACATAGAATTATAAATTATATATTATAGATATTACTATATGATTATGTTATATAATTATATATAAATTATATATTATATATTTATATAGAACACATATCAATTTTATATTATATATTATTGTATAATATGTATTATATTTATTGTATAATACATATTATATATTGCATAATATGTATTATATATTATCGTATAATATATTATATTGTATAATATATTATATATTATCGTATATAAATTATATATTATATTACATGTTATATTATATATTATATAGTATATTATAATTATAAATTAATACATATATTTTATATAATTACATAATTATAATTATAAATTACATATTATAATTTATATTATATAATATGTACTATATATAATAATTACATATATGTGTATATATATCATATGTGTATATATATATATCTCTCCCCAACCTTAGGTATTTTTATGTGTGTTATCACCTTTAATAACTTTTGATACCTCAGACTGCCTCCTAAATTGCCCTTTTAGGAATGAAAAGAAAATATTATTATTAACCACAATGCCAGTTCTGTACAATTAATCTACTAGATTTCACAAGGCTGGAAGAACTGAAGCATTTGAATTGAGTATAATCTTCTAAAATGAGAAAATAGGATGTAACTGTTTCTGGGGGCTATTACATGTAATTGAGATCGAGTTTTGTTTATCAATGCTAACAAATAGGAAGTAATAAGTATAGAATGAATAATCTTAGGCTATAACCCACAAAAAGCAAATAACTAAGAGTCATTCTTTGGATTTAAAACACTCGATTTTTGTTGGTATGTTAATGTACCTCGCTTTCATCTAATATTCTGTACAAATCTATCTGACATTAAAACCTGTTCTTTTCTGGGTTCATACAGATTACTAATTAAGAAAAGGTACTGACTGGATATATAGATATTTCTTCTCTATTTTAATCAATGTTGAATATAATTTATCAGAGAAGTAATAAAATAGTAATGTGGCCTTATGAAAGTCATGAATTCAGATTATTACCATTTTTTGATCTTAGTAGATAAATTTTTTTTGTATTATTCAAAAAATATATAAATAGCTTTTCCTGAACTCACCATTGCTGCATCTCTAGGAATTTTCCTTAAGGACTTTCTAGGCCTTGTGTCACTTAATCCTTATAAATTGCCAGATTTAGCAAATAAAAGTAGTGGATGTCTAGTAACATTTGATTTTCAGATAAACAGCTTATTAATTAATTAATTTTTGACACAGGGTCTCACTCTCTCATCTAGGCTGGAGTACAGTGGCACAATCATGGCTCACTGCAGCCTCGACCTCCCAAGTTCAAGTGATTCCTCAGCCTCAGCCTCATGAGTAGCTGGGATTACAAGGGTGGCTAATATTTGTATTTTTCATAGAGACAGGGTTTCACCATGTTGTCCCAGGTTGGTCTTGGACTTCTGGGTTCAAGCGATCCACCTGCCTTTGCCTCCCAAAGTTCTGGGATTACTGGAGTGAGCCACCATGCACAGCAACTTTTTTTTTTTTTTAATTACAGGTATGTCCCATGCCATTTTGGGCATGTATACACTAAAAAATAATACTTGTTTTTCTGAAATTCAAATGTAACTTGGTATCCTATATTTTATTTTGCAACCCTAAAACTACTTCATTGGCCAGCCACTGTTACTGATCATCCCCATTTTAAATAAAAGAAATTGAGGTGCACAGTGATTGTCATGTGCTCAGCGTTACATGGATTTTAGTACGGATTAAAATCCAACTCGTTTTATAGTCTGGTTTCCTGGTTCATATTCCCAACCATTTCACCACTTTCTCTCTCAATATCTACTCCTATGAGTTTTAAGACTGCCTGATATTATCACTGTGGTTCCTCTCAAATCCAACCCTCCATGACCTAATTCTATTTATCAAGGTAAAAAGGGGCTTATCCTTTAAAAGCTTATTCTACCTCATCGCTCCAAAATGAATGCCATTATTTTGGCAGCATCAGTAAAATATCACTAATATAAATAAGGTCTACATTTCTCTTGAAAAACTTTCCAGAGATCAATGTGGCATAACTAGCCAACCACCGTATCAGAAGAACTGATTTTTGTAACGTATTCAGTGAACCTTGTAGCTTCTCTCCAAAGTTTACCTGCTAATTACTATCTATTTACTTGTAAAAATGCTAATCGAATATACGTGGATTTAAAAACACGGGGAAATTCCTCTTCAATTACCACAATGGTTCATTCTCTTCACTGTGGAAAGGATGCAGTCCATGACAGACAGAGTAGCCTGTGGAATTGAAAATTAAAAGGAAAAAGGACCTCCTTGTTATGTAAAAAGTAGTTTTATTCAGTAGAGTGCTGGGTAAGTGTGGCAAAATGTGTTCCACATTATCTGGGTGCAGTAAAGGATTTTAATTTATCTTGTCTACGATCACTTTAGGCAGCTCCAAGTGACATCTTTCACACCATTAATTCATTGATATGGGTCCAAGATCCCCTTTTTATCTGTAATGGAGGCAGCATAGAGGGTGATACAGACTCTTCACCTAGAGTGGTCAATTGGGGAACTGACCAATGTCTGAGGTCCAGAAACATTACGTACTGATAGTAGAGACAATTGTCCCATGCTAAAGACAAAACAAGAAAAATTTATAAATATTCTGGTTACAGGCTATATAAGGTGTTCAAGAGAAATCAGCAGATGCAGACTGGACCGTCTGTGGGTCTGAGTGACTGCCAATCATCTCAGAGATACTAGTGTTAGATGGTACTTTCTAGGGCAGTGGCAAGAGCCAAGGACTTGACAACTCTGTTCCCTGCCCTGGAAAACTGGCTACTCTTGCTGGATGAAAAAGAAGACCTCACAATAGGGTGCAACTAAGCTTAGAGGACAAGAAATCATGTTTAGTAATGAAAACCATTGTTCTCATCTGATTTGCTATTTTATACCTTCACTATTCTACTGGAGTGGTTTTTATATTTTTCTCTTTCCTACAGTAATATTTCAATCATGTACATATGAGACACATTGTCTAGGATCCCAAATAATAAATGTTGTTTTGATAAAATACACTGCTGGTCATGCACAACACCTAGATAACTATAATCTCTTTTTCTGCTACATTAGAAAGCGTGTCTGAGTGAGAAACACTTCAAGTGATAGTCTTATAGAATTACTAATTTATTTTTTAAAGGAAAATATTTGCTAACTCATTGTTAGCATAAAAGCATTGCAATGTGATGACACAAACATCATAATACCTTGAATAAGAGCCACTATGTATAAAAGTAGGAAGCTACCCATAAAATTATGATAGTTCTCTGCTTAAAATCCTTCAAAGACTCCCTCTAAAGTCATCACAGTTCATTAGACACGCAATGCCCTTTATAATGTGGCCACAGCTTATCTCTCCAGTCTTTCTTCTTTCACTTTCTCCTATGCTTCCCTGGCCCCCAGAGAAGAAGAAGAAGAAAAAAAAAAAAAAAACTGGCTATGTCTGAATTACATCACGTAATTTAATTTTTAGGGCCTTTGCTTGTATTTTCCTATCTGCTTGAATCACCCTTTCGCTATATTC
This sequence comes from Pan paniscus, assembly GCF_029289425.2. Lineage (NCBI taxonomy): Eukaryota > Metazoa > Chordata > Mammalia > Primates > Hominidae > Pan > Pan paniscus. Next base: position 99,987,385 of record NC_073253.2, read on the forward strand.
TATGCATACTCATCTTTCAAAACTTAACCAGAATGTTACTTTCTTCATGATATTTGCATGCCTCAAAATAATTTTTTCTCAGTGCTCAAATAAAATTTCTTAGAGCTCTGCTTGAATAATAGCATTCTTTGTTGATAAATTCTTTGATATTACATAATGAAATCTCTTGTGATGGGATTAAAATGTATTTCTCATTATATCTCTAACATGATGTATGTGATTTAGAAGTTGTTTAATGAATGTTTGTTAAAATAGTAACTAAATGGCAAACAATTATGTATAATCTCAGACTATCACCAAATACATACCACTTATAAGCAAGGAAATTCTGCAATACTTATTTCACAGTTAATAGGGACTAAAAATAATTTTGAGGATCAATAAATTAATTATGTGATTGGGGTGAAATATGGAAACAGTATAGTTTAAAGAAAAAAGCATGGTCTTTGAACTAGACAATTAGATTTTCATCTGAATTTCTCCACTTTTAGTTGTGAAGTCAATGAGTAATTATTTGACATCTTTGAGGTTCATTTTTGTTGTCTTAAGGAGAAGAAGAAGAAGAGGAGGAGGAGGAAGGAGAATGAGGAGGAGGAGGAGGAGGGGAAATATCGGTGAACCCAGTTGCTGGTACATAGTAGGTGATCATTAAATATGAATTCACTTTCCCTTTCCTGAGTTCTTCTGAGCTAAATGCGTAAACAGAATGACCCATGATGATGGAACATACCAGGTTAAAGCTGTCTAGAAATAGGGAAGTAAAAGGAAAATGCAGAATATGTAGAAATTAAGCTATTTGATTATGAGGATAATAAGATAAAATATGCCAAAATAGATTTAAACCATTTTAAATACTTACTTTTGTATTCTAATGTTGCCTTTTCCTAAATCCAATTTTATAATATTCCAGTTTCAGGTGCAAAATAGAATACTAAAATTCTCTTGGCATGTTTGCAATGTTTCTTTTATTATCATACCCAGTATCCTTCTTTATTGCAGTGACTCCACGTAGAAGCCAGCCTCTTTATAGTTTCTTCTTTTGGAAACTATGTCAGCCTCTCTGAATCTCTCTGACTATCACATTCATCTTGAGCTTTCCGGTATGTTATATAAAACAATACTAGCACCTTCTGTTTGATGTAGATAAAAATGACAGGATGAAAAGCTGACTATGAGACAAACTCCTGGCTCATTTGTAAAATAATAAAACACTTTCAGCTGCCTCATAGATAAACATTTTGAAACAAAGTATAGCTTGGGTCCATTTTATACTAATTTTGTTTCTTTAGTATTTAGAGGTCTGAACAGGACTCATGATAAAACTGACATTTTTGGTAGTTAATTCACTACCTACTTCATTGACTTCTACTTGATAGGAAAAGAATGTCTAGACAGGAAGACTTTCTTTTCATTAAGAGACTAGGAACTTGGGTTAAATACTAAGAAATAATTTATGATTCTGGCTGGTCACGGTGGCTTATGCCTGTAATCCCAGCACTTTTGGAGGCTGAGGTGGGTGGATCACTTGAGGTCAGGAGCTCAAGACCAGACTGGCCAACCCAACCTCTCCTAAAAATACAAAAATTAGCCAGGTATGGTGGAGGGTGCCTGTAATCCCAGCTACTCAGGAGGCTGAGGCAGGAGAATAGTTTAAACCTGGGAGGCAGTGAGCCTCCCGGGTTGCAGTGAGCCGAGATTGTGCCATTGCACTCCAGCCTGGGCAACAGAGCAACACTGTCTAAAAACATAAAAAGAAATAATTTATGATTCTGAAGGATTAAAAGATAAAAGATTAAGTATGATCAACAATCTAAATAGTCTATATACAACTTGACTACAGTGATTTAAGTATTCACACAAATACTATTATCAGGAAATGATCTCAGGTTTAGGCAAATAGGTATATCTTAACTTACGGGAATTAGGAAACCCAGTAGCTGTTCTCTTGAGGGTAACCAGAAAGGCTGTTCCACATTTACCTGTACTTACCTTACAAGGCTAAACCCTTGAATTTTCTAGAAGTTCCTAGAATATGGTTCTCTATAAACAAAGAATGTCAATAACATTATAATATCAAATATCTTTGGAAGTTTATTTTTAGCATGCTGTGCATTTATATTCCAGGAGAGGACTCTAAGGAGCATCTATAGAGGTGCTAACTGTGTGGCCTATATAGGCTACTGTGTGGCCTAACATTTATTGAAACCTCAGTTACAGAACAAGAAGGCATAGACACATTTTCCCCTAATTGTAACTGCTATGTACAACTAAAAACCCCAGAAGTAGGGGAGAAGGAAACAAAAGGGTGGTAGGCAGAATGCAAACTGATTTGGGATCCAAGCATTGCAGAAAATGGTCATCTGGGTCCAAGATTTTCCAACACTTAAACTAGAAACAGAAGGCATTCCAGGCAGGCCCATTTCTCTCTCTCAGGCAAAATGGGAACTGTACATAGAACACCATGTTAGCCCTGGCATATTTAGCAAGGGAAATTGATTGGGAGCGCCACTAACAATAAGTAGTCAGAGTGAATACTCTCTTTCCTTACTAGTCCTGTGAATTCCCTACTGGACCTAGAGATGCTGGAGAAGCTGATGAGATCACAGGGGAGGAGAGAGAAACCTCCAGGGAGATGTAGTGAATTATTATAGTTTTATGTTGCCTCAGGATCCATTTTGAATATAGGTTTAATTTTCTCATGCCAAAAGCAGGACTTAGTCACCCTTGACAGTTTCCAGGTCTCTGCCTTCTCCTGGTTCCTCAATATTGACAATCCAGATATCTACCTTATACAACCACATCCTGGTGATCAGTTTCCTATGAGACAGCTAGATCAAACTTACTTGATTTGTCTCACTCACTTCCATATCCTGTGTGGACTGTGCAGATGTGCCTCAGGGATCACCTCTCAGTCACAGTGTGTCTCCAAGGATCTCATACCTACTCGTTCAAAACCCAGTTAAAATTTCCTGAGGAAAGCCTGCTTGGGTAATGCTTGGAACCCCAACAAAGGCTTCATCCAACAGACCCCTCTCTCTTTAACTTTCTCCCCACCTGCTTGTTGAGAGTGCATGTCCCAGAAAGCAGCCCCCCTTCCTGCTGGACCTGCAAGGTATGCCACCCAACTTCTCTCTGGGAACTGTCAGTAATAAAACTGCTTCTGTTATTTTATGTGTTTTGTTGTCTTGCTTCCTCTGTGTTTTATCCGACCAACACACCTGAGCCTAACTTCTTTCCAAGTTAGGGCTCTGTTAGAGAGTGACTATATGGGTAGAAATAAACTGGACACAGGTCAGGCAAAAGCCACGAAAGGGTCTTCCAGAATAAACAAGTTTTCTTTGAGAGGGACACCTAGTCAAAGGTTGACACTTAGGTATTAGACTGTTCTCCAGGATAGAGGTATCCCATGAAGGGCACACTCTAAACACACGAAACAATCTCCCTGAAGCCCTGTCGAGGTTATACTTTATATCCACTCTCAAGAGAGAAACCTCAAACTCAAATTAGAAATAAAAAATAGAGCAGAGGCCGGTCGCAGTTGCTCACGCCTGTAATCCCAGCACTTTGGGAGGCCGAGGCGGGAGGATCACAAGGCCAAGAGATCGAGACCATCCTGGCTAACATGGTGAAAAACCGTCTCTACTAAAAATACAAAAAATTAGCCAGGCATGGTGGCACACACCTATAGTCTCAGCTACTCGGGAGGCTGAGGCAGGAAAATCTCTTGAACCTGGGAAGTGGAGGTTGCAGGGAGCCGAGATTGCGCCACTGCACTCCAGCCTGAGTGACAGAGTGAGATTCTGTCTCAAAAAAAGAAAAAAAAAACACAGCAGAAGATCACATCACAACAAGCAGTTGGGGAGCCACTATCCATCCCCAACAGACAAAGATTGAACTGTCACAACAAGCATCTAACAGGGAAGTGTTTTTACACCACGGTCCAGGGACTCCTTTCCTCCTTCAGAATACACCAAGTAAGTGGCCACACAGAGGCCACCTTTCTGCCTCTGTAGACAGCATCAGCAGGGGCCAGTGGGAGCACCAGTAGTACCACATGAACCAGGCAAATCAAAACAATGTAATGAAGTCTTTGAAAATTAAACTGTTATTGGAATCATAGCCCACATAAGTAGGCCAGAACTTATTTAGTAAATCTGAGCATCTTATCCTGAATTCTGGTGTACAACTCAGTCCATCCTGTGTTATATTTAGCCAATTCCTAGATTTAGAAAAGCTTACAGATACAGATCAAAGAAATGGGTTGGAAATCAACAGAAAGCAAGTCAATGAAAAGGCTTATTTTGGATCTATGGAGAAAATGAAGGGAATGCCAAATGGGTAAGGTACTGAGTGTACAAACAGTCTATTTGCCTGGAAATTGAAGCAGATAGCACTTCAAAGTTTGGGTCAGTGATATAGGTAGTCGTGTGTGGCAAATAAACAGCTTTTTAGTCTCAACGGTGTAATTGCTTTATACGATCTGTGAGTTTTATACTTTTAATGTGCGTTTAGGACAGGAAGTATCATCCTTTCATTTCCATGTTTAGAACTCCTTTGAGCATTTCTTGTAGAACCAGGCCAGGGGAGATGAATTCCCTCAGCATTTGCTTGTCTGAGAAATACTTTATTTCTACAAATATAAAGCTTGGTTTGTCAAGCTACAAAATTATTGACTGGAAGGTTTTTTGTTTGTTTGTTTGTTTTCTTTTTAGAGGACAAAATAGGATCCTGGCTTGTAAGGTTTCTGCTATGAAGTGCACTGTTAATCTGATAAGATTTCATTTATAAGTTATTAGATGCTTCTCTTTTGCTGCTTTTAGAGCTTTTTCCTTCATATTGACTTTAGATAGTCTGATGACTATATTCCTTGATGAGGTTCATCTTGCAAAGTATCTCCCAGGTGTTCCTTGAGCTTCTTGTATCTGAATATGTAACTCTGTAGCAAGACCAGGGAAGTACTTCAGAAACAGTCCCTCAAATAGGTTTTCTAAGCTTGTTACTTTTTTTTTTTCTTCCTCAGGAATACCTATAACTAGTAGGTTTGGTCACTTCACATAATTCCATATTTCTTCGAAGCTGTGTTCATTTCTTAGAATTCTTTTTTAGTTATTTCTGACTGGGTTAATTCAAAAGGCCTATCTAAGCTCTGACACTCTTCTGTTTGGTCTGGTCTGTCTATTGTTAAAGCTTTTGACTATATTTTGTAATTCCTTCAATAAATTTTTCATGTCTAGTTCTGTTTTTTTTAATCTATCTCTTTAGTAAATTTTTCATTCATATCCTGATTTGCTTTTTTTAAAAATTTCTTTGTGTTGGTTTTCAACTTTCCTTTGGATCTCATTGAGCTTCCTTACAATTCATATTTTACATTTTTTATCGGTCATTTCACAATTTTCATTTTGCTTAGAATCCATTGCTAGAGGGCTAGTGGGACCTTTTTGGGGTGTCTGCCACTCTGTCCCACTTCCTGCCTCACCCTTCATGCAAGTCCTGGCTGGTGGGCACACTGCCAGTAGGTTGCAGCCACCACCCCCCATAACCTTGGACATGTTTTCCTAGGTGCATCCATCCCAAACCCCAGTGGAAACAGCTATGGCCATATGTGCAGCAGTGGGTCGGGCGTAGATAGAAGTTCCCGTATCCATGTCTGCTCCTGGGCACTGGTGCCACCTTTCTGTTGGTGTAGGACCATACTCTTTTCCTGTAGAGCCCAGAACTGTACCCATGTCTCTGCTGGGAGGGATGCATTTACCTTCTTCTCACAAGTGGAGAGATCTCTGGCAGAAGAGAGCGCACAATTTGGTTTCCTTTCTCCCAGAGGGTGCTTTGGTATGCTGCATGCTTCCCCTAGAGGCAGCCTATGCTGAGGGTTGAACTCTAGGAACATGCAGCACCCCAGGGTCCCACCAGCCCTTTGCAGTTGTCACAGTCTAAAATAATTCTGGGAAATATTTGTGGAAGATATAGTGATGCAAAGACATAAGGGCTGAGAATTCCTGGGCAGGATAGAGGCACACAATTGATGCACAACCAGTATGGTGCCCTCTACCTCAGGTCAGGTGTTGGGGGCAAGTGAGTGAACTTATGCCAGCTGGCCACCCAGCATTCTGCCCTCAAGAAGTTCCCAAATTGCCACCCACAACAATACTTGGGCTAGCAAAGAAAGAGGTGCTATCAAATAGTTTGGCAGTCAGCAGTCTCCTGAAGGAGTTAGGAGAGCAAAATACACCCCCACCTGCCCTTTCTACTGGACTCTGAGTTCCACAGGGGTCAATCACTGCTAAACTCTTGCTTCCTTCTTTTTCTGCACCCCAGATTCTTCCCATGCATTCTCGGATAGGTTCTGGCACTGTTCCTTCAGTATTTCACTCAGACCATGATTATTCACTTGCAATTTTGGTTCTTCTCTTTGTAGACAACTGGCATCCAATGTCTCTAGTTAGACATCTTGGATTAAAACAACAGCAAAAACAAAAATAACAGAAACAGCTTTTGTTAAAAGACGGGCTTTCCCACATCAGATCATATCAAAGGATCCAATACTGGTTCTAGTGGTAAATTCAATAAGGTTAGAATAATTGCCTTATCATAGTAATTCTAGTGTTTGTTTACATCACTCTTGAGAAGCTGATTGTCTTTGAATATTACTATGGGCTCCATATCAACTTGAGAAGACAAAAGAATAATCAGGGAGCATCAACCTCAATTGTCACATTGAACCTTCAGAATGTGTTCAGCATCAGAGGTGACGGTGAAGCAGTTCTCTCCTTCTCAAGTTCTGTCAGCCTGTAAGCACCACATCAGATACCAAAGTGTTTTCTGTCAAATTGAGGTGATCGTCCAGCAAGATTTCAGTGAACATAAATAAAGAACACTGTTGGAGAACAATGGTTTTTTGACTATTTTTTCTTGTCCCTCTTAATAAAAAAGGTAGCTGAAAGAATGTGTACTTCAGGGAGATTTTTATAATCCTGCTGAAAAGACAAGGGAATCAGATTAAATATATGTCTATATAAGTCAGATGTTCAACAAAAATTAGGTGACTGACTAAAGGCTCTTTTCTCTAAGTGTTTATTCAGAGGATTGACATGTCAGTTCTCACCAATCAAACAGGGTTTAAAGCATAGAAGTCCCTTTCAGCTGTGTTTCTTCCTTCCAGTCCCTCCGTTTCTTCCCAGTTTTCCAGTCTCCGAATTACTCTGATCAGACGCCTGCTAGCAGCTTTTTGGGATTCCTTGTAGAGATAGGCTGTACTACTCTATTATACTATATAGGCATATATTCATATTTATCGCTCTTATTTTCACTTAACAAAATAGCTTAAAGTTTGTCGAATATCAGTTTGTAGTGAGTGGTCCCTTTTTTCCCCAGTGGGCAGAAAATAGCATTCTCTTTTATGAATTACTATAATTTATTCAACCTATGTTCTCCTAATGACATTTGGGATTTTCTCAAATTTTGCTATAATAAAAATCCTGTGATGGATTTTTTTTTTTTTGGTGGTGGTAGTGTTGTTTCTGTGACAGAGTTTCTCTGTGTTGCCAGGCTGGAGTGCAGTGGCATGATCTCCGTTCACTACAACCTCCACCTCCTGGATTCAAGTGATTCTCCTGCCTCAGCCTCTTGAGTAGCTGGGACTATGGCGCATGCCACCACACACAGCTAATTTTTTTTGCTTGTTTGTTTTGTTTTGTTTTTTGTTTTTATTGAGATGGAGTCTCCCTCTGTCGCCAGGCTGGAGTGCAGTGGCGCGATCTTGGCTCACTGCAACCTCCGCCTCCCGGGTTCAAGCAATTCTCCTGCCTCAGCCTCCAGAGTAGCTGGGACTACAGGCAACCACCATGCCCAGCTAATTTTTGTATTTTTAGTTGAGACGGGTTTTCACCATGTTGGCCAGGAGGGTCTTGATATCTCGACCTCATGATCTGCCTGCCTCGGCTTCCCGAAGTGCTGGGATTACAGTCGTGAGCCACTGCGCCCAGCCGCGATGAATGTTTTTAAGCTCATTTCTTCATGAATATGCGTGATTGCACCTACAGTGTATGTTTTAAGAAGTACATTTTCTGAGTCAAGGAATATGTCCATCGAAATGATGATAAGTGAATGTGAGAGTGCTTTACAAGGAAGCAGAGCTAGTTACACTCCTGCTAACATGTATGAGAGTTTCACTTGCCTCACTGTTTTGAAATATTCAAAACTCTCATCTATAATCCTATCCTTCCTGCTAACTCCTCTGTTGGATACAACAGAGCTATTGATTTTTTAAAAATGGAATGAGTCAGGAAACAGCTTCATCTAAATCTCCATCAACAATATTTTCAATATAGGTTTTTCCTATGCATTGTAACAATAGCATTTTCATTGGTGTCAGTTTCCTGCTCAAATCTAAGTGCTTGGACATTATGGCCATACCAGCTGAGTTATACTATCCAAAAAATAAAGGGATTGATTTTTTTCTCAGTGGCCTGCTCCTGACTCCAATGGTGAATACTTTCCTTGCCAAAATACATGACGGGTTAGATGTGCTTTCTCATTCATGGTCAGCCACAGCCCCACAAAACAACAGAGAACAGAAATTTTTATTCATCATTACCAAAGTATGCTTACATAGAGAAATGACTAAAAATGTATACCGATTTATGAGGATCCTATAAAGTCTACAGTTACTGCTATATCTTTCCTGATAAAGATTTGTATCTGAGGAATTTAAAAGTATATACAGTACACTTTTAAAATAATCTCTTATAGCATTCAAATCAGTATTTGCCACACTACACCCAGGAAATCAAGCTAGTATCAGAGCCAAAACACATTGTTAAACAGCATTGTCCATTACTTGAATAATTTGAAGATTGATGTCTAGAGAAATGTTGAAAATAAATTGCTTTAAAGGACTATCTGGAAAACCCAAAAGGCAAACTTAGAAGTTGGTTTTGTATCTTTGTATATCGAACAATGTTTTTTTTAGTTTTATTTTTAAATGTCCAGATCCTGTCAAATGAACAAACTCATGCAAAATGTCAGATCTAGTAATTAAAAACTTGAACAGACAGAATCTATGAGGAGTAATCATAAAACCCACCATCCCTTTAAATATCATGAAGCTCAACTTCTGGTTAAATTTACTAATTAAAACTGGTTTTTCCTCTTTTTGTGAATTGTGATCGTGAAGTTTAAAACTTTTCTGATCATTCCTGAGTAAAACAAAGTATCAATCCAAAAATTAAAATTTCTAAGCATGAGTGATAGTTAAATCTTCAAACATATTTGAAATTGAGGACACACCTTTCCCCCATATGCAAGAAGACCGAAGGTTGAGAAATGGATATGATTGGCTTCTTCTCTCATCTTGGTCCATTGTTAGGAAGATTCTATACCAGCTTTCTTTCTCAATGTGTTGCCAGGAAACATACTATTTATTTGGCTAAACCGTGGAGAAAAACTGATTGAAATGCTCTGTTAAAGTAGCTAGGCTGCCTATGGCATGCCCTTTAGAATTTCCAAGAAGTTTGGTTCTCAGATGCAGTTGGGTTCTCAAAATGTAGGGGCCGTAAAACTTAAAAAAACAAAAAAACAAAAAAAACAAACAAAAAAAAACTCTGATTATTTGAATGATGAATTAACTTTACAACTCACTGATTAATTAAACAACTTAACAGAAATATCTACTCCATTTTCAGTTACAGAGTTTAGAGCCATTTTCTTTTAAGTCACCACTGAATAATATTAAATCCCCCCTTCCTTTCTTATCTACCATGGGAAATATTAAGTGGATGCATGTATTTCTCCCATTCCCCTCTTCAGGATTTAACTTAAAATGTGTGTTAAAAAGGGATGAGTTATTTTAACATTCCCATAATGCGACTTGGAAAGATAATTTCCTGGTGTCCAAAAGTGGCTTAGATGTTAATAAAAAAGCGGAACCACTCTGAATGCCAATTAAATTATAGTTTATCTTTATTAAGTAGAAAACAAAATAGATGTATTATAATAGTAATTTGAGGTGCTTGTGTCAACTGAAGGCTTACTTAAAAGACAATTAAATTATCCTAAAGGAGAAATTTTTCCAAATTCCGTACAAATGAGTATAATCTTGATAAAAAACCTGACTATAACTTTACCAAAAAAAATCATAGAGCACTTTTATATTTGGTATAAGAAAATTCTTAATGTAATATTAATACACGGCTTATTAAAATGACAGCCCTCATAATTAGATGTTTTTTTTCAGGAACTTAAGAATGTTTTAATATTAGTTATCACTATTAATATAATATAAAATATTAATATTTATAAAAAATACATGATCTCTATAGAAACTAAAAATTCAGCAAAATTTTGGATAAAAATAAAAAATGAATATATATATATATAAAAATATTTTACTTCATAAAATAGAGTATTCTCCGGCCCAAAGCCATCATCATGTTTTATGGGAAAATATTAAAGGCATTTCTATTAATGTAAAAAATGAATGACAAATGCCTACTCTCATTGCTGTTATTAAATATTGTATTTAATACTAGTCAACTCAAAAGAGAAAAACTTTGTAGAAAAAAAAGTAAGATGATTTACATGTGAATGACACAATGGTATGCCCGGAAGTCCCAAGAGAATCAGCTAAAACACTAATCCCAAAATAAAATGATGTTATAAGACTTTGTTAGGGGAGGAGCCAAGATGGCCAAATAGGAACAGCTCTGGTCTACAGCTCCCAGCGTGAGCGACGCAGAAGATGGGTGATTTCTGCATTTCCATCTGAGCTTTGAAGAGAGCAGTGGTTCTCCCAGTACGCAGCTGGAGATCTGAGAACGGGCAGACTGCCTCCTCAAGTGGGTCCCTGACCCCTGAACCCCGAGCAGCCTAACTGGGAGGTATCCCCCAGTAGGGGCACACTGACACCTCACATGGCAGGGTACTCCAACAGACCTGCAGCTGAGGGTCCTGTCTGTTAGAAGGAAAACTAACAAACAGAAAGGACATCCACACCAAAAACCCATCTGTACATCACCATCATCAAAGACCAAAAGTAGATAAAACCACAAAGATGGGGAAAAAACAGAACAGAAAAATTGGAAACTCTAAAAAGCAGAGCGCCTCTCCTCCTCCAAAGGAACGCAGTTCCTCACCAGCAACAGAACAAAGCTGGACGGAGAACGACTTTGACGAGCTGAGAGAAGAAGGCTTCAGACGATCAAATTACTCTGAGCTACGGGAGGACATTCAAACCAAAGGCAAAGAAGTTGAAAACTTTGAAAAAAATTTAGAAGAATGTATAACTAGAATAACCAATACAGAGAAGTGCTTAAAGGAGCTGATGGAGACGAAAACCAAGGCTCGAGAACTACGTGAAGAATGCAGAAGCCTCAGGAGCCGATGCGATCAACTGGAAGAAAGGGTATCAGCAATGGAAGATGAAATGAATGAAATGAAGCGAGAAGGGAAGTTTAGAGAAAAAAGAATAAAAAGAAATGAGCAAAGCCTCCAAGAAATATGGGACTATGTGAAAAGACCAAATCTACGTCTGATTGGTGTACTTGAAAGTGACGGGGAGAATGGAACCAAGTTGGAAAACACTCTGCAGGATATTATCCAGCAGAACTTCCCCAATCTAGCAAGGCAGGCCAACGTTCAGATTCAGGAAATATAGAGAATGCCACAAAGATACTCCTCGAGAAGAGCAACTCCAAGACACATAATTGTCAGATTCACCAAAGTTGAAATGAAGGAAAAAAATGTTAAGGGCAGCCAGAGAGAAAGGTCGGGTTAACCTCAAAGGGAAGCCCATCAGAATAACAGTGGATCTCTTGGCAGAAACCCTACAAGTCAGAAGAGAGTGGGGGCCAATATTCAACATTCTTAAAGAAAAGAATTTTCAACCCAGAATTTCATATCCAGCCAAACTACACTTCATAAGTGAAGGGGAAATAAAATACTTTACAGACAAGCAAATGCTGAGAGATTTTGTCACCACCAGGCCTGCCCTAAAAGAGCTCCTGAAGGAAGCGCTAAACATGGAAAGGAACAACTGGTACCAGCCGCTGCAAAATCATGCCAAAATGTAAAGACCATCGAGACTAGGTAGAAACTGCATCAACTAACGAGCAAAATAACCAGCTAACATCATCATGAGAGGATCAAATTCACACATAACAATATTAACTTTAAATGTAAATGGACTAAATGCTCCAATTAAAAGACACAGACTGGAAAATTGGATAAAGAGTCAAGACCCATCAGTGTGCTGTATTCAGGAAACCCATCTCACGTGCAGAGACACACATAGGCTCCAAATAAAAGGATGGAGGAAGATCTCCCAAGCAAACGGAAAACAAAAAGGCAGGAGTTGCAATCCTAGTCTCTGATAAAAGAGACTTTAAACCAACAAAGATCAAAAGAGACAAAGAAGGCCATTACATAATGGTAAAGGGATCAATTCAACAAGAAGAGCTAACTATCCTAAATATATATGCACCCAATACAGGAGCACGAAGATTCATAAAGCAAGTCCTGAGTGACCTACAAAGAGACTTAGACTCCCACACATTAATAATGGGAGACTTTAACACCCCACTGTCAACATTAGACAGATCAACGAGACAGAAAGTCAACAAGGATACACAGGAATTGAACTCAGCTCTGCACCAAGCGGACCTAATAGACATCTACAGAACTCTCCACCCCAAATCAACAGAATATACTTTTTCAGCACCGCACCACACCTATTCCAAAATTGACCACATACTTGGAAGTAAAGCTCTCCTCAGAAAATGTAAAAGAACAGAAATTATAACAAACTATCTCTCAGACCACAGTGCAATCAAACTAGAACTCAGGATTAAGACTCTCACTCAAAACCACTCAACTACATGGAAACTGAACAACCTGCTCCTGAATGACTACTGGGTACATAACGAAATGAAGGCAGAAATAAAGATGTTCTTTGAAACCAACGAGAACAAAGATACAACATACCAGAATCTCTGGGATGCATTCAAAGCAGTGTGTAGAGGGAAATTTATAGCTCTAAATGCCCACAAGAGAAAGCAGGAAAGATCCAAAATTGACACCCTAACAACACAATTAAAAGAACTAGAAAAGCAAGAGCAAACACATTCAAAAGCTAGCAGAAGGCAAGAAATAACTAAAATCAGAGCAGAACTGAAGGAAATAGAGACACAAAAAACCCTTTCAAAAATTAATGAATCCAGGAGCTGGTTTTTTGAAAGGATCAACAAAATAGATAGACCGCTAGCAAGACTAATAAAGAAGAAAAGAGAGAAGAATCAAATAGACACAATAAAAAATGATAAAGGGGATATCACCACCGATCCCACAGAAATACAAACTACCATCAGAGAATACTACAAACACCTCTACGCAAATAAACTAGAAAATCTAGAAGAAATGGATAAATTCCTCGACACATACACTCTCCCAAGACTAAACCAGGAAGAAGTTGAATCTCTGAATAGACCAATAACAGGATCTGAAATTGTGGCAATAATCAATAGCTTACCAACCAAAAAGAGTCCAGGACCACATAGATTCACAGCTGAATTCTACCAGAGGTACAAGGAGGAACTGGTACCATTCCTTCTGAAACTATTCCAATCAATAGAAAAAGAGGGAATCCTCCCTAACTCATTTTATGAGGCCAGCATCATTCTTATACCAAAGCCTGGCAGAGACACAAAAAAAAAACTTTAGACCAATATCCTTGATGAACATTGATGCAAAAATCCTCAATAAAATACTGGCAAAACGAATCCAGCAGCACATCAAAAAGCTTATCCATCATGATCAAGTGGGCTTCATCCCTGGGATGCAAGGCTGGTTCAATATACGCAAATCAATAAATGTAATCCAGCATATAAACAGAGCCAAAGACAAAAACCACATGATTATCTCAATAGATGCAGAAAAGGCCTTTGACAAAATTCAACAACATTTCATGCTAAAAACTCTCAATAAATTAGGTATTGATGGGACGTATTTCAAAACAATAAGAGCTATCTATGACAAACCCACAGCCAATATCATACTGAATGGGCAAAAACTGGAAGCATTCCCTTTGAAAACTGGCACAAGACAGGGATGCCCTCTCTCACCACTCCTATTCAACATAGTGTTGGAAGTTCTGGCCAGGGCAATTAGGCAGGAGAAGGAAATAAAGGGTATTCAATTAGGAAAAGAGGAAGTCAAATTGTCCCTGTTTGCAGACAACATGATTGTATATCTAGAAAACCCCATTGTCTCAGCCAAAAATCTCCTTAAGCTGATAAGCAACTTCAGCAAAGTCTCAGGATACAAAATCAATGTACAAAAATCACAAGCATTCTTATACACCAACAACAGACAAACAGAGAGCCAAATCATGAGTGAACTCCCATTCACAATTGCTTCAAAGAGAATAAAATACCTAGGAATCCACCTTACAAGGGATGTGAGGACCTCTTCAAGGAGAACTACAAAGCACTGCTCAAGGAAATAAAAGAGGATACAAACAAATAGAAGAACATTCCATGCTCATGGGTAGGAAGAATCAATATCGTGAAAATGGCCATACTGCCCAACGTAATTTACAGATTCAATGCCATCCCCATCAAGCTACCAATGCCTTTCTTCACAGAATTGGAAAAATCTACTTTAAAGTTCATATGGAACCAAAAAAGAGCCCGCATCGCCAAGTCAATCCTAAGCCAAAAGAACAAAGCTGGAGGCATCATACTACCTGACTTCAAACTATACTACAAGGCTACAGTAACCAAAACAGCACGGTACTGGTACCAAAACAGAGATATAGATCAATGGAACAGAACAGAGCCCTCAGAAATAACGCCGCGTATCTACAACTATCTGATCTTTGACAAACCTGAGAAAAACAAGCAATGGGGAAAGGATTCCCTATTTAATAAATGGTGCTGGGAAAACTGGCTAGCCATATGTACAAAGCTGAAACTGGATCCCTTCCTTACACCTTATACAAAAATCAATTCAAGATGGATTAAAGACTTAAACGTTAGACCTAAAACCATAAAAACCCTAGAAGAAAACCTAGGCAATACCATTCAGGACATAGGCATGGGCAAGGACTTCATGTCTAAAACACCAAAAGCAATGGCAACAAAAGACAAAATTGACAAATGGGATCTAATTAAACTAAAGAGCTTCTGCACAGCAAAAGAAACTACCATCAGAACGAACAGGCAACCTACAAAATGGGAGAAAATTTTCGCAACCTACTCATCTGACAAAGGGCTAATATCCAGAATCTACAATGAACTCAAACAAATTTACAAGAAAAAAACAAACAACCCCACCAAAAAGTATGCAAAGGACATGAACAGACACTTCTCAAAAGAAGACATTTATGCAGCCAAAAAACACATGAAAAAATGCTCACCATCACTGGCCATCAGAGAAATGCAAATCAAAACCACAATGAGATACCATCTCACACCAGTTAGAATGGCAATCATTAAAAAGTCAGGAAACAACAGGTGCTGGAGAGGATGTGGAGAAATAGGAACATTTTACACTGTTGGTGGGACTGTAAACTAGTTCAACCATTGTGGAAGTCAGTATGGAGATTCCTCAGGGATCTAGAACTAGAAATACCATTTGACCCAGCCATCCCATTACTGGGTATATACCCAAAGGACTATAAATCATGCTGCTATAAAGACACATGCACACGTATGTTTATTGCGGCACTATTCACAATAACAAAGACTTGGAACCAACCCAAATGTCCAACAATGATAGACTGGATTAAGAAAATGTGGCACATATACACCATGGAATACTATGCAGCCATAAAAAATGATGAGTTCATGTCCTTTGTAGGGACATGGATGAAATTGGAAATCATCATTCTCAGTAAACTATCGCAAGAACAAAAAACCAAACACCGCATATTCTCACTCATAGGTGGGAATTGAACAATGAGATCACATGGACACAGGAAGGGGAACATCACACTCTGGGGACTGTTGTGGGGTGGGGGGAGGGGGGAGGGATAGCATTGGGAGATATACCTAATGCTAGATGATGAGTTAGTGGGTGCAGCGCACCAGCATGGCACATGTATACATATGTAACTAACCTGCACAATGTGCACATGTACCCTAAAACTTTAAGTATAATAATAAAAGAAAAAAAAAGACTTTGTTATGTAAAATTACTGTATATAAATTAATAATTTCCACATACAATATACTGCAAGAAATTTCCAACTTAAAATATTAATGACATATTTAGGAGTGTGTACAACATGAAGAATTCTCACTAAAACAAAAGAAATCTTGAAAAAAACAAGACATATTCTTGAAAAGAAAGACATATTAAAATAGATCATAATTATTTTTTAGGTAATTCATAAATTTAATATGATACCCATGAAAATAACAAACACTAGCTGGCTGTTTATTTATTTTACTAAACAAACTAATTCTAAATTTTATGTGAAAAAACAACTAACTAAATTAGAGAAATTTTTGAAAAATAATGTATACATCCTAATTGTTTCATGTAATAAAACATTATAAATTTCTAATAATTAGATAAGTATAGTGTTAAGACATAAGCTTTCAGGGAGGACAATAGAAGAAAATAAAAATCATAAATAGGCCCAATCACATATGAGAATGTAGTAAGTGATTAACATAGCATCTCAGCTCAGTAGGAAAATATGTTATTTATTATATCATACTCTGACAAAGGGACAGACATCTGAGCAAGAAAATAGGATTAATATAAATCTGACACCTTACAATGAGGTAAATTAAAAATGAGTCAAAGATTTAATCTAATCAGGAAATCCTTTCTAATGATTTAAGTCCAGCAGCATATACATATATATATTTGTGTTTGTGTGTATATATATGTAGAGAGAGAGAGAGAGAAATAGCACATTTTTTTAAAGTTTGCATTTACAAAAATTTATAGGCAGATTCAAAGCATGATAAACTGAGGACAAGACAATATTCCCAATTTCTGTCAAATACAAAGTGCTATTCTCTCTAATATATAAGAATTACAAATGTATAACAAGATGGTTAGTAAGAATTAAAAATAAATTTTAATTTTGACTAGGAAGTTCACAGCAAAAGAGAAAAATGGCTCTTAAACATACAATAAGCTAGTTAACCTCAATTCTAATAAGAAAACAGCCTATTAAAACAGTGCCTAAATATCCTTTTCTAGAAACAATATGATTAGAAAATCCTAATGTGTGTCAATTATGTACCTGCAGAGAAACAGGATACTCTCATACATTATCAGTACAACCTCTATAGATTACAAAAGTGCAAATGCATATACGTTTAACCCAGATATCCTACTTCTAGAATTTTTTCTAGATATATCCATGTAAGTACCTAATGATAAACTGTACAGTGGTTTTTATGGTCAACCATATGCATTAGCAAAAAGTTGGAGATAACATAAATGCTCAGTACATGCACGCTAGCAAAAGTTATGTACATGTCTGTATAAAACAAAGTGGAAGCTCTCTGTGTATTAGTAGGGAACAATCTATCAGACATAGCAAAAAAAAGCAAAAGTTATAGTTATTATATAATTCAAAAGTTATAGTTAGTGAAAAAAGTAAGAGTGCACCACATTTTAAAAAAAAGCAAAAGTTATAGTCATTATATAATTCAAAAGTTATAGTTAGTGAAAAAAGTAAGAGTGCACGACATTTTAATCACTAGCCACTGTTTGTGTAAGAGTGGTAAAACAAAATATATATTTATATTTGCTTTGATATAAAGGCACTCTAGGAAAATACCTAAGACATTAGCAACAATAGTATCTATAGTTGAGCACGGAGGGGAATCTAGGTAACTAAGCAAATTAAGTTTATGGTAGAAGAGAGATTTTTATTGTTAAGTGGTTTTTTGTTTGTTTGTTTGTTTTTGTTTTTTTAAGATGGAGTCTCGCTCTGTTGCCCAGGCTGGAGTCCAGTGGCACCATCTCAGCTCACCACAACCTCCACCTCCCAGGTTCAAGAAATTCTCCTGCCTTGGCCTCCCGAGTAGCTGCGATAACAGGTGCCTGCCATCATGCCGAGCTAATTTTTGTATTTTTAGTAGAGACGGGGTTTCACCATGTTTGCCAGGCTGGTCTCAAACTCCTGACCTTGTGATCTGCCTGCTTTGGCCTCCCAAAGTGCTGGGATTACAGGCGTGAGCCACTGTGCGAGGTCTATTGTTAAGTGTTTTTATATTTACTCCATGGGAACATCTTACCTATTAAAATAATCTATATAGTTTATATATATAGTGAATGGTTACTTCAAATGAGAGTCATGAATTGGCATATCTTTGTATTTCCTTAAAGAATCTGGTATGATAAAATTTCTATGGGTCACTCTTTGGAAAATGCTAGCATAGGAACGAGAAGGCTCTAGTTTAAGAAGTATTGTGTCAATTAATTCAAACAAGTCATTTACCTTCAGGACCTCAGTTTTCTTCTCTATACCTAAAGGGGTAATAAAAGAGGAGTTTCCAAGAATTTATCCAGGTTTTAAATTCTGTAAGTACAGCAGAGTACGAATAATTAAATCTTTACTCTTTCTAAGCATCAGCTTTCACAACATGGAATCCACTTAGTTACAAAAATGCAGGAGATAGAGAGTGGCCTCTAATTCCAGGACATCCCACCACAATTTTTATATAAAATTCCATGATACCAATCTATATTGATGTAATTTTTCCATATAAAAGCTGTCAAAAACATTTAATATTAAAATCTTTTTATTTTTACTCTTTTAATCAAAGTGTATAACTCCACTGAGAATACATAAAGTAGTGATGAGAGAAAAATGAATTTACCTGTCAGGAGCCTGTGTATTGATAAAATTCAGTATTTTTTATTTATATGTAATTTTTCATAATTTATGTTGCTCTCTTTGTTCTATCAGCTATTTTTGTTTTTTCTCTATTTTATTTCATTGGCCTAATGAATTAGGTAATATTGCAGGCTGGTGATAACTCATTGATTCCTCATCTACCCTTGGGTGTGTTCAACATGCAGTAACATTCATTCTCCCCCATAATGAGTTTTAAAAGGCAGTGATTCTGGAATAATTTCATTTACATCCTGAAAATGCAACCAAGGGTATGTAACAATAAGAGTTCTAATGAGAAGTTTAGTGTGCTGTTCACATTTGCCCCCTTTGCTACTTAAATCCAGAATTCTTCAGACCAGTGAATCAGAACAAGGAAACAAACTGAGAAGTAAACAGATGCCTGTCAGAACTGTCATGTTGTTTTCATGAGTATGATCTTGTTAGAAAGTCTGAATGAAATACACGGAAAAAAATGATAAATCTGACAAATCAGTCAATTCACAAATTCAAGAATGTACATGTTGATTATATAGCCACTTTTGCAGTTTTAATATATCTCAAGATTTTAGAAATCATGTTTTTTAAACAGAAAAATATCCCCAATGATTACTCAATGATTACTTATAAACAGTCTTTTAGTAACATACATTTAAGCATCACTATTCCTTTGGGCCAATGCAAGGCTATAGTAAGAATCTGAGATTTGAATGTCACTGATACTTGTTTTTATTTTTTGTATCATATCTACCATTTAGTAACCAAATATTTGACATTAGGGATTTTTAATTTTTTTCTGGTTCTTAATTTTAATTTTTGGTACAAAATAGATGATACTACTATATACTAAATAATATTATACAAATTATTAAATAATATAATACAATTTAAATAACATAAAGTGTTTTTGGCACATTATATACTGCATAAAAGGTAGTTATTACTATTTTTTATATTTTATTAAGTTATAACTGAATCAGCCTCCATCCTGATAAAATTATACCTAAAGTGTCTAAAGTACTTAAAAATAATACGTAGCCAATGTTATTCCTTCTCTCTTTAAGAATGATAAAATATACCAACTGCTATTTCTGGCCCACCTATATTTTTTTCTTTGCATTAAAAAAATGTATTGATAAAATGCGAGATTAAATTTTTTATTCTACAAAAGTTGAAATAAGACAGTCTACTCTAGCTGGGAAACTACTGCAGGGCCGTCATTGTGGTGGATTGTATTTGCTGCTGTGTCAATCATAGGTGGCAGGCACCACATGGTTCCCTAGTCATCTGACAGAATTAATGAATCCATTCAATTGCTTCACTTACTACCCAGCGGTGTTTTAGACTCCATGGAAAGAATACAATTGAGTGGTATCCCTCAGAGTTTTGATAACATGTCTTAAAGTCAGGGTTTTCAACGTGTGATTCATGAGTCACCTGCTTCAGAATAATCAATTGCTTTTTAGAATTTGTTTTAGAAATCACATTCACAATTTAATTTTATCTTTAAAATAAATCTTTGATATGGAAACTTAGTAATTATGAAAGTGTTAATATTATATCTAATAAAATATTAGTGGATAGTTTCTGTGTAATTACTATGCTCCAAGTTTTGTACCAAACCATTTCCACAATTATTTATTCCTCAAAAAGAGAAAAAACTATAAAGTAGACATATATTCTACCTATTAGATAAAGAAACTTAGACCAGAGAGAAACATGATTTCCTCAAGGTTACACAGAGAATTGATTAACTGAGCTGGACTAGAAAATTTCATTGCTTATAAAGTCACATTTACTGAGCTCCTTTTGTGTGCCAAGGCTTGTATTTGGCTCCGGGAAAAGGAAACTAAATAAGATAAAGCCTTCAATCCACAAGGTAGTGTTTCTCCTATCTTCTTTGACAGAACAGGGCAGGGTCAGGCCAAAGGAGCAATGAAACCCAGAACAACATGGATACAGTACAATTTTTGGAAGGTATGTGGGTTGCTCTGACTACATTTGTAGTATTTAGTAATTTGTGCATTAAATATATAATCAGTTTATATTTGTAACAGCAATAACGGTCAGTTGTAACCCCAAACTAGAACTGAATCTAATGATAGATGGTTGATAAAGAGTTGCTGAAGGATAGAATGAATGAATAGTCTGCTCTACATTGAGCCCATGCTGAGATTTCTGAAACCTTACGAGCTAAACTCTTTTAAGTTTTGGCTTAGGTTGCAGAGTAACCTAATGCCATTTCTTCAATGATACAATCACTTTACCAGATCCTTGGCCTCGCCTCCTGCAAGTGTGTCTTCCTGATGACTGATCTAAATGGCCTCCTCTACAAAGTTGTAGAGTTTTCCCAGAAAGTTTCTTTTTTTTTAGTCTATTTCCTCTGCTTTGCATGAAGTATACATTACCATTTCTATAATTATTGAGCCTCTACTTCATTTAAGGCCCATGGTGGGCTCTGGTAAGCAAAACAGTCATAGACTCAGAACTTGACTGGTCTCATATTCTAATGAGAAAAGTAGGTATGTGTTGGGAAAGGAAATATTCAGGCTTGTCATACGGTAAAATATAATAAACAAATTAAAATGATCAGAAAATCTAGAAACAAACTGGATTTAAGTAGCAAAAGGGGCAAATGTGAACACCACACTTCTAGAACATCTAGAAACAAAGTGTCCTTTAAGTGATGATAAAACAAATTAGTCCACCAACATTAATCCAATTATATTGTTATTCATTATTCTATCTTTGAGTTGTTTTTTAAAATACAACAGATTTTACTGTGCCAATAAAATTTATGTATAGTAAGTTAATCAGGGGAAATGTACACCCCCTTCTGCCTACTTCTGACTATTTCTGCTGCCAAATGCTAAAAGATCCATATTCTTAAAGAAAGTTGAAAAACTCTGGCATTTATCTCTATAAACTTCCATTCATAAATAATTCTAGGGACAAAATGAAACTGAAAAATGATGACAATAGCAATATGCTGGTTATGTGTTAAATATTCACTCAACACGTATTTATGGAAAATTTACCCCGTGCCAGCTATGGAGCTCAAAAGCTGACTTCCTTTTAGTCCTCATAGATTTAACAGTCTACAGAGCACAGAGCTATTGACAAATAATAATTAATCTGGAGATTGAGTGAGGGCTTCTCTGAGGAAGAAGTAGCATTAAACAGAATGCAAGATGAGGAGTCAAGCTAAAAAAATACGTCCTGCAGAGAAAAGAATGTGTGTGAATTGTCTAGCTGGAAGAAAATAGGTGAGGCTGCGCAATAGGAAAAGGGGCTAGGGATACCCCTGAGTCCTAATAGCAGTAATATTGCCACAAATAATTTAGATTAAGCTTTTATTCATTTCTGTTTGGCATGGTAGTATTGATATCCAATTGTCTAAAGACTTGGAAGGCTTCTTTACTTGTTCTGCAAATTTTTCTTAAAGTAATGAAGATTCTTACATGGCATGACTGTAACTACTGATGCCTCACAAGATTACACTGAAATTCATTTGTGAAAAGTTTTTTTTTAATATCTCAATTTAATGAGTCTGAAAGCTGAGATTCTATACTTATTTCAGTGTTATTACAACTTGAAGAAAGTACTGATACTCTTATAGATATGAACTTTGAACTTCAAAATATATATTATTTAAATGTCTAATAAAAAGACATAATTTCTTACAGTACTCTATATTAAGTAATGCCTATGTTCTCAGAATGCTTTTCTACAAAATCAGTGTTTCTGTAGTTGTACACTCAGATTGTATATGACAACTTTATTAGACTATCAAGCTTTCAACCAGAAGAGCATTGAAAAAAATCTGCAAAATGGAGAAAATACAGTTTTTTTTGTGACAGCTAAATCATAGAGTTTTCACAGGAACATTTTTGGTATTGATTCTTGAAAGCAAAAATTATTTCCAAAATGAGAAGCTCCTATTGGCTGTAGCTTTTAACATCTTCCTTTTCTTCTCATTGCCAGAGTTTATCAGAATAGTTTAATATGAGAAAAGCTCTCAGAAAAAAAGAAAGAAAGCTGAAATTGCTTGATCTAGTTAAACATGATTTTTTTCTAAATGATGTTCAATATTGCTAGAGGTTTTTTTTTCTTCTCATTTAGTCTCCAATTACTACATAAGAAAGCACTTGACATTCGCACACCAGCCTTCCCTCAAAGAGATATTTTAAGTTCTTAAAGAAAAAGGCAAGTGTATATGAGTATTCTGAGAACAGAGGCCTTTTAAAAAATCACCACCAACACTGTTATAAAACTATAGTACAAAAACATGCAGAGGTAGTTAGGAGTGGGGCTGACTTCAGGGAAAGATCTTTGGCAGACTGGGTGGGAAGATTTGAAGGAGATACTGAACTGGAGGAAAGATGATTCTGGATAGAAAACAAAAGATATGATTAAGGAAGAAAGATGATGACGATACCACAAAAAATTCAAGACTTCTTTCTACATCAAAACCAGAGAAAAATTTTGCATGTTACTATTGGATTTTGAAAAGTAACTAAAAGCATTTAAAAGTCGGCAGCAATGTAGGCCTATAGAACTCTGTGGGGCCAAGAGAGGAACTGAGGGCAGCATGAGCATTAATAAGCAGTCTACCTGGTGAAAAGTGGGCTCTCTATCTCCAGATAACAAAAGCAAAATAGCAACAGTAACGAGTTGGGGACATGATACCATGGTATGAAGGAAAACAGAATTACCTACAGTACTTTCCAATTTCAAAGGTGGTCATAAAACCTCTCAATTTACTCATATCCAATACCAACAAGTTGATGAGGTGAAAAATAGGGAAAAGCTACCATGAATATCACTCATATTAAATGTAAACTATATCTTTCCTTCCTTTTATATTCCACTTCATTACCACTGCCTCATTTAGAATCTCATCTCTTTATCCTTGGACTACATCAAGTTGTAATCTCCAGGCTTCCCGGTTATCTCTGGAAACAATTTTGTAATTATATCCATCATGAGTATATGCAAAATCAATCTCATTTCATTCTTAGTTCATTAAGCTACAATGACTTCCTCAATGAGTTAAGCCACTCTGTTCAGCTTGCAAGGCCTTAAGTGTGTTTTGTACATTTTCATCCATTGTTACTTCGCATGAATCTCAGTCAACTCTTTCTCTGTTATATTGTCTTTATCATTTTCTTTTTTATCTCTCCTATAATTTCACATTTTCAAAATTCTTTGAGGCTCAATTTAAGTTCTAGTTCTTTCATGACACCAAATTAGAGTACACTAGGTCCAGGTTTTCTCCAACTTTGATCTCATAATACATTCATACCCAGAACCATACATATTAATTCCCCATTTGAAAAAGATTGGCTTAATTTGTCCCCACAAATAGATGTTAAATTCTCACAAGCAGGGACTTTTTATACTACTTTTGTATCCACTGGGGGGCCCAACAGTGTTCTGGGTGTTTGATCATTAATTCAATAAATACTTAGACTGGTTTCAGATAACTTTCTTAATATCAAAACTGGACTGCCCTTGAAAGATTATTCAGCAGAAGATACTGATTAAAACAGTCGTTTACAACAAGAGAAGGTTTCCAGTTCATAGATTTTATTGCCTGTTTTTTAGATAATACAAACACTGTAACAGGAAGCATCTTGTAAACAAAATTTGCCTTGACTGTTGGGCATAGCCAGCTTTAACTGCTACTTTAATCTCCGCTGAAGGCTCAGAGAGGAACTGAAATGTGAAGTGTTTAGCAGGGAGATGGTCCAAAAATCAAGTTAGTGTGGAAAATAACCTGAGTGAAAAATAGAAAAACATAGAAACTATGCCAGCTGTAGGAGTTGAGCCTGCACTGTGTCCCTTCACATTTTCCATTCATTCATAATTCTGGGCCACGCATGTTATATCCTCACTCTTTTCAATACTCACAACTTTAAGTGTAGTTTATCACAATTCCTGTCTTGAAAGAAGTGTTTACATTTTAGTCTTCCATTGACTTCTCTATTCTTAGCTCTTATCATTTGAATAGTCTGAGCCTGTTCAACTGTTTCCTTTGTCCCACCAACAAATTTAACCACAAGTTTTGGGGTTGAGATTAAGAAAAATAAATAGGCATAGATTTATATTAAGTTACTCCAGGTTATAAGAAAAAGCAACAAGAAATGGGCAGGTGCAGCATAGCTAGATGACTTGGAGATGTTGTTTTCTTTCACATCTGTGAAAATAAAGGTATATGAGGAATCTACCTCGTGGAATGTCTTGAATTTTAGAATAATAGAATTTCAGATTTAGAGTGGACTTTAAACATAATCTTGCTGAAACTTTTGACCAATACTGTGTATATTACTGAAATTAAGACTTAGTTTCTACATCTATAAAACATGGGTAACAAAATAAAGTTAAACATAGAATTCCCATATGACCTAGCAATTTCAGTTCTAGGTATGTAGGACTCAAAATAATTGAAAATAGGTATTCAAATAATTATTTCCCACAAATGTTCATGGCAGCACTATGCACAACAGCCAAAAGCTGGAAGCAATCCAAATGCCCATTAATAGATGAATGGATAAACAAAATGTGGTATATTCACAAAATAGAATATAATTCAGCTATAAAACAAAAATGAGTTACTAATATATATATTACATCGTGGATATGAATGAACCTCCAAAGCATTGTGTTAAGTGAAAAAAGACAAATACAAAACGTTAAATATAGCATAATATTATTTTTATGATACATCCCAAAGAGGTAAATCTATAGGGACAGAAAGTAGATTAGTAGTTGCAAGGCACTGATGAGAGAGAAGTAGGATATTGTGCTTTAAGGTATATGGAGTTTCCTTTGTGGGTGATAAAAATGTTTGGAAGCTAGAAAGAAGTGATGGTTGCACAACATTTTGTATGAATTAAATGCCATTGAATGTATATTTTAAAGGGGTTGGCTTTACATTATGTGAATTTCATCTCAATTAAAAAAAAGAAGGAAGGAAAGAAATGCTAGAGGTTGAAATATTTCTGTCTTTTACAGGTCATGTTGCAACTGACAGCATTATCCAATTTAAACTCTCTAACACCATTTACTCTTTATGGTCCATATAAATTTGACTAACATAATTGTTAATTCATAGATATCCATCTAACATAAATATCTACTTTTACTTTAAAGTATTGCCATGTTAATTAGTTTAAATAAGAAGTAGTATACATACATTTAGAACAGATTATAACTCTCCTGTCATTTACATTTGGATGCAGTTCATGGTGAATTTGCACATCCTTTGAAGAAAAACCTTCATGCTTTAGTTTGTGTTCAGCTATACAATATCCACTATTTTAAGTTGTTGGCAGGAAATAGCTATTTAGTATTAGTCATCTTGCAGAATTTATAACATAATGATTGTAATCTAACCCCAACAACAGAATACTATATTGCCAAGAATGGAATCGGGCTCACATTTATCTTTAATGGAGAAATAAGTTCTATTTTAAAAAGCCAAGAAAAAAATAAACAGTCATGGAGGGTTAAAGTTGGCAGAATCTAGCCTAGGTATTACTTTTCAACTTTTCAAGCAACTAGTGAATCACCTATGACAAGTCTAATTAAAACAATTTCTGCTCTGTAACTGGGATACTAAGCAGATGGTAGAAATAAAGATGTGCTGAACAGGCCATAAATAATTGAGGCAGGAAAAAATACAAACAGAAGTGCAAGTTAGTCCTTGCAGTTTATGTGAGTATGCATAGTTTTCTCTGATATGTTAGCATATGCTTTTAGCATTGTACCTTTACAAATATACATTGTAAGATATATGACATTATTCTTGGAAGCTGGGCCTTGTAGATGTTATAAATGTAATCCACAAAAAGTAGCTAAGGATTATGACATAATAATCTGTTGGGAAATGAAATAAAAGGAAAGGCATATAAACCAAATAGACAATTGGAAGGAGACATAAGAGTTTATAGTCCCAGTGAGCCGTGAACTGATAGTGGTAATTGGATTATATCATTTCTCATCATAAAGCCAATACTCATTGTCACTGTGAAATCTGTTTTGCTTCCTGTGCCGAGCCTTCCAATTGAATGGAATTTCACTGTGAAGGGGATTTAAAATATTAAAGAAACAAATGAGCCTTTAAAATTTTTCTGTCTAAACTGTACAATAGTCAGGGACTCTGCACAACACAAGTACATGATATTGTCTTCACAGAACACATATTCCCAGAGCAAGTTCCTTGGCTTACACTATTACCAATCACACTCAATCAAGTATAGCCCTTCAAGGATTCCATGGGGAGAAATGTGTGAAACAGATTTTGGATCTCCTATGGGGGCAGTGGGCAAGTTATCAAGGGACTAGGAAATCAATAAACAATGCAGACAATCTAATTTTCAGCGATGCAGGCATAACATGGAGGTATTGCGAATAACTTGGAGATATTTATTTCAGTGGTTTGGTTAATATTACAGTAAATTGAGTCATACAAAATTTTTCATTTCTCAGTGCATACAAAACCATGCAGTAGCATTATGTCTAAAATACCAATGTATATACCTTAAGTTAAAGTATTTTATTGCTAAAAAGTACTAACAATCATCAGAACCTTCAATGAGCTGTGATCTTTCTGCTATTTGAGGGTCTTGCCTTGATGTTAATGGCTGCTGACTGAGCAGGAAGGTGGTTGTTGAAGCTTGGGGTGACTGTGGTATTTTTGTAAATGAAAGAACAATGAAGTTTGCTGCATGGATTGGCTCTTTCACGTGAGATTTCTCTGAAGCATGCAATACTATTTGATAGTATTTTACCCAAGGTAGAACTTCTTTTAAAATTGCAGTATATCATCTCAAACACTGCCACTTCCTTATCAACTAAGTGTATGTAATATTCTAAATCCTGTGTGGTCGTTTCAACATTGTTCATAATGTCTTCACCAAGAGTAGATTTCTTCTCAAGAAACCACCCTCTTTGCTCATCCATAAGACGCAACTCCTCATTTGTTCAAGTTTAGTCCCAAGATTGTAGCAATTGAGTCACAGCTTCAGGCTCCACTTCTAGTATTTTTACTCTTTGTTTTGTTTGTTTGTTTGTTTGTTTGGAGACAGAGTCTCACTCTGTCTCCCAGGCTGGAGTGAAGTGGCGTGATCTCGGCTTACTGCAACCGCCTCCAGGGTTCAAGAGGTTGTCCTGCCTCAGCCTCTAGAGTAGTTGGGACTACAGGCAAGTTCCACCATGCCCAGCTGATTTTTGTATTTTTAGTAGAGACAGGGTTTCACCATATTGGCCAGGATGGTCTCGATCTCTTGACCTCATAATCCACCCACCTCAGCCTCCCAAAGTGCTGGATTTACAGATGTAAGCCACCACACCCAGCTATGCTCTTAGTATTTCTAACACATCACACTTACTTCCTCCACTATAGTCCTACAGCCTTCAAAGTCCTCCCTGAGGGTTAGACTCAACATCGTTCAAACTCCTGTTATTGTTGGTATTTTGACCTCCTTTCATGAATCATGAATGTTCTTAATGGCATTTAGAATGGTGAATATTTTCCAGAGGGTTTCAATGTATTTTGCCCAGACCCACCAGAGTAATCCCTATTCACAGCTGCCATAGGCTTACAAAACATACTTCTTCAATCATACTAGAAAGGCAAAATTGCTCCTCTAACTGTGGGCTGCAGAATGGATGTTAACAGGCATGAAAACAAGATTAATATCTTTGTACATCCCCATCGGAGCAATTGGATGACCAGGTGCATTGTCAATGAGCAGTAATATTTTGAGAAAGGAACTTTTTTTTTTCTGAGCAGTAGATGTCAACAGTGGGCTTAAAATATTCAGTAAACCATGCTGTAAATGGATGTGCTGTCATCCAGGCTTTCTTATTCTATTTATGAAGCACAGAGAGAATTGATTTAGCATAGTTCTTAAGGGCCCCAAGATTTGTGGAATAGTCAATGAGCTTTGGTTTGAACTTGAAGTCACCAACTGTGTTAGCCCCAACAAGTTCAAGCTGTCCTTTGAAGCTCTGAAGCAAGCCACTGACTTCTCTATAGATATGAAAGTCTGAGATGGCATCTTTTCCCAATACTTCAAATATAAGGCTGTTCATCTTCATTGAAAATCTGTTTAGTGTGGCCACTTTCATCAATTTTCTTAGTTAGATTTTCTGGATAACTTGCTGAGCTTCTACATCAGCACTTGCTGCTGAACCTTGCAGTTATAAGCTCTGGAGATGGCTTTATTCCTGAAACCTCATGAACCAATCTCTTGTTAGCTTCAAACTTTTCTTCTGTAGCTTTCTCACCAGGCTTTGCTCTGGATTAGGCTATAGCTTAAGGAATTTTGTGGCTGGTTTGATCTTCTATCCAGACCACTCAAACTTTCCCCATATCAGCAATAAAGCTGTTTATTTTTCTTATCACTTATGTGTTCACTGGAGTAGCATTTTAAATTTTCTTCAAGAACTTTCCCTTTGCATTCACAACTTGGCTAAATGGTGCAAGAGGCCTTGCTTTCGAACTATCTTGGCTTTCAACACATCCTTCTCACTAAGCTTAATCATTACTGGATTTTTATTTAATATGAGATACATGTGACTCTTTCACTTGAAAACTTAAAGGACATTATAGGTTATTAATTGGGCTAATTTCAATATTGTTGTGTCTCAGGAATTAGGGAGGCCTAAGAAGAGAAAGAGAGATCAGTGAACATCCTGTAGATGGAGCAGTCAGAATATGCATAATTATTGACTAAATTTGCTGTCTTGTATGGATGTGGTTTGTGGTGTCCCAAAACAAATACAGTAATAACATCAAAAACCACTGATCGCAAATCACCATAACAAATATAATAATAATACAAAAGTTTGAAATGTTGCAGAAATTAACAAAATGACATACACAGACACATAGTAAGCACATGCTATTGGAAAAATGGCACTGATAGACTTGCTGTTCACAGAGTTGCCACAAAGCTTCAATTTGAAAATAAAACAAAACAAACAAAACACTGTATCTATGAGGTGAACTAAAGCAAGGCACAGTAAAACAAAATATGACTGTGTTCTTCTATTTGTCAACATACATCAGAAATAGCTGTGAAGTCTGAATATCTAGCTGAACAAGAGATTTAATCTGTGCATGGACCTCTCGGCAATGACTGATCTAAAGCTAGTGCTGGCTTGGGTGATATGCTGTGAAAACAACAACACTAGAAAAGGCAGATGTAATTAAAGGTAATGAGAGATCAAACTTTAATTGAACTATAAAAAAGCACCACCTCTTCTACTTGATAATTACACTAACACCACCAGGATCAGCTCCACCACGTTTATTTCCCTTGAACCTTTATTATCACATTATTGGCATGTATATCTTACAATTAAAACATCTTGAATTTATAAAAATGTTAGTTATCAAAGAAATGAAAAAGAAATAAGATGCAGTGATGTGCAGTGGCATAACATCAGCCCATGAACTCATTGCCCCAAATGGTAATGCTCTAAAATAATGTGAGGTTCCTTAATATATGCTAATTAATGAAGGGAATTCAGTTTAAAAAATCATATACATATGCTCTCCACTCTTCTCTACTGTGAAATATTTTTCTGCTCTCTTTAGTGCATTGAAATTGCACAGTTTCTTTCTACTTAAAGAATATCTGATAGTTTGTATACATATTAATTTGATTACTTGCAGGTTCAATAGTGAGCACTTTTTGGGAAGGCATGTTGATTCCAATTTTGATTAAAAATAAGCAGAGAACATCTGAAGTTTGATTTGGGCAAATGAACCAATGTCTGGTGTAATAAGTGGAAGAATGGCTCTTAGCTAAAGACACTTGAGAGTTATCACAGAAGATTGGGAATAAAAGCTACTTAAAAGTTTGAAGTACTATATAATACTTCATGAAATAATCACTCTTTAGGAAATAAACAACGATGACAAAATAAAACAATGATTTTGGAATAATTAAAGAAAAATTTCAATTCACTTTAAAATTCTTACTGCAGAAAAACTCTCATTACCTACTCAGAACTTTTTAGAAACTGATTTGTGGCTTTTTTTTCCTCAATTTTTCAAGTCCTCTTGGGATTTTGATGCTATTTTTGAGGGAAAATGGTCTCAATTTTACTCAGCTGGGCATGTTTCTAACATGTGTTTCACTGATTGTAGAATTATTTATTAGCCTTCTTAAGATAACATAAGTTTAAAAATGCTGTAAGCCTCCATTTTTTTTCCTTTAATGAACTCAGGTCTACGAAAACTGTCTGGTTAGTTTAAGAGAACCTTAAATTTGGTGGAGGGATGAACAGTGGAATGATTGGAAGTAATAAAGAGTTTCTAAAAGTGGAAACAGGAAACAAATCAATGATGAAATATAATTTTGCTTTCATGAAGGCCTAAAGAATAATGGGCTTTATAAGGAATGATAAAATTAAATTTTAGAAGCAAGGAACGCAGAGTTCTATAGAGGAAGACTTATTCTTTCTGTTAAGACTAAAAATGATAGCTCTACTTAAATCTCTTTTGGCACTAGAAAAATCTTGTGAAATTGAGTTTCATATTCCATTGACATGTCAAGATATCTTATTCACCCAAGAAACAGTTTCACTTAAATATATGACTTGTTCTGCACCATCACAGGACTTAATTTAAGCATAGCACTTCTGCTACCAAGGAGGATCATGCTTGTATCAGCTCCATCAGGGTTACAAGGCAAGTGGAGAATTGAGGCCATCAATTTTAAGGCCATAGAGTTGAAAAGTCTAGTCTTTAGTAAGTAACTTAAAACGTCTTGTGTGGGCTGTATTTATTGGTTTGATGCCACAGCATAATGAAATTTATGAAACAATTATTTCAAGTCTGAATTCATGACTAAATTGCTAAACTTAACTTGCCATCCATTTACAGAAAGAACTCATATGAGAGTTCAGTTTTAGAAAAGACACAGGTCATTTAAAAATACAACTAAAGGTCACTATTTCTAAGATCTCTTCTATAATAGGGGTGAGGACAGTCCATGTTTAAAGTACTAACAGTAGTAAACTGAATATATAGATGAACTTTTAAAATACAGAGAAGGAAAAAGGAAGTCTCACGGACAATAATGTTTTACTTTCAAAACTAAGCTAGCTTTTTATTAAAATATCATATGAAATTAAAGAAAATTTAAGAACCCCAATCACCAATATTGAACCACAGTTATCCTCAGAAAAGGTAGCACAAATATACTCTCAGAAGACATTTTTATTATAAGTGGATTAACTTAGGTGGTTTTGTCTCTATCTCAAATACGTAGGTGAGAAAACACAGGTAATTATACTTTGACAATTACAGTAGCCACAAAAAGTTAGTGCTTTCTTCAATTTATGGTACTGAAGAGTATCTAGAAGGTAATATGGCTAATCAGTACGACGGAAAAACCATTAATAGACCTTCTGTTGTAAGAAAAATTATATGGGGCTAATACCTTTGTAATTAAAATGTGAAGCAATCCATGTTCATGTCA
The DNA here is from genome assembly GCF_029289425.2 of Pan paniscus. Taxonomy (NCBI): domain Eukaryota; kingdom Metazoa; phylum Chordata; class Mammalia; order Primates; family Hominidae; genus Pan; species Pan paniscus. Next base: position 100,019,740 of record NC_073253.2, read on the forward strand.
GTTACCCTTGATTGCCAGGTTGGCCTATAAATCTATATTGCTTGGAGTGCTGTCTTTTCACTACTTAATAGTTTGCATTCAGTGGAGGAGGATATCCACCCTGAAAAAGAAGTAATATTCTTTCTTCAAGGACATTAATTTTCTTTATTCAAAAACTATTAGTCAGCTATTTATTTTGTCAACAAATATTCTAGGCTTTTGCAGTAAGCACGGTTTTACAAATGCCTTTCCCTATGGTAAAATGTTATTTATACAGCTTACTTTCCATTCGATATATGGGTATTTTTATTTTTCTTCTAGAACTTTTGTAGTGAGGAACATTGGAACTTTACCCTAGCTAATTTGCACTCTTGACCATGACTATTAAGTTAGTGGTTGTGAACTTACTTGTTTTCACTCTAGGATATCTTTTAATGACCAACTAACAATGTTGACACAGAAAAAGCAATAAGCAAATAGGGACTATTTTTCCCCTTAAATCTGGTTAAAGTTTAAACCAGCATTTTTTGAGACATTGAGCTATGTATTAGTCAGCATATTCCACTCATGCTTTTCAACATAGAATAACATGTTCAACAAAAAGAAATCTGAAAATCCTGTCAGTAGTCTTCTCTAACCATCACGGTAGGGCATCTTTCATAGTCAATACCATTGCCTCAGACTAGCCACTTGCTTGAGGGTGATAAGGTATAACTGTGATAGTTCTGATAAGGTTTGTGCACTCAAATATTTTAAACACTACTAGAGTAAATGTAGACTCTTTGTCCAAACCATTAATTGCTAGCTAGCCATGTGTTGCAGATAACTGCAACAGAGCTGTTGAGTTGAAGTGTGAGCTAGAGTTACACGCATTTTCCACTACTTTGAGGAAAAATCTATTATAATCAATATATACTTTCTCTGGATTGGTGCAACTCTATCAAGATGGAATCCTGACCAATACTTTTTGGTCAATTTTCATTACAAATTAGGATATTTTGTTTGGTGATTTTGCCCATGTTGAAAATAGATATTTTTAAGTATTTAAATTTGAGTATAAGCTAAATTCTTTTTATTTTTTCATCACGTTATATACCAACTGAGACCCTATTTCACAGGTACTTACTCTGGGATCCATTTTAATAAAGCAGTTTCCATTGGAGTATTGTCAATCACTATATCACAGGACAGGGATATTTTAAACCAAGATTTGGCATTTAAAAATAATATTCTACTTGGCACTGACATACACCAAACTAAGTCTCATGGCCATGATAGATTACAGCAGAGTGGGAATATGTGATCTTTTCACAGGCAGGAGTACCACAAAAAAGACACCAAAATAATATGATGCATAATATTTGTATCTACTTTGGTAGTAACATTTTAGGAAATAAATATTATGATGTCATATAATACATTATAGCCAATCTTTTATCTGCTAGTCTTGAGACAACATCAGTGGTGATAAAGAGTAGTTTATATTTATTTTAAAATGGTAATACAGGTACAGAATTTTTAAAAAGCTTGATTGTTTATCCATCATCTTGGAAAATACATTAAATACAGTTAACTATATCATAGAATATTATAGTAATGATTATCTTTATAAAGGTGGAAAAAGTACTCTGTATAAATGTAGCAGCAACAGAAATGTCTGAAAATCTTGTGTTGTCATTGAAATGACTAAATTATAGACCATGTACCTTATCTTCAGTGAGTTAAATTCCAGAAGCATTGATGTGATGGCTCAACTTGTGACACAAGATAATACATTTTCACATTTTTAAATTCAGAAACTCATATATCCTATGTAGATCTGTCTGAAGTCATTCTGATGGTCACTTATCTGTATATTACGTGATCCTGACTCTCTGGAATTTGTACTATACTTTAAAGCCCTAGTATTGAGGAGCAGGAGAAGGAGGAGGAGGAGGAAGAAGAAGAGAAGGAGGAACAGGAGGAGAAGGAGGAGGAGGAGGAGGAGACATATATCAAAGAATTCCAAACTGAAGTATATTCTATGGAAAGAACTTTAATAAGTGATGGTAATAATTCATTACTAGCCTAATGCTCTGTTTCCAGTGACAAAAAGAAAAATGACACTCTCTGAGCAAGCATAGGGCTTTGTTAAGTGGATGGCATCTTTGTGCATCCTTCCTTCCAGGTAGGTGTAGCCTTGCACCATGTCATATGGCTTGAACCAATCTCAGTTTCCTTTACCTCCTCAGCTAGACAACCTCAAACAATGCAAAAACTATTCAAGCAAATGTGAGAGCCCTAGTTATTGAGTATTTATGGTAGCTTAATTAAAGATATGTCTTTATACACTTAGCAAAACCAAGTTTCACAAAGATTTTGCTCCAGAAGTAAGTAATTGCTCAAGTGTTCATTTCACATTGTATTTCCACTCTCCATGATTATCTTGCCTCTAGCTGAGCCTCTGACTTAATCTCCTTCACTTCTAATCCCACTCAAAAGTTACACATCACTAATACTGGCTCTACTTATACTTCCTAATCATAACTCTGCTTCACATGTCCATGCATTTGCACTTTGACAGCTTCCCATTTCACATTCCACCTGCTATAGCTTCTGAAAACCCAGCACAAATGTTTATGTTTTCTATGGAAGTCATGAAAATACAACATAGAGACTTTCTGCTGCAGAAAAAATAGTTGATTCATAGCCCTGTTTCTGTTCTCTGAATCTACCAGTGTTTATGCCAAGATCATGCTTCTCTTGAGATGATCCAAGCATTGATACAACGGCAGATCTATTCCTGCAAAATATGTCTTCTCTGACCACTGACTTTGGTTCAAGGACATTCTATTGATGTGAGCAAGTCTTTCTTAGAGATGTGCTACAGTCTGAGACTGTTCCTAATCTTACCTCTTTGCTACTGTTTTTCCAGAAGTCAGACCTGTCTTATTCCTTCTCTGGCTCTGCAATCCCCATTTTATTTTACATGTGTTTCCTCAATAAATCTCTTGCATAGATAAACTCTTCTGAGCATCTATTGTTAGAGGATCTGAACTAACACAATTGATACTGAAAGGTCCAAAAATAGGTGGCAAGATGGGAATTGGAGACAGGATCAATCACCTGCCCACAGGTAAAATGGATGTCATCCTAAGTGGTAGGTGAGGCATAGAGAGTCTCTGGCACAAGATGGTACCCTAATTGCTATTGATTTCACCACTTGAGACATGAAAATATGTTCCAATGGAATAAAATACCCTTTCAAATGCAACAATTCAGGCATTTGAAAGATAAGAGTTTAGGAGGCATCATCAAAAAGACAAGGACTTCTATATTATGTTGGTGCCTTGCAGAGAAATAATGAGAAACTGATGGATGTAAACAAGCATTTAACAGCAAAATGTGAGCACCAGAGGGTCTTTTTGGTGGCTTAAATAGATATCCAGATCTCCTGGAGAAGAACAGATACAACAGCAAATTGAAAATTTGATAATTATATTTGCATAACTTCAGAGACATCTGAAAGTCCTTCAAGACAGATGTTTTTGTGCTAAAATCAAGGCCCTGGTTAAGAAAATCTGGGACTCTGAAGCTTGGGATGAGAATATCTAGACAAGTGTCCATGTAGATGATGACTTATAGACACCCTTGAACTGGCAGAGCTTGGAGAAATAGTTCACTTTTGTGCAGTAAACTAGTTCTTTCACTCCTTTATTAGACTATAAGACCCAGCCTGGGTAGAGTGACTTGCACCTGTAATCCCAGCATTTGGGGAGGCCTATGTGGGTGAATCACTTAAGCCCAGGAGTTGGAGACTAACCTGGGCAACATGATGAAACCCTATCACTACTAAAAACTACAAAACTTTGCTGGGCGTGGTGATGTATGCTGTAGTACCAGCTACTCAGGAGACTGAGGTGAAAGGATCACTTGAACCTGGGAGGCAGAGGTTGCAGTAATCTGTGATTGCACCACTGACCACTGCACTCCATCCTGGATTACATAGCAAGACTCTGTCTAAAAAAAAAAAAAAAAAGAAAGAAAGAAAAAGACTATAAAACTTTAAAATACTACACAGTCCCATTTCTCCTTGCTACTAGGTTGAAAACTAGAGTTGAAAGTTACCATGATCTACGTTAAGTGTGTTCCGGGCCTGATAAGAAAAGAAAGAAACAACACACTTAAGGAACTGCAGTACTAAGGTAGCGTTTATTGACAGGAGAAGACATGTACAACTGTGATTGCATTTTGAGAGTACTGGATCAAAGTGATAGAATGTAAGATCAGAAAAACAAGAATTCATTGACATGGGGTTCACTCTCCGACTTTGGTCTTAACATCTTGGCAAAGAACCTAAAAAATGAGGAAAACTCTCTGTAAGTGTTATTCTTAGAAACCTGGAGAAAGTGATGGCTAATACTAAGCAAAATGGAAATTCTTGAGTTGCTCTGGAAGAAAATAGTGAAAGGAATAAAGAGGCTGAAGCACTTGGGAACGTGGAATGGATTTATTATGTGAGGCCTGAAGACCTACCATATGGTTATGCTCCACAGGAAGAACTAGAGATCAAGGCCATCAGGATGTGCCAATAAGACAGAGACAGGATCACTAATAAGTTTGGGGGTGGCTCTCCTCTGTAGGTCAGGGTTGATGGTAGACAAGGTTTTCTCAGATTTGAGCTTTGTAATACCCATGAGATAATGACACCCCAAAATATTAGAGGCCAGGTATAAGAGTTGAGCACCAGAAAGCAGGGAAGGCAATTACTCTGATGTCCAGCAAGGTCACATAGGCAGCCAAGGGAGCTTGACTTACAGGGAGCTGGGATGATTAAAAGAGCAGGAAGCCTCTAAAGGCAAAATAGATGGGCAGACAACAAGGAGGCTGCTTGACATCTACAACTCCCCTTCCAAAAACAAAGCAAAACAAAACAAAACAAAAACAAAAAAACAAAACAAAACAAAAAAACAGAAGAAAACAAAAATCAAGACACAGAGGTTTGGCACAGTCACCCTCAATAAAAAGCCATTACTCAACTTAAGTGTCCAGAGATTGATGACTGGAAAAAGAATGTGGTATATATACACCATGGAATATTATGCAGCTATAAAAAAGAATGAAATCATGTCTTTTCAGTAATATACATAGAGCTGGATGCCATTATCCTAAGTGAAATAACTTAAAAACAGAAAATCAAATATCATATGTTCTCACAAGTGGGAGCTAAACAATGGGTATACATAGACACAAATATGGAAATAATAGACACTGGGAACTCCAAAAGTGGGGAGGGTAGGAAGGAGATGAGAGTTGAAAAATTATTTATTTGGTACAATGGTCACTATTTGGGTGACACGAGAAGCCCAAACCTCACCATCATGCAATGTATCCATGTAATAGATATGAACATACACATTCTGAATCTGTAATTTTTCAAAAGAAGTCATGATTACTTGCTGAGTTCTCAGACCTGTGCTAAGTTTGAGATTTGGAAGCCAATGACTGAAGAGGTGGTCAGGTTCATAGGAAGAAGCACCATGCAACACTACAGAACATCAGAAGTTGTGATTATTTCCCCATTCATAACACTGTACACTAAAGAATAGGAAATACTCATATATTTGAAGACAGTTGGACAGAGCCTGAGTGTAACTTGACATTGACAACTAAAGTCTTAATGTGTCATCACTGACCCTATGTAAGATTGGAGGCTTAAGTATAATAGGAAATAAATGGAGCACTGACTAAAATCTAACCCACAATGGCCTACTGTGTCCATGGATCCACCCAGTAGTTGTTTTCCAGGTACCCAAATACAAATTGGACTTGACTATGCAGTTGGAGTAATACTCACATTGAGTCTTTGGCTTGCAGAATGAGAGATATGACTGTGAAGAAGGGCCACTTGCCACCTCTTGAAATGCCATCCTCCCTCCAGCTAAGACTGAGCCAAAACAAATATCACATCCCCAGAAGGATGTTGCAGGTTATTACTACCACTAAAGATCTAAAGGTTATAGGGGAGGTCATTTTTATTATATCTCCATTAATTTACTAGTCTTCCCCTACAAACAACTGTATAGATCTAGAGAATGATTATAGACTACTGTAGACTTAACCATGTGGCTGCTATAGTTGTGGATGCTTCGCTGACAGTCACCATTACTAGAATAATTTAATAAGGTTTCAGGTACATGGCATATACAATGGCATATAGTTATTGACATGGAGAATGGATTATTTTACCTTCTGATAATAAGACAGGATTTTTATAAGTTCATGTTCATATGAGAAAGTAAAAATGTTTATGTGAAGTTTTGTTTCAGAGGTACATTAATTCTTTTTACCCTCTTTTATAACTTCTGTTATAGTCTAAACTGAACAGCCTGGGGATTCCATCAAATATCCAATGAATTCCTCACATCAATGACATTAAGGTGATCAGACAGCATAAGCAAAAGGAAGTTAGTTCACTGGCAGCCTTAGTAAGATATAAGTGTTACATATTATAGGAAATAAACCATCAAAGATTCAGGAACATGCTACTTTAGTGATGTTTTCAGAGTCCAGTGTTCAGGATGTGTCAAAAAAACCCCACAAGAGAAAAGGAAAATTGACTCATCTTTCATCCTTTATTACGAAGAGGGAAGCACCTTACATGGTAACCCTCTTAGGGGTTTGAAGGCAACATATTCTGCACCTCAGAATGCTATCTCGCCCATATAACAGATGGCATTGATTGCAGCCAGCTTTGGGTGAGGCCCAGAGGAGGAAAGTGTTCCTGTTACTGAAGTTGATCAGGCTATGATGCTTACCATCAGCTATCACATAGCAGAGTGCTGTAGCTTACTCCACTTACCATCTGTATTTTCCCCTCAGCAAGTGAGGCCTGAAAGAACCAAGGAGGATGTGCTCCCCAAAGCTAAATTCGGAAGTGATTTTATGGTACGTATTAGCTCATTTTCATACTGCTATGAAGAAATACACAAGACTGAGTAATTTATAAAGAAAAAGAGGTTTAATGGACTCACAGTTCCACATGGCTGGAGAGGCCTCACAGTCATGGCAGAAAGCAAAAGAGGAGCAAAGGCACGTCTCACGTGGTGGCAGGAAAGCAAGCATTTGCAGGGGATCTGTCCTTTATAAAACCATCAAATCTCATGAGACTTATTCATTGTCATGAGAACAGCATGGGAAAACCCGCTCCCAAGATTCAATTACCTCCCACCTGGCTCCTCCCACAAAATAAGGGATTTACAGGAATTATAATTTATGATGAGATTTGGGTGCGGACACAGCCAAACCATATGATGGCACAAGGGGTGGACTGTGGCAGACACTTAAGATTCTACTCGGCTCTCCTGCTGTGGGAAATATAAGTGATGGACTTCTGTATTCTTCATTTTTCACCACATTCATGCTGAAACTATGACTTTCACTGGCTGCTCCCAGCCAATGGCTGAGCATAGGGTGATAGTAAGGAAGGCCCATTTCTGCAGAACTCCTCTAACAGGAGTGGCTGCTCAAGGACTCCTTGAACAGCAATTTTGGCTCAAGGACTCCCATCAACTTTATCAAAACTTTCTTAAAGCTGTGCTACAATCTGAGACTCTTCCTACTTTTTCTTTCTCTTTCACAGGAGTCAGGATTTCATCATGCTCTGACAGATCTCCCTCCCACTCAAGTTTCTTTCCCCTTTTCTTTCACGAGCATTTCCTCTTAAATCTTAACTAAGTCTCTTGCACTTCTAAACCTGTTTTGGCATCTGCTTCTTAGAAGACCTGAACTAAGTTCTTACCACAAGCTTGACATTTTGACACTCTCAAAACCCGCTCTTTAGCTAGTTGTAGCCTTCCTAGACTAGCATTTTAATAAACACATCCAAAAATTCTATAAAGTAATTTTATTCATTAGGTATTCACATGGTAAAAGTAGATGGACACAATTGTCCGTTTCCCAACAAGCCAGATTCAGAGTTCCTCTCAGATAGTAACAGGCAGAGATTGGAACTGGGTAACAGGCAGAGATTGGAACGGTTTGAAGGGCTCAGAAGAAGACAGGAAAATGTGGGGAAGATTAGAAATTCCTGGAGACTTGCTGAATGACTTTGCCCAAAATGCTACTAGTGATATGGACAATAAAATCCAGGCTGAGGTAGTCTCAGATGGAGATGAGGAACTTGTTGGGAACTGGAGTAAAGGTGGCTCTTGTTATGCTTTAGCAAAGAGACTGGTGGCATTTTGCCCCTGCCATAGAGATTTGTGGAACTTCGAACTTGAGAAAGATGATTTAGGGTATCTGGCAGGAGAAATTACTAAGCAGCAAAGCATTCAAGAGGTGACTTGAGTACTTTAAGAGCATTCAGTTTTATAAGCGAAGCACAGCATATAAGTTTGGAAAATTTGCAGCCTATGTGATAGTAAAGAAAATCCCATTTTTTCTGGGAAGAAATTCAAACGAGCTGCAGAAATTTGCATAAGTAGCTAGGAGCCCAGTGTTAATCCCCAAGACCACGGGGAAAATGTTTCCAGGCCATGTCAGAGACCTTCACATCAGCCCCTCCCATCAAAGTCCCAGATGTCCAGGAGGAAAATGTGGTTTCATGGGCCAGGCCGAAGGTCCTTCTGCTGTGTGCAGCCTAGAGACTTGGTCCCCTGTGTCCCCGCCCTCCAGTCATGGTTGAAAGGAGACAACGTGCAGCTTGTGCTGTGGGTTCAGAGGGTGGAAACCCCAAACCTTGGCAGCTTCCACGTGGTGTTCAGCCTACAGGTACACAGAAGTCAAGAATTGAGGTTTGGGAACCTCCACCTAGATTTCAGAAAATGTGAGGAAATGCCTGGATGCCCAGGCAAAAGTTTGCTGCAGGGGCAGGGCCCTCATGGAGAACCTCTGCTCGGGCAATGTGGAAGGGAAATGTAGGGTCAGAGCCCCCATACAGAGTCCCTACTGGGGCACTGCCTAGGGGAGGTGTGAGAAGAGGGCCACCACCATCCTTCAGCCCCCAGAATGGTAGATTCATCGACAACTTGCACAGTGCACCTGGAAAAACCACAGATATTCAATGGCCAGACTCTGAAAGCAGCTGGGAGGAAGGCTGCACCTTGCAAAGCCACAGGGGTGGAGCTGCCTAAGACCATGGGAACTCACTTTTTGCATCAGTGTGACTTGGATGTGAGACCTGGAGTCAAAGGAGATCATTTTGGAGCTTTAAAATTTGCCTGCCCAGCTAGATTTTGGACTTGCGTGGGCCCTGTAACCCCTTTGTTACAGTGCACCTGTATTTTGGCCAATTTCTCCCATTTAAAATGGCTGTATTTACCCAATATCTGTACCCCCATTGTATCTAGGAAGTAACTAGCTTGCTTTTGATTTTACAGGCTCATAGATGGAATGGACTTGCCTTTTCTCAGATGAGACTTTGGACTGTGGACTTTTGGGCTAATGCTGAAATGAATTAAGACTTTGGGGGACTGTTGGAAAGGCATGATTGGTTTTGAAATGTAAGGACATGAGATTTGGATGGGCCAGGGGCAGAATGATACAGTTTGGCTCTGTGTCCCCACCCAAATCTCATCTTGAATTGTAATTCCCACAATCCCCACATGTTGTGGGAGGGACCAGGTGGGAAGTAATTGAGTCATGGGGGCAGGTCTTTCTTGTGCTGTTCTCATGATAGTGAATAAGTCTTATGAGATCTGATGGTTTTATAAAGAGGAGTTCCCCTGCACAAGTTCTTTCTCTTTGCCTCCCACCATCCATGTAAGATGTGACTTGCTCCTCCTTGCCTTCTGCCATGATTTTGAGGCCTCCCCAGCCATGTGGAACTGTAAGTCCATTAAATCACTTTTTCTTCCCAGTCTCAGGTATGTCTTTATCAGCAGTGTGAAAACAGACTACTACAACAGACCTCCAATAGTACAGATATAGTCCATTATTCCTGTAAAACCATTTCTGGTTAACTCCATACTGACACACAGCAGAAAACAACTAAAAAATTTACATGCACATACACACACACGTATATGTATACACATATGTATATGTACACATATATGTATATGTGGGTAGTCACTATAGCTATAAACTAACATTGAATAATTTTGAGTTCAAAGTTTTAAACATTATCAAGAAAAATTCAGGTGAACATCCAAACTGTCTTAAATGTTTATTCCCTAAAATTTTCTCTAAAATAGCAATTTTTTCTTGTTTAACATTATAGGCCAAGGTGGGCGGATCATGAGGTCAGGAGATCGAGACCATCTTGGCTAACATGGTGAAACCCCGTCTCTACTAAAAATGCAAAAAATTAGCTGGGCACGGTGGCAGTCACCTGTAGTCCCAGCTACTCGGGAGGCTGAGGCAGGAGAATGGTGTGAACCTGGGAGGTGGAGCTTGCAGTGTGCCTAGATGCAGTCCAGCCTGGGCGAAAGAGCGAGACTCCGTCTCAAAAAAAAAAAAACAAAATTATACAAACTAAGTACAACAGTAAAGTATACACAAGAAAGAAATATAAATGGATATACATGTGGACATGCCCATCTTCACAAAAACAACTTTTTGTATATATGGACATATATATAGAAACATATATACACATACATATATATATAGAAATATACATATATACACACTTATACATATATACAAACTAAGTACAACATTAGAGGCAGACACAAGAAAGAAATATAACTGGGTATACATGTGGACATGCCATCTGCACAAAAACAACTTTCTGTAAATACGGACATATGGACATATATATAGAAACATACATATATACACACACATATATAATATATGTGTATATATACATATAAACACATACATATATGGAAACATACATATATACCCATATATTATATATGTATAAATACATACACACATTATGTATGTATAAATATATACACATATATGTATAAATATATTTACACATATGTATGTATATATGTATGTTTCCACATATATATGTATGTATGTATGTTCTTATATATGTCCATATGTCCATCAACAATTTATGTTACTGTCACCAAAGAAATAGATTAAAAGAAAGTGTACCAGACTATACTAACTCTGGACAATGGACAAATATATAGAAACATATATATGAACATATGGAGATATATACAGAAACATATATGTATATTGGACATATGGATATACATATAGAAACATACATATATATTATATGCATGCTTGTGTATATATGTATTTTATATATACACATATAATATATATGTTTATATATGTATTTCCATATGTCCAATATATATGTGTCTATATATATGTCCATTGTCCAGAGTGAATATATTCTGGTACACCATCTTTTAATCTCTCAATTTCTTTGGTGACAGTAACATAAATTATTGATAGCCAACAGTATAATATATATTTAATTTAATATTTGTTTATGTAAACAACAATATAAGTTTTTTATGTAATAATGTTATAAAATAATAATACAATACCTCTGGGGTGGAGGTTATAACAGGAAAAGTATTAATAATAATACTGTTGAATAATACTCTTGACTATACTGTTGAATAATCTATATTATTATATTTTAAATATAATGTATTTATCTTTTATTTTATTTTTTTAATTGAAAATCTTTTATAAAACATTTCATGAAATGCTAAATCGCTATTTGTTAAAGCATAATAAGTTGTTTCAGAATATTGTAATTTCATGTTTAGTTCACCTTCCCCTCTCCACAAATTATGGATAATTTTAAACACAAGTAAAAGTAGACAGAGTAGTATAATGAGCCCCAAAGTACTTATCACCTGTTTCTTTTTTTAATATATTTTACTGACTTTCTTTTTGTTTAATGAGTTGAATAAAACCTATATTGTTATAGGTTATTCAACATATATTCGATATATAATAATTATATATACTAGATATATTTTAATCATTAATAATATTAATAATGGTTAATGTTATTAGTTATTATGAATTATATAATATATAATAATACTGTTGAATATACAGTTGAATGACCTATAATAATATATAATAATATAGGTCACTCAACATATATTCAATATATTATTAATAATAATATAATGACCTATAATATGTAATTATAGGTTATTCAACTACAGGCAACCACATACCATAAGTCAAAAATATTAAGGGTCACTTCCTATAAATCATACCCAATATATAAATGACCAATTGGTTAGTATTGTATCTGAGAACTAGAAGAAACTTTCAAGGTCATTTAATTCAGCTCCGCATTTTCTTCAAAGTAGAGGTGATCTTTTAAAGTATTTCACAAATATGAAGTACTATTGACTCCACAGGCCTGTACTATCACAAGCTGTAATAATATTTATATAAAGATCACATAATTATTTTTTCATAAATTTGAAAGCAGACCCAAAATTGGAAATGCTAAATCAAAACCAAATCAATCAAAACAACAAGAACAAAGCAACATCTCTGATCTGGAACATAGTTAACAAACCACCAAACAAATATTCAAAGTTATTTTCCTAGAAAAAAAATAAGACATTTAAATTTACTAAACCGACACTTTTTGTGTGCATAATTTAGTGGGTTTTTTTTACAAAAAACATGCAGCATCATACAAAATATTAGCAAAATACTGAAACATATATATTAAAACAGTTCTTTTTAATATAAAGATAAAATCAGTACATCTTCAGTATTTGTATATTTATAATATATGTTTTGTTGTTCTTTAGTTTTAAAAATTGACAGATATAGTATCATATTTAGTAGCTTAGGAAATAAAGTTTGTAGTTGTGATTTGTTCATGTTATATATCTCACCCATATTAACCAATAATTTTACCTTATTTAAAACCAAGTTTATGATATATTTTGAAATATTTAAAACCTTTATGATATAAGACAGTGGGATACTAAAGTAACTCAAACTTTTTCTATTCACCTTTGACAAGAAAATCCAAATTTTAATCTTAGGTCTCTCATAGTGATGTAGGGTCAATCTATTTAACTTTTTTGCCCCTCAGTTTCTATATCTTTAGAAAATTGATAATATTAGGAAAGACATCAAAATGTTGTAATAAAGATTCAACAAGTGCATAAAATTGCTAATGAATAATACACTTAAGCTATCTAATATGAGACAAAAAAACTCGGCTCTGGGAATAAGAAATGCCTGGACATGTATCTGGAGGAATCTTTTGCAACAACTCATCCAACATTATTATAATTCATCAGGAACTATGAGTGCCCTTGAATTTTAATTCTTTTCTGTAGCTACTTGGAATCGGGGAGAAAAAAATGAAGCCTCGTGGCTCTACTCAGGAAGTAACAATAAATAATTCAGCTCAGTACAGAGATGCCAGGGCATATTTGGGGTATAAAAATGCAACAGGTAAGAGCTCAATGAGCAAGATTCTAGTGAGAGAGGATTAACAAGTTTTCCACCCACAGTCATAGATTTGTTCACCTCCATTACCTCCCCCCACCTTACCATCAAAATACAATTAATTTAATATAACTGTTTTCTCAGGTTGGAGTTTGTCCCTTAATTTGCTTTTAGTATGATATATATATTTTTTACAAACATGATTATGGTGAACAATCAGATATACAGTACTGTGTTTCTCAGAATCACAGGGGGTAAAAGGTGGCCTTATAATAATTTCAGTGTATATAAACCAGAATGTTAAGTGTTGGTCCAAAATGTGGAAAGAATAAAAAAAGCTGAGGAACGTATTATTTTTCTCATATTTCAAGGGGCAGAAACTCTCGAATGGAAAGCAATTGAGACAATGCTGGCACAGTCATCTCAGGACTCTGAGTCAATTCTTAGCTATCACAACTCTGGTGTCTCAGGAAAAATTTTGATAGAAATATCTAAACTTACCATGACAGCAACCTCATAGTGCCAGAGAGGAAACCCTGTACTCAAGAGAAGGGTGAGAAAAAGTAGGAAATGTCTGTAAATGGGAAGAACTTGAGTTTTTAAAAAAATTATCTGAATGTTGCAAATAAGCAGAAGAAATTCCTGGGTGTTCTTTCATTGTGGTTCTGAGTTTGAACCTTTGATTTATTTTATATTGACTGGACTATTCCACAACTCTGTAGGAGTGAGTTTAACTTGCAGATTTTTTTCTGGAAAAGATGCAAGTAATTAATTTTGATGGGAAAGATAACCCCAAGGGTAGGACATTAAACAGGTTTGTATCTAACCCAACAATTTTATGCTAGATTGATCATAAATACCCAGTTCCTCAAATATTCTTTGAACTTATGTGTGTGTGTGTGTTTTAAATATATTTTACTGGTTTTCTTTTTGTTTAATGAGTTGAATAAAACCTTAGACACACATTCATTTTATATTTGCATGAGAGTAACAATGTTACTATTTTGAAAATTATACTTTACATCTCTCTTGGCAGAGGATGAAAAATATCTAGGCAGACATATGCTAGAAAACTAAAACTATTTATTATGTGAGTATTCAAGGAGAAGGAGGAAAGAGTTCTTATTTGTTAATCAGCTCTTGTGCTCTTCATTATTGTGAAGAGTCTGGGCCATTGTTAAGTAGGAGGATTGGAAGAAGCAAGAAGAACTAAATTGATGCACATTAAAAAGAGCTGAGCCAGAGAACTGACAGGTGAAATAATGGAGAACCTTATAAGCTGTAGTCCAGTGGGAGGGTCATTATTTCTTTATTGAAATTGTTGAGAAGATTTTGGAGTACTTGTGATACAACAGAAATATAAAGATTGACAGTAATGGCCAAAAGAGACTATTAAAGGATTGTGTGGTACTTAATGAGAATATATTTTTGTGTATTTTTGTGAAGAAACTAACCACATAAAGACGTATGTGGTTTTTCTTTAAATATGTTAAAGCAACTTCTCAAGACAGAATATTTGTGAGCATGTTGTCTAAAGTTTCATTTAAATTTGCCACTAGGGAAATATACTTCTAAAAAAGACATTTCAAAATTTTATATTTAATAGAGAATTTTCTAGGGGAAAAAAAGGTACTAGATTAAATTAACATAGTTACAAGAGGGGAAGAATTTGCTAATATTATTAGCATAGTAATTAGACTGGTTAAAGGATCTTGTGACTTTAAATATCTGATTTGAGGATTTGGGGCTTAGAACAAGCACAGTAGCTGTCCCGGTTATAATCTAACCTCCCAGAAGTTTCTGTTCATCACTTCTAACAGTCAAGTTGGCTCCAGATTATCTTCCAGAAAATCATTCGAATTATTTTATTCAAAATGATCAATAACATAACATTGGCTTTTCTCAGGGTTAGCAAAATCTGTTTTATTGTGATAGCTTACTGGACTTTGTATGTGTTAAATGTAGATTAAGTGCTTAATACATTGCCTGACGGTAAACATTTAAAAAACAAAAAAAAATTAGTTATTTCCTATGAATGAAACAAACATAAGTACTGAGTATGAATTGAATAATAATTATAAAATTATAAACAAATGATAAAAAAATTGAGGCACACACACTTATTTTACAATTTATCTATTCATCATTAACTCTATCAAATAACTGTTATTTGATAAAATAAATAACAGTTATTTGATAAAAATTATTTTAATTACTCCCCCAAATATTTCAAGGCCACCCTGAGCAACAGGCCGTATTTATTTCTTGGCACCATAGCTTCCAAGAGGCTTTCATAAGCTGATTCCTACTCTGTTAGATATCAAATGTCTTCCACTCCTTCTCCAGCTATTTCTCAATTCTCACATTCTGTGCAGTTTTCAACACCTATTTCACATACCAGCATTTCAGATAAGTGCTTCCTATCATCCAGCCTCAAGCAATTTCTTGCTTCTCTGATGTTCCCTGGCACCTTTTCTTACATTTTTGTTGACAGGCATTGCTTGCTACCATGTATTAAACATATTTACATCCTTCCTTCCCTATTAGGCCATAACCTCCTTTTATACAACATTTCATTTTCTAAATGATTGCATCTTAATTTTGCTTTGTTTCCTGAATCAATACTTTGCATCCATATTGTATAGTTAAGATTTTGCTGAACAGGAAAAGCAATCAGACTTCCTCCGCACTCTGCTAAGAATGATGTGTGATGTGGTCATCCATCTCCGCCACAAAAGTGGCAGTGATAGCTGTGTCTGTTCTTCTTTCTGGTTTACAGAAGAATACAGCCCTGGTCAGCTAACGGTGACAATGGAAGGATGGTAACAGCTGGTTGTACCTGTAGTCCTAAAAATTCTTGATAGGATCTCCTCCACAGGTCAGAGGGCTGGAAGTTAATTATATTTTACAATCACATGCCCCTAAAGCAACCACAACTTTTCAAGCAAGGAGCAGTATTTCTTCTTGCTTATAGACTGCTCTGCACAGAGTTTCAAACACAGGGACCAGAAGCACTATCTATGCCTCATTACCATTTAAATAGGCTGATCAATGAGAATTAGCATGTAATTTGAATTACAACACCCACCTCCTGCTTCTTACAAGTGTTGGTCCTCCAACCTTTTTTGAGTAGTTGCTACATTTTCCAGAGAGGATTCACTCTTCAAATCTAAAAGCAGGTGTATGTCTGTGTTTTGGTGTAACAATTTAGATGGAGCCATTGATCCCTGATTCTGCCCAAACTTCATCTACATCCAATATAATCTATTGTCCTATTAAAAAAAAAATTTGTAATAGCCACCTCAGCCAACTCCTTACAACAAATATTTTGATTCAATGTCATCCTTAGTTTTAAGTCTATACTTTCACTGCATCAATTTAACCAGTAGACCTACAGCTATATTATCATGTCTCCACATAGGCAAATATACTGACAGGACCTAATTAACACTTATGGTAGAACTATTTTATAATTTCACATACTTTGTCAGCTTTATTTATGTAGACGACCACCTCGAATATTTTTGAACTGCAAATTTTCCTATGTATATGGTGAAGATAGCAAAGAAGTACTTTCTAGGATGCAGTTGTAATTGCCAGTCACCAGTATGTACTCTGGAACTGTAAGGAATTTCCAGCTGAGAGCTCGAAGAGTATTGTTTAATGTTCAGATGATATAAAATTCTCTCCTTTCAACTAGTAATTCTTTTGATCCTCAAGTAACTTTCCAACTCTAGGAATACATAATTTTGATGTAGTTGAAAAGGGAATGATAGTGTTAGGCAGGCATATCCAATTCTGTAGGGTCTGGGGTTCATAAAATATTTTTATATCTGTGTTCCAATATTGTATTTTTTGTTCCATCATATTATTTTCATTTAAAAGTGCTATTTATTCTTGTTGAATGTTCTCTCTTCCTCAAATATTCAATGTCTCCTTGGGACATAGTAGACTTTATTTTTTTTTATGTTACTATATCTTCATATGATAGTGTACTATCATAGTGCCTGGATCACAGTTAGCATTCACTACATATGAGTTGAGTGAATGGACAATGGTATTTCCAAGTACTAACCTGAATAGGTTTTCATTCCCTATTAAACTCCATCAATTCCCTAGGCTACTCCAAATAAACATATTATACATAAAAAATTCAAAATTAGTTTGGATATGCAACCTCAGGGAAATTTCCATAGCCTATTTTTCCATCCAGATTGCTACTCGTAGACTTCTGCTATGTAGCGACAAATAAATAAATAAATAAATACGTGAAAACTGTAGAGCCAGCAGACAAATTAAAGAGGATTCCAATGATGTCATAAAATGGTATAGTGCTCTCTAGAGCCACTTTTAAGATGATTAGGATTTGGAATTCATAGATCTGTTATTTGGAAATGTGTAGGTTGAGGACCCAGTCCTCAAATAGTTATTTATTGGAATTATTTTAACTTTAAATATTAAATAATTATATGCTATATTTCCTGTGCATCTATAGTTATTTAAAAATTTAAATAGATAGAAATGATATAAATCCATTTTAGTTATCAAAATTTTTTTATGTTTTTGTTTTCATACAGAAATGGTACACTATTTAGTTTCTGTAATAATCTTGTGTTTGCAAGAATTTGGGATGATAGTATTTATAGAATTATTCAAGGTGGCAAGAAAGCAGTAACATCAAAAACAACAAGAAAGTAGGAAGATTTATTTGGATTTTTTTGTTGAAACATACTTTTTAATGGTGATATAGCCAATGTATTTAGAGTATGAGCTATTTTCTTATTTTATTGACCCATTATTTTGTGTAAACATTCACACACAAATTGAATTATATTCCCTATATGTGCCTAAAGGTCCCAGTCATGTTTCCATGTTCAGGCTACAATCACTCTCAAGAAATTCTTTCTTCAGTAACCTTAGAAATCTAATTTAACCATTATATGCTCAACGTATTTTTCTCTAATCTCATCAGCTAAACAAATTTTCTTACTCCTCTGAATCCCCCCTTTTAAAATATATATACTGTCCTTGGAACTGAAATAATTGTCTACCACATGTAAAACTGTATTATAGGCATCATTATGTTCCCTTTTGAACCATGTTCTCCCAGAGGGCAAGATACATCAGTTAATCCCCTTTACATTTTGGAGCCTCTAGTTGACAAGTATTTTTGAAAGAGTTAATGAGAATTTACATTTACATCCCAAAATATCTATCTTGGTTTCCCAACATTCACACTTATCATTCAAAACTTGTGAAATGGAGAGACAGAAGAAAAAAGAGAGAGGGAGAGAATGGAGGGGAGGGAGGGAGTGGGGGAGAGAGAGACAGAGAGACAGAGAGAATCTTATAATATACCTCTGACTTTGCCCAATTTAAATGTTTCATATTGTACTGTGCTGGAAATAAAGTTCATGCCAGCAGGTTCAAAGTTTTAAATTATTAGAAATAATTGTTATCCTAAGGAACTACTATATATACGGTCAGAATGGTAAAATGATTTTTGTTAGAAATCACATTTAAATTAAAGTCATTTATTATGGATGTAGTCTGTACTCTGAAGTGCTGAATATAGTACTTAGTCAGCTGGAGTTCTAACCCAATTTATTTCTTTACTAGCAGTCAGTCTGGAAGTAGCAGAATATCTGGGGACTCATTGTCTGAACCAAAAATGAAATTTGTTGCTTTTTTTTAAAACCCAATGCTAAAACACAGTCACTATTTTTTATAGTTCTTATTATTCCTACATATTTATATAGCTCATATAAAATTTTACATTAAATTATTAACTAATAATATGAAATAAATTATTAATTTTAAAGATTCTGAAAAATTACCACTAATGGTGAAAAGAGGAAAATCCATGGAGGACAAATTGATATAGCCAGAATTATTTTTTTTCCTCTTCTAAAATCGATACCATTTTTATATATCTGTAGCTAAACATAAAAAAATTTCAACTTAATTGTGTTAAAAGTATGATAATCCTTCCTGTAATTTGAGAAAATTTAATCTAAATAAAGATCAGCTGTTCTACTGTTAGGGTATGATATTAGCTATTCTAGAGCTATTTCCTCAATTTATCAGTAAGAATTTATGTAAATTTATGTAAACCGTACTGTAGTTTAGAGATAGGCTGTGATTTATTTATTTAGGGCTCTTATAGAGTTTAAAATTGTTGGAGAGGGCAGAAGAATATGAAGAAAATGAGTTAAAAACAAACCAAAACAAATAAAGTAATAAAAATAATTGTATTATTTATAAATTTTACAATATCAAAATGAAAATATGCCTCCATTAACCTATGGATTATTTTTCTCCATTAGTATGTCAAAGTCTTTAACTATTACTGAATCAGCAATTTAACAGATTTAATCACACAAGAGGATGTAGTCAGCCTTCTATGATTGATAATACAATGACTTACCTTAATTTTTTCATCAATATTTTAGGAAAATGACAGCAAACAAGTAACAGCATAACAAAGAAGACAACCATACGCATATACTCACATGCATTTTTTTCTCTCTACACACAAAAATCTGACAAAAATCTGCTCAAAACTCATAGACGACATCACTTCTGTGAGGTGACTTTCTAAAGCAGATAAAAAATGCCTTAGTATGATAGATGCCTCTCAAATATGCATAAAAGACATAGAATTTTTCTCTTTTGCTCATTAGTTCATTAAGATTCAGTGTATCTCCATTTTTCAGAAGATGGGGGATCCATGAGGACATGTGTACTCTTATTTGTTTCCTTTTAGTATCGCCTAGCTCAAGTTGTCATATATGCAAAGCACTCAGTAATTAAGTTTAAATAGCTTTCTTTGTAAACAAATCTGTTATTAAAATAAACTTAACTATTTTATTTATTTTTACTCTATGTTTGCTACAGATATAAGGAAATTAAGATAAAAATGTAACTTATTATTGTCCTAACAAGTGATGACTTCTGCTAAAGTTTTTGTATTAATATGTGCATATTTTTCCATAACATTTAGAAAAATGGGACTGTACACTTTTGTAATTGCCATTTCTCACTTGTTTATATCTGCAGTTTCTCACTTCTCATTTCGAAATATAAACATGCATTCTCACTTTAAATTCTACAGTGTGTTTAATCTACATTTTATCATTTTTAATACTGTGATTAATAATATTTTGCTTATATAGGACTATACTTAATTATTTCCTCATGATGAATTCACTAAAGTGAATTTAGGGTCCAACATGTAAGAAACTTGGAACTCATCAAACATGTCCCAGATGCAAAAAAAAAAGGAGAGCAAACTGAAAATAAGCAACTCTACTTCGATTCATCAGAGAATTGAGGTCACAGAGCAAACTGTTGTCCATCCCCACCAAAACTGGGGGGACAGAAAGATATAGAGAATCACATTTTATTAGAGCAAAAGTCCAGAAAGAGAAACCACAGTCAGAGCCAGACCAGGATAGGAGAAAAAGAAAGGAAAAAGAAAAAGAAAAGAACTGTAATTAATGAATTGCTGGAAGTTCCCTATATGCTGTATACCAAAAATAAATTTTCAAGTGCTCCTCTCAGCCAAGCGCATTCCAAAGTTAACCTGAAAAACTAGTTCAGGCCATGATGGGAAGGGATAGCTGGACATGTCTCATTATACTCTCCTCCCTTTTGGAATTACTGATAGAACAGGCTCTTTAAGTCTGATAAGAAACATTTACAGTCTATTCTCTGTGAAGCGTGCTAAGTGGAGGCTTCATCTGCATGATAAAACCTTGCTTGGTCTCTACAATCCCTTATTGTAATCCAGACATTTCTTTCTATTGGTAATAACTCTTCCAAGCAATTGCTAATCATAAAATATTTAAATCTACCTGTGACATGAAAGCCCCTGCTTCCAGTCAGCCTGCCTTTCTGGACCAAACAGAAATATGTACCATACGTGCAAGGTACATCTTACATGTATTGATTGATGTTGCATATCTCCCTAAAATGTATAAAACCAAGCTGTACCCCAACCACCTTGGGCACATGTTGGTAGGACATCCTGAGACTGTGTCACTTGGCAAAATAAACTTTCTAAATTGATTGAGACCTGTCTCAGATACTTTTGGTTTACAATACAAAATGAGTCTTAAAATTTTGGTGGGGCCCCATCTTAAGAAGGTCACCACATTTGTGTCTGTTTTGCCTCCAAGAGCTCTACCAGGTTGACTCAGCGAAGAGCAGATAAAAAGCCCCAATACCATGTCTCTGGCACTGGGAGGGAAAAAGCAGCCATTTTGAAATAAACTAAGAGCTTCTCTTTCCTTAACAAAGCCTGCAATCAAGGGAAAGGATTTTACTAAACACAAATTGAGTGGGGTTTTCCCAAGGCTTAAGCAACGTGGGGAAAGGAAAATACTCAACCCCAGTCCACTCTAGGCATCCATGTGAAGGAAGATACCCATCTCCATCCCTCTCTAGTCTTCCTGTCCCACTTACGGAGAAGACAAAACAAAATACAACCAAATAGCTGGGCACTAATGAATAAACAGTCTTACCGAAAGACTGAGATCTAATCGCAGAACTGTAGTATACTTTCCCTCACCTCACACCTTACAACTATATCAATAGGCTTCTATATAATAATAGAAGATTACAACTAAAAAAATTGCAAGTATCAGGCTACTTAAGAAATTTCTTTGGAGACTCAAAGAAAAAAAGGGAAACAAAAACAAGGACATCAGAGGAAATTTTAGCCTCTGATACCTGCAGGTATAGCGAATGGTAAACACAGACTAACTCCTAGCCAGCAAAACATAAAACCTCACACTAAAGACCTTTATACCTCAGTTCCTTTTACCTAGTACATCATATCCTGCTTTCAGTAAAAACAACAAAAAAATCAAAAAGCACTCTAAGACACAAAAAACACAGTTTTAAGAGAAAGGACAAACGTCAGAGCCAGATTCAAAAATGGCAGAGATTTTAGAGTAGTTAGCCTAGCTATTTAAAATAATTATGATTAATATCCTAAGGGCTCTAATGAAAAAAAAAAAGAACCACATGCCAGAGCAGGTGGGTAATGTAAGCAAAGAAATGGAAACCCTAAGAGACAAAAGGAAATGCTAGAAATAAAAAATACTGTAGGAGAAATTAACAATGCATTTAATGAGCTCATCTGTAGATTGGACATGGCCAAGGAAATATCAATTAGCTTGAAGACATGTCAACAGATACTTTCAAAACTGAAATGCAAATAGAAAGCATTTAGAAAGATGAAACGAAATATTCAAAGACTGTGGGAACAATTACAAAAAGTGTAACATATGCATGTAGGAATATTAGGAAAAGAGAGACAAAATAAATATTTGAAGTAATAATGACGTAGAATTTTTATTAAAATTAATGACATCAAACCACAGATCCAGGAGGTCCAGAGAAACAGGACAAATATCAAAATACCTATAATGCAGAAAATCAAAGACAAAAAGAAAGTCTTGAAGGAAATCAGAGATAAAAACACCTTATCTATACAGGATGAAAAAACACCATATCTATATAGGATGAAGGATAAGAATTACAGTGAATTTCTCATTAGAATCCAAAACAAAAAGAGTGTGTACCCTATTGATGTCTCAGTTTTCACTTCATGTATCCCTTTTTTTTTTTTTTTCTGAGACAGAGTCTCACTCTGTCATCCAGGCTGGAGTGCTGTGGTGCAAACTCTGTTCAATTCAACCTCTGCCTCCTGGGTTTAAGAGATTCTTTTGTCTCAACCCCCTGAGTAGCAGGGATTACAGGCATGTACCACTACGCCTGGCTAATTTTTGTATTTTTAGTAGAGATGGGGTTTCATCATTTTGGCCAGGCTGGTCTCGAAATCCTGGCCTCAAGCGATCCACACACTTAGGTTTCTCAAAGTGCCAGGATTACAGGTGTCACCCTTCGTGCCTGGCCCATTTATCCCATTTTTAAATAGCTGTTTAAAGATTTCTATCTAGGATGACTTGCTTGACTCTCCCTTAGTTTTTGCTTTTTGTCATTCTCTTGTGAATCATCTTAATTTTCTTAGCTATTATTGCTTCAAGGCCCTTTCAGCTGACAGAGAAAGAAAAAAAAGATATATATATATACACACATGTGTATACTCTGTGTGTGTATACACAAACACACACACTATATATATATATACGCACACACACATATGCATACTCACACACACATACTACATATATAGATATATATATATAAAGTGTGAAACCTGGCCCCACTATCCACCATCCATTTACTTAATTGTTCTCATCTATATACCCATATAGAAGTACGAGAATTATTATCGTCCTCCGCTAAGGGGAACAATTTTATCAACTGAAGTATAGTTCTTAAGTACAATTTCTTTTATCTTTATTTTTACAGACTCTATTTATTTCCAAAGTTATATAGGTAAGCACCATTTCCCCAACTCTCTTCAGTAAGGTAATTTTATGCATTTATCGTATATTTATATTTTGTCCAATTTTGCATTTCAATCTGGGATCCTCCGACTTACTAAGTGGTTATATTTTCCTAATTTGGGTGCATTAAGATTAACTCTATATACTATATAGTTCTGTGGGTTTTGACAATAAGAATAGTGTCATATACTCCCTAATACAATATCACACAGAATAATTTCACCACCTTAAAATATCCTTGCTTCATTTACTTAACAATCTTTCCCTCCCTCAATTCCTCGGCAACTAGTGATCATTTAACCATCTCCTTAGTTTTTTATTTTTCAGAATATCATGTAATTGGTATGAAACAATATGTAGCCTTTTAAATGGTTCTTTCACTTAGTAATATGCCTTTAAGATTCCCTCATGTCTTTTTATGGCTTACTAGCTCATTTTCTTCAAATATTGTTGAATAATATTCTGCTATATGAATATATCACAGTTTGTTAATCCATTTACCCATTGAAAGGCATCTTGGTTGTTTCTAGCTTTAAGTGACTATGTAAAACAGCTACAAATATCTGTTTTTGGTTTTGTATAAGTCATATAAATCCTTTTGCCACCAAACAGAATATTGACAATTGATTTGTATTCCTAATTATTAAAAGTGTTTTAGTTAGGATATGTAAAATTAGTATCTGAATATTGCATAATTATAGTAAATCCTTCAAGATGATTATTTTATAGAAAGCAATATAAAGTTAATTGATGAAAAACAATTACTACTTTGGAAACTTTTGAATATAAATTTTACAAACTAGGTCTGCTTTGCAATTTTTTACATGCCACCTTAACAATACCTGTTCTTCAAAATATCCTTCCTGAAAGCCAGACTTATATATTATTGAATTTATCATGGTGGATGCAAGGAAAATGATTGGGTCAGGCTTGTCTTAGGGTTGCCAGCATCAAACATATGAAGTTATTATAACCAAGGTCTACAAAAAGTCATAAAGAAGCAGACTTGAGAAAAATGAAGGGAGCCTGTGAAAGTTACTGTACTATTTGTTCACTATGAAGAGGTTGGGGAATGATCACTGACCTCTAAGTAACAGAGAATGGAACTCATCTTTCACTTCTGAATGAGCTCCTCACTGTAATTGATGGCATTTCCTGAAATGGCTGCGATCATTAGGGCTCCAGTGACTGAATTAAAAGAAAATGAAAGATGCAGATGGCTGTAATAAAGCAGGAAAATGCATTTCTTCCTGGTGACAGATACAACTGATCATTTTACAAGGAAGTGCTTTACTAAAAGTGTTTCAGCTATGTAGTTCTCAGGGAAAATGAAGAGTAATGTAAAAATTGGACAAGATGAAACTGGCTGTTTCATTCCAGATATTGACTGCACAAGTCACTTTCAATAAATCAGCTGCTTATGGTACCTAAGACAGCAGTTTGTTAATATTATGAGGCACTACAAAATGTTCTCTTTGGTTAGGCAATCTTTGAGCGTCACATGATAAACTTAAAAGTTTTATTTAATTTTTTATTTGCTATATGTTTTTCGAATTATCAACACTTGAAGTACTAGACATATTTGTTTGGAAACAGCTTTGATCATCTAAAAGATTCAAGGGTCAGCAATCTTTTCCTGGAAATGTCCAGATAATACTTATTTTAGACCTTTGTGGGCAATATAGTCTCTGAAACAACTGCTCAACTCTGTAGTTGCAGGGGGAAAGCATATGCAGGCAATGATAAAAGAATGGGTATGACTGTGTTTCAATAAAACTTTACAAAACCAATGTACAACTGGATTTGGCCTTCATACTGTAATTTGTGAATCTGTAATCTAAAAAATCTATTCAGCATACCAAATGATGTTGTGAATAACAACAATTAGAAATCTTAAAAGCTTTCTACACTGAAATAAATAAAATGCTAAAGCTAAATATTTTAGTCTTCTACTAGAAATAGGGATATGAGCATTTATAGCATTTAAATAAATAAGGAATACTGTTTTAAAAGAACCACAGCTTAATGACAACCTGTATTTTTCAGCCATGAGAAAAAAAAACACTGTTATATTAAATGGAGTTTTAATAAATATAGTTTTTTTTGGTTTGTATGTTTTTTAGCTTGAAGAGATTCTGTGTGTCATACTCTGAAAAGATTACTCTGAGAGTCAGAATTGTTCATTCTATTATTTCCTAGACATTGACTTACCACCTTCACACTTCCCCTTTCAATACCTAAATTAAGAGAAGCGCTCCTCTCTGTTGTCAAGTTCAAAGATGTTCGTGAACTGTCTCATTTTTGGGATTCAATTTCTTAGAAGTCCTTTAGTTCTTCCCCAGGGCCGAGGAGATAACAGCTGTCTTTTGCTTTGATTATGTAGTTCCCTGTCTATCAGGAATCGCTTTAGTTTAATTCAAAAAAAGCTGAGTTCTCCCCGGTAGCCACCTTGCCCATCACTACCTCAACGGTAAGTGAGAAAAGATGGTAAGGTGTTTTCAGTCTAGAAATCTTTGTTGGGTCAAGAGTTTAAAACCTTTTCCCAGGAAGCTTGCTGGAAACCTAAAAATGCTATTTTGAAGTATTTATGAAATGCTAGTTTGTCAAAAAAGTAATCATAAATACTGCTTTAGAAAAAGTATAGAATAAAAACCTGTTTTTCATCTGGTTTTAATGTTAGAAGCTTCCATCAAACATTGATGTTTACTTTCCAAGAAAGGTATTTAACAACCCACAGGGGTTCAAGGTGTACAGACCGTAATTTAATCTTTTGAAACATTATTGCATATGAACTCAAAAATACCCTTTTGGTACAATAGCTATCAATTTTTGAATAAATCATTTTGTAAAAAAATTTTAGAGCAAAAAAATGATTTTAGATTATGGGCTAGCTAGACTATCAAGGACTCTTTTAGCACATATTCTCTCTAACAGTCCAAAATGCACAATGTGTAAATTCCAGTCATCTAACTTCTGGCTTTGCAGAACACAGAATACTACTGTTAAAATTCCAAGAACTGGTATTCAAACATTACATCAACAAAATACCATTTTTCTCATTACAAATCTTAATGTGTTAGTTACAGAAAACATACAAAGTAAGAACATCATAAATTTTAGAGACTATTATTACTGATACATAGTATAATACATTTAATTGCAAGAGATAATAGAACCAAGTCCCTTTGGAACCAAAAAAAAAATCATTGGGGATGTATTCTATCTACATTATAATGATTTCTTTTGTCTAAATTTAGTTACATGAAATTAAATGAGGTAATGACTGTGGAAATAAGTGGGAGAATTTATAAGTTCAAATGGTATTAATAGAAACAAGAAAAATCTGGCTATAATTGTGTATATATATGTATGTATGTATATATGTATGTACACATACATGTATATGTATACACAGAGAAAGAGAGAGTCCTTAAAAGAGTAAAAAAAATAAGGATTTAGCTATTAATGGGGCCAAAAGTGACCTCTGTAAAAGAACTCTAGAGCAGCACTCAGTAAAACTACAGAAATAAGGAGTATATATATATATAATATATATTATATATAATATATAATATATATACTCCTATATATTATATATATACATTTTATATATATATAATATATATAAATATATAATATATATTATATTTATATATATTTATATATATATAATTTATATATATATAAAATGGCCCACAAACTAAGTTTGGGCTACTGTCTGTTTTTATATAGCTAATGTACTACAATCTTTTTTTACCTATTTAAATTGTTTTAAAAGAGGCAAAAATATATTTTGTGGCATATGACGATTATGTAAAATTTAAATTTTAGTGTTCAGAAATGAAATTTGAATTTCTTCAATTAAAAATTGTATGGAAACTTCTTTTTTTTCATTTAAGCATCTACTTATACCCTTGATTTTACCTCTTGGCTTTCCTGAAATATTTACTATCTGCCCTTTATGAAAAAAAAAAGTTTTCCGATTCCCACTAAAGCATATCTTCTAAGATCAAGGTGTTTCCACAACTCCAGTTCTTTACCGTAAGTTTGTGTCACTCTCTTGCTTCTTAGAAAATTGAGGGTATTTATTCTTTCATATCTATCTTTTCTGGGGAAACCTAAAATTATGTTAAAAGTCACAGACAAACTTGTTTTTCAAAATTCTGTGCTTGGAAAATCATAATACATATTGAATATTTTTCTTTAAAATAAATTTCAAGTTTGAGCTATCTATTAATATAATGAGAAACAGAAGCCAAAATATGGAAAGATTGTACTAGAAAAATTGAATAAATTTCTTTACTTATATATAATAGAGGTCTCAATCCCTGGATAATCGCAAGTGTTGCAATTTCCTGGGAGTTGTCCAGACATACAAAACTAAAGTAAAAATTGGATTGAACACCTATGGTAAGAAAATCTGAAGATGTACTAAAACTTTCCCACCCCTGGTGTTCATGCCCTGTATAATCCCTTTTCTTTTAAACTGGACAAGACCAGTGAATATAATGAGATTTCACTCTGATGATTAGATTATGTTATATGGCACAGTCGGTTTTAAGAAGATTATCTGGGTGAGCTGACTTAATCACATGAGCCTTTTAAATCTGGTTCTAGACGTCAGAGAGAAAATCAGTGATGCAAAGCAACAAGAGGAAGGCTTTAGGAGTTCAGAACGGCCTAGAGTCAATATACAAGAAAATAGTGACATTAGTTCTATATCCTCAAGGAACTGAATTCTGCCATGACCTGAATGAGCTTTAAGACAATGAAGTCTCAGATGAGATAGCAGCTCTGGCTGACACCTTGATTTCAAACTTGTGAAACCATAATCAGAGCAACCATGCTATGCCAGATTACTGACACAGAAATTGTGAAATATTACCACATTTGTGTTGTTTTAAGCTTCTAAATTTGTAGTGAGTTGCAACGCAGCAATGGACAACTGATACACACCCAATTCGTTTCCAAAGGTAAACAGAAACCTTCCTCTTCTTTATAGAGAAGCTTGGGGAACTTCTGCTTAATCATCTCTAGTTCTGTTGTCATTTTTCAACCGAATGTCAATTTCCTTGTATGTTTATTGTCTCCTACCTTTGAAGTCCCTTTTTTACTCTTAGATACTACATTTATGGCACTTTTGTTTTTTTGGAATTATTTGAAGTAATTAGGGTAGCACAAAAAAGCAGGCAACATGAAAAGAGGAGTAGATATCTCTCTAAAAAGTATCCTTTGACCCTGTGATCCTGAGGGAATTTGGGTTGTTTTTTATTTGGATTCCTGTTCTCTCATGTTTCTAGACTGCCTCCCTTGTCAATTTGCCCCTTATTTTCAAATTCCTGATGAAGAACAGTTCATCTAGTCTCAATTTTTTCAAGTTTTCTCCCAGAGGCCTCCTTTTCATAATCAAATATGTGTATATCTCTTAATCTCCAAAGAAGGATGTTCTTCCTTGAAAGAAACCATTTTATTGACTCATAGACTTACCATTTTGGGGGATGAAGGTAGAGGCAATATACTGTAAGACTGCAATGTGTAAATGTCATCTTTAATGTAAGGTAGTTAAATGCATAACAGGTTTGTGATGACGATAGAATAAATTAAAAATGACAATGACCTTTGCTGAGAAGCTTTAAAATTGCTACACCCTCTCTAGTGATTGTTTTATTGCTTGGAAGAGAAAAGTAATCAAAACCTAAACATATTAAAACTAAAGTTGGCTTCTTTTCTACTAATTTGGTGTAAACATCAAGAGGCTAGATATATTTTCTAAGATGTTAGTTGTAGTGAATAATGTTCCAAATGTTAGGCTACAACATTTTGGGAGATAACTTCACAGAAGCTTGTGATGTTTTAATTTCATCTCAATTAGAGCTCTTATTTCTATGTTTTTCACCTCTAATTACTCTTATTTTCATCTTTTTATGCTTTATATTCTATAATTCGCAACAATAATAGCATTTGCTTCATCCACTTTCTGGGTGTTCCATCCAAATCAACCAATTTAGAATTTTCTCTGTAATAAGTATGGCTCTCATTGCTCTTTTCAAGGTAAACAATGTAGTCCTTCTTCCAATTTTCTTCAAAATTTCTCACAAAATTACACTAAAAGGTTATTTTCTTAACCAAATATCTCTAGCACTGACCATTCTTTCTGTGTCTAAATATGTTGCTTGTAGGTCAAGTTTTTTTAGAGCAAAAAGAAAATCCAGAGATGATCTGACTCAGTGTATTTATATTATAGGTATAGATACAGCAGGTCTTTGAATAACTTTGTTTCATTGTCGTTTGGTTATACATTGACGAGAAAAGTCAATTACTGGCTGAGGCTACTGTCTGTATGGAGTTTGCATGTTTTCCTCATGTCTGCATGAGTTTACTCTGGGTACCCTGGTTTCCTCAAACATCCCAAAGCTGCATCCATTAGGTTGTGTATAAGCTGTGCACGTGTCTAACTGTACACAGTTAAAACAGTTTTAACTTGTCCCAGTTAAAACAAGTGTGAAGTTTCTCATTGATTCCCAAAATATTGGGTAAATAATTATCTTACTTGTTTTTATTAATCTTTCTTAAACGTATGTATAGTTTACATTTACTTCAGTGTTTTACATTAAAGTGTTTTGGATTTTTATTTAGAACATTAGTGATGTTTCTGTGACCAGAATTGTACTGTAGGAACTTAACCCTTGTTTATATCACTTAGCCTATGGTGAAACTGATTTCCCTGTACTTTATTTTGCTTAAAGTTGCTGTTTCTAAGAACTTATCAATGATTTTTAGTGAGGACTTACAGCAGTAAGATTTTAGCTAAGTTTAACTCACTTGCCATATAATGTATTCTGCATTGTTATTCTGCTATGCGGTTAGTAGCAGAAGCAGTATGAGGCCTCAGTTCTAGTTATTTTTTATATACTACTATTAATCATTTTTAAAACCTTTTTTGGTTCTGTCTTCCTATGCTTGTTGATTACTACTAGATTGCTTTATAATGTTATGTTGTGCACATTTCCGACGGACAAGTATATATTCGCATAATAACTGCTAAGTTTAGTTTTTGACTAGTTGATGGACTTAATGATATTCTATGTGTACTCTCTTAGAAATAATATAGTAAGGTAGATATCACTAACATCTCTATGAAGTTTTTTTTTCTCATTCCCCTCAGACTCATTTAATTACTCTCCCTTTTATATTACTGAAGTATCTTGCCTATTTTATATTTATCTTGAATTTAAAATTTTTACTTACTAAAATAAATTAAAATATAATGTTTAGCCAACTCCATTGCCTAATACTGTCACAATGTAAGTGCTTAATTCAAGATAAGCTTTTCTTGTGAGTGGACAAACGAGGCATCTTCCTTAAAGACTGCGTACATTTGATTGAGCTCCTGTATTCTGGTTATGTATGCTCTTAGGGTTCATGCCCTCACTTTCATATCACATGGAAAGCATGCCCATAAATTCCACAGGATTGGAAACCAGTCATTTTTATGGCTACCATTAGTGCTATATTTTTTCTCTTAGTTCTCTATTATAGTCATTTGATCGAATTAATGTTGAGTAGATGATGTGCAACTCATGAGTTTATACACTTTCCTACATGGAGGTTTCACTAGAGTGGGCAAGCTAACATTCATGAAATCATGATGCACATAGAATATGGTCGTTCTAAAAATTTACTATGTTCTTCACACAATGATTTATTTGCATAGCAAATTATATTCATATACTTTTTCTATGTATTTACTAAAATACATTTTTAGAAGCATTTTTTTATTTGCTGAATATATTGTCATAATAATTCCAAATAACCTTTTTAAAATGCAGTATAACGCAAAGGACTGAATTAGTAGACCATCCTGTTTTAATTACATAGACATGAAGGTTTGACTCTTTACAAAATTTTAATGTGAACTTTTAGAGGCTACTTCATGCTGTAGTTGAGCTTGTATCTTTTCTGGCTACTAAATTATACATTTTGCTTTGTGTCACCATGTTGATGTAACATCTGCATTTAAAAAGCAAAGTGAGCATAAAATAATGGAATTGTGTCCTTTGTGCTATTTTTAAAAGAAATCATCCAGATTTTTAACTTGTATCTTTTGGTACACACAGTGCTCTTTTTTCATTACTTCAGCATGAGATTTTTTTAAAGTCCATTAAACTTTCATATGGACAATGCCATGCCTACTTTTCTAAGAATAATGGCTTAGCCAAATATTCTTGTTAAATGTTTTGTCAGTCCCTCAATGTATCTAAAGTGTCTATCATATGCCATTTAGCAAGATGCACTGTTAGTAGTCAGCACTGACAGATAGGATAAATGATAGGAAGAAGAGTGATGGAGATATTATTTTGAAATCTTCTATTTTTTATTGTTTGTATTTTAACATATACTAGATGAAACTGTATCTTAACAGTTTCCACTCCAGTGAAATATTTCAAGACAGTATTTCTTTTGCAATACAAAAATTTCCTCATTTTCCCAAGCACCATAAATAAACAGAAGAGTATGAACAGATCTCTGAAGATAGGAGAAAATGAAAAATGATTTGTCAAAAATAGCAACTTAAAGGAGGTAGGAGAAACAGATTTTCAGAGAACTACTAGATATCAAAGGAATAAAAATGGTCTTTGTAGTTCCTTAATGTTTTGTTAAAAATAGAGAGATGAATAAAATCATAATGACTATTTTCTCATGCTCACGGTTGTCAGACTAAATTTATTTTAAATGGTGGTGGGGGCAGGATTGTTGATACATAAGCTATTGATGAGAAATCAGAAATTAGCCTTTAAGTTTACTGATGTTGAGAGAGTTTGTGGTTTTTATTGGAACACCTCTGCAAATTACATTGAAAGATGTTATTTTCCTCATGACCTCAATTAAACATTTAAAATGAGGAGGGCCTCCAGGGACATTGAAACAGAAATATGAAACTTTGCATTTTGGCAAGATGATTACTTATCTGTATTTAATAACAACATTTCAATCTCGTTAAAGTGAATTGTTGCTTCCATGTTTATTTTTGAAAGAATTATTATTCTTTTAAGAGTTTATCTTTAAAAAGTCAATATTCTAATATGCTTTGTGGAGGAGGATGAATCTATTAAACAATTCCTATCTCTCTTTTCAGAAATTTATAGTTTTACTGCACTTAACATAGTCTAGCAAATAATACTCAGTGACAACATTTTTTAACAATGTATGCATGATTTACCTAAAGTGAAAGGTACATATGTTAAGAGTAAAGTTCCATGAGTATTCACAACTGCATACACTAATATAATCCAAACATCTGTCTAAGTATAGAACATTTTCATCAGCAAGATCTGTTAGGTCACTTCCCAGTCAATTCATACTCCTCATCTCCAGGTAATCACAGCTCTGGTTTCATTTACCATCCATAGTCTTCCTTGTTTTAGAACATCATACTAAATGAAAAATATAATATGTCTTCTTTTCTGTCTGGCTTCTTCCAATTAGCATTATGTTTTTGAGATTCATTCATTTTGCATGTATTAGTAGTTTATTCCTTTTTATTGCTGAGGATTATTTCATTGAATTTTTACCCATTTGGTGTAGATGAACACTTAGGTTGTTCTTGGTTTCTAACTATTATGAGTAAAGCTGTTACAAATATTATTGTTCAAGTTTTGTATATGTACATTTTCTTTCCTCTTGGATTAATTCCTAGAATTGGAGTTGTGGATTCTAGGTTAGGTATATGTTTAACTTGTCACAAAAATTCAAACTTATTTCCAAAATAGTTGTACCTTTTTACAGCCACACCAGCAATGTATGAAAGTTCAAGTTGTTTCTTATTCAATCCAGCAGTTTGTATTCTCAGTTTTTAAAATTTTATCTATTTTGGTAAGAATGTAGTTTTGCTTAATATACATTATTTTCTGATTTAATAATACTGACTAGTTTTTTGGGTTTATTGGCCATTTCCAAATCTTCATTTGTAAAGTACCTATTCAAGTTTTTTTTTTTTTAATTGGGTTGTTCGGGTTGTTTACTTGTGTTTTTTAAACTGGGTTGTTTGCAATTTTATTATTGACACATAAGGAAAGAAAGACACACACACACACACACACACACTTCTGTTCATCTAAAGACACAATGAAAATAGATGCTATATGTATCAAAGGATATAACTCTGCCGTGATGTTGACTGTGGTTCTTGCCTATTGGTTTGTGGACATAGAAGCGCTAAATGTCTAGGTGTTAATTGCCCCGTATGATTCAATATGACCCTTCCTGTATTACCAAGAGGAAGTATGCCCCCTTTAAAAAACAGAACTTTTATCCCTGCTGATTCCAGAATTGTGGAAACAGGATGTACTCATTCTCAAAATGGACCACTGGAAGTGATGGTAAACAGCAATATTTATACTTCCACTCTTTGGTTCTTGAACCTATGTAATCTTCTGATAGAGGGCACCATTTTATATAAAACTTTTTAATTCAATGTGTACCCTATGTCTTGATGATGCCCAATCCTGGCAAGGTAATACCACTGAGCTGGTGCTTCAGTTCTGCATTTAACTGGCCATTCCAATGCTCTAATAGAACCCTTATTTACTCAACAAATGGGCTCTTTTGGTTTTTGTTGAATAAATAAGGACTCTATTAGAACATTGGTTTTTCTCCACACCCACTCTCAAACATCTTTTACTGTAAAATGTGTCCTCTGGTCTGTTATAAGGTCATAACATATCCCTTTTGGCAGATGTAATACTTTGTGAGCCCTTAGACAGTAGTGCTGATTGAGATCTTACAGGCATAAAATACAAACATACCCCTTAATTATATATCTATTCCTGTGGAAACAAACCATTAGACCTTCCCAGTTGAAAGAAGTCCAATGTAGTCAACTTGTGAAGTATTCAGTTGGTCTCCTTGAGGAGCAGAACAAATTAATGTCATTTGCTTTTTGTTGCTGCTAAGTTTGTTACTCAGAAGTGGCACTAACTGGGTCAGGATTGCTAAAAGGGAGTCCATGCTATAGTGCCCCATGCACAGCCTCCATCTCTGCTACTGTAGCCCCTTCATTTATGTGACTGTTGTTCCACACTGGGGTTGCCAACAACAAAGTCTGGCTAACATCAACTAAATACACTTATTTGTGTGTGTGTGTGTGTGTCTGTGTGTGTGTGTGTCTGTGTGTGTGTGATGGGTGGGACTCTACCATAGTGGACATGTTTTGGTAGAAATTTACCTGTAATACAAAAATCTTCACGCTTCATACCAACTCAAGTATAACCATGCACATCCTCCTACTGTAACCCTCTTTGTCCCAGATTTTTCAAATGCTTCTTTTCCAGTCCTTTCAACAACTGGCCAGGCCATTTGCTTCTGTCAATTTGTCCATATATATTCTAATTTGGGACTATATTTCTTTTCACACAAAGTGAACAACCAAGTACACTGCCAGAAGCTCTGCCCTCTGGGACAATGTTCCCTCTCCACTGTTTTTCTAAGTTGCTTCTGCTCTACAACCACATACCATAAAATAGGATGTTTCTCTTCTTTCAGCTAGTTGTATGAAAGTTTCCAGTGGATGGATGTGTCACAGAGAAAGGGGCACTGGTACAACCTTGGTGTATGACATGAGTATCTGGAATACCTGCTCAGATAGCTTCCTTTGGTCTTGTTTTGCTTGTACTCAGTCCCAGATTTATCCGTTCCGGCATACAATGCATTATTTTTATATCCCCTGAGCACTAAGTCTTTGAAGTTCTGAAAGTGCTGAGGTCATAATGAGCAGCTCTGGATACATGGGCAACTAGTGTCTAATACTAAGGAATTCCATCTTTATCAGAGCCTAATAGAAATTCAGGAATTGGTTTTCAAATGGCGTATAATTATTATCTGTAGATGTCATGGCCTTTCTTTGTAAACCTAAAGAAATGTGTTGAGATTTTTCCAGTGGAGCTTTCCCCAAACGCTACACAAGATTATTGTTCACAACTGATATTTCACAACTAATGTTCCAACACCAACTACATGAGTATCAGCTCATGTAGTCCAATTATTTATTTATTTATTTATTTATTTCACATGTTTTAAGAATAAAGTCTTCATAATCTTTGAATTTTCAGCTGTTTTGTCATAATGTTACCACACATAGGTGAATTGTGTCACGTGTTTAAAAAAAATTGCCTATGGATATCAAATCAGTAGGAATTTTCATCCATGAAAATCTCAGATATACCTGTGATCTAGATTAAGCAATTATCTTTAAATAATAGTTTTTTTGTTTTTGTTTTTTTTAGCCAGTCACATGGAGTTACCTCAGCCTGGGTTTAATATCTGTATGTTTAGTTTTGAAGCAGGACAATTTTCCTGACTGCTTTGCAGGCAGAAACTGGAATGCAGGCACTGGAGCTAGCCGGTTGCTTCAGCTGGCTTCACTAGCTCGGACCCACCACACTCTACTCCTCGCAGGAGGGCGAACACAGCTGAGTGGGTGCAGGAGCTGGGGCGAGTGATTCTGGGTGGCAACAGGAGCAAAACTTCATGCAGGCCCCGTGGCAGCATCTATGGGAGTACATATGACTCCTCAAAACACCAAAAGGAGTATTATAGGCAGTGCTGTTTTAGCTTTGCCATCCACAGACAGCTTAAGTGTTTAACAGCTCAGTGGCCTTTTAGTGAGGGCAGAGGGTCAGTATGATAGCCTTCGGTATCTCGAGCTCTTGTCCAGCATCCAGGAAAAATCAAGTTGCACAAACGAAATGAAGGATAGTAAATGCAGGGGATTTTATTGCTGATGGAAGTGGCTCTCCGTGGGAAGAGGAGCTGCAAAGAGGATGGAGCGGGAAGGTGTTCTTCCCCTGAAGTCCAGCCATCTCTGGCCAGGCTCTTCTCCAAAGTCCCACCATCAAGCTATCTCTCTGAAGTCAAGCTTCTTCTCTCCAATGTCCAGCTGCTGCTTCTCTTCTCTTCTTCTCTGCTCTCTGCCAGTGGAGCCTGGGGTTTCTATGGGTACAGGATGGAGGATGGAGTGGGCCAAGGTAATTTTGGAAAAGGCAACATTCGAGTGGGAAAACAGGGATGTAAAGTTTTGACTTTGGGCTACAGTTCCAGGCTTGAGGGCGGGGGCCCTCACCGGGCACCCTGCCCTTTTCTGCCTAGAATTTCTCTGCCTACTGTCCCTATTAGTTCATGTGGGTCCCAGTACATCTTCATGTATAATACTTGGTTTTCTCATTTTTTTTAAGTAACATTTTCTTGCCAGTTGGACTTGGGATTGCTAACTCACTTTAGTTTGTCTCCTTTTTGTAGATTATTTTTGTCCATACTTTCTGATTTATGCAAAAAAAAAGAAAATTAGAGTATTTCACTAAGGATAGCACTGACTGCATCCAATTACTCCCAACATAGGTGCTTAAATCCCAAAATATCTATGTTCATATATTTAATACAGCATTTCTGTGTGTGAGAATCAAGAATGACGTCTTATATGGGTTTCGTCTGACATCTTGAGCAGAAGTTACAATATAAATGTAATATATCTCTTCTTCTTTGTCAAAGCAACTTATATTTGTGAGTCAACCAAATATAATGTTTTGATTATGCACACAACATAATTATATATTATTAACGTATTAAAGATACTCATTGATAACACTGCTCAATTTGAAAATATTTTAATCTTTTAGCATACCAGAAATTATCCCAGATATTTATATTCATTAAATTGTTTAAGTGCCTGGAAAATTCTATGAATTCTGTTGGGATTCTCAAAGTCTATGAAAGAGATGACATTTAAAATTATATTATTGACTATAATAATTATGAATGATATAATATGTATCAATTTTACTTCAAAATAATACAGTAGTAGAAGTTAGGGGAGTATAAATTTTAAATGATTCACCACAAGTTGGCTAATTTTGAGCTTGGGTGATGGCTTTATAAGGGTTCATTATACTACTCTCCACTTTTTAAAGGGTTAAATATTTTCACTGCAAAAATGTTTGGAAAATAAATATTAGATCTTCAGATTTCCTTAAAAGTGTTAGAAGCAATCATGTAATTATGATATTCACATAATTCCTTCATGACAGTTAAAGATACACACTTTGTTTTCAACATTTAAACTCACCATTTATTGCTAAAGTCTTATAGCACATTTGTGCTACCTGAAGCACAATATTTAAAAATTGTTTCTAAATACAAATGCATTGAAAAGCTAACAAACCCTAAGCAGAAGCCTCATGATGGAACAAGGCATTGCTATCAATTTCATTTATTGTTAATAACATACTCACAAATGGAGCGATGGTTTTAACTGAAGCTTAATTTGAGGAAAACACAGCAAATTTCTAAAGCCTTTTTTTCTTTTTTAGTGAGTTTCTTAATGTTAAATTTGAAAATAAAAATGCACACATAATATTTTATTGTTGAAAATTAATTTTCATCAGAAATATATTCCCCTGTAAGAAAACAAACTGGAAAGATAATTAGAGAGAAAGAAAAAGGTATGTAAGGAAACATGGGAACACTATCTCAAATGAATGTAGCTAGGACTAAATTCAGATTACACTAATACTGAAAACATAATGTCATTTGATACTTTTGAATGCCTTTTGGCATGCAGTGCAAGGACCACAGCTGGGCTTTTAGCTTGCTGATTGATAAATTTAATGAAGCCATTCTCTTATATTGTTATTTGTCCTTTTTAAAAACAAACGGAGTTTTCATAAATAGTTTGATTATCTTTTAAATGTTTTTCCTCTTCTTCAAGCAATTATTTTCCAGGCAGTATCAACCAAGCAGAAAGAGAGCATTTTTAAATCGTAGTTACTATTTTTCTGTAGCTTCACTTTGACCTAGAAAGAAAGCCTGATATTTTATTCTCATTCTTCTAAGATTCACTAACTTAACTTGAGGGTAAGCCAAACCACAATTAAAAAATTCCTGCCTTCTTTAAAACAGGCTGTTGCATCCAGGGATGTTTAATGTGCCTAAGGTTGAAGGCACTTTGAATCCATTTTGGAAGCAGCTTGAGTTATTGAAGAAGGTTGTCTATCTTAGCTATTGTTCAGGTCTGTTCAGATCTGTTCCTCCAAACACTTAGTACACTCTGAAGGACAGAAAACCTGGCCTCTTTCCTTTGATAGAATACATTTCTATATATAATGTATGTCTATATGCTGAAAGAGAGAGTAACCCTTTATATGTCTAATTAATCTCTACACGTTCTTCACAAAATG
This sequence comes from Pan paniscus, assembly GCF_029289425.2. Classification (NCBI taxonomy): domain Eukaryota; kingdom Metazoa; phylum Chordata; class Mammalia; order Primates; family Hominidae; genus Pan; species Pan paniscus. The sequence continues at coordinate 100,058,711 of NC_073253.2, forward strand.
TCCTCCTTCTATGTAGAAGAGGAGGACGCAGTCAATTTTCTTTTATTTAATAATAACCTTTATCTATTTGCATTTTAGAAGTAATACGATAAGGCTTTGGATATTAAAATATCTCTTATCTCTAACTGGAGATAAGGTATGGCGTACTACATTTCTGGAGTCTGAACCAATTAGCCTAAAGGCAGTACATGCTCCCTCCATGCACCTTTTTTTTTTTTTTTTTTTTATAAGGAGCAGTCTTCTCTCTTTGATTTATAGTTCTCATAAGGAAAGTAATATATTTCATGATTAGTTTTAGTCCCAAGTCATTTGCATATTGAATAAGAGATTCAGAAAAGACTAGGAGAAAATAACTATGTACCTTTATTTACATTTAATAATCAATATGATTTATGCATTCAACACATCTCATAGCTTTTATTTTAAATTAATCTCATGAAAATACACTGACAAGATAGCTATTATTTTAGATCACCTTTTTTATGTTCTAAATTTAAAGGCAATTTAGAACCTTGTTTCCGTCTATGCCTCATTTCAAGACCCTACAGTCTAGAAAAGTTAACTAGATGAACACAGGTTTTAGTTTTACTTAAATGCAACCTCATCTTGTCTTGTTAGGGACCATTTCAAGTGCCTCTAATATTTGTGATGCCTAAATGAAACTACTGAGATACATTCATGGGCCATCCAGAAATGTAAGGATTTTAACATCCTTCAGGTTACCCTTGGCTGATGAGAGCTGGGAGACAGGACAATGAATAAAATGCCTTCCCCTAAAGGAAGGAATACCTGATTTTATTATCGTATCAAAGCCAGTGACCTACCGAGATACTGGTAGAATTCTAGCCTCAGTACCCTCGCACAATTTTGTTCCCTGGACAATATTCCCAAATAAAGCTTCATCTCAGTGTCTGCCAAAACAGGCTTTTACTCTGGAGCTAGATTGCCTGAGTTCAAATCCTGGCTCTATCTCATAATATATGTTACCTTAAAGGGTTATTAACATCTCTGTGCCACTATTTTCTTATATGTAAAATAGAGGTTATTAGACCTACCAATAGCAGTGTTATAAGGATTAAAATATATAACATATGTAAATTACTTAGGATATTTTTTAGCCTACAGTGAGCACTATATAAGCATGTGATTTTATTTTACCTGTTACATGTTATCTAATCAAAAAATAACTATATTTTAGAAATATCCATGGTCACACAAATTGCTTACGGCAAAGGCACTTTTTATAATTTTTTTTTCACTCAGAATAAATGCTATTCCATATACTTTTGAGGCTCACTTTCATAAAACAACTTTTTCTTAAAAGTTACTTTTAGGCTAAAACAATTTATTCACAATCTAAAGCATTTTGTACAAAATACCTTTTTCTTTTTGCAATACCTCAGAAACTGTAAGTAAAAGCTCTTAATTTGGACTAATTACACAAGTTAGTTGTCAACACTGACTAAATTTATTACATAACCCAAGTTTTAGAGTTTATTCTATAGCCTTTGAATTATAACTTGTCAAGATTGATTGTGTGTGTATGTATGTGTATGTGTGTGTAAATATATATTATATATATGAAGAATGTACACATATTATTATAGTGTATGAAGAAAATGGCAGGAAATGTTAGAAGTTTAGGTGATAGGATAGAGGCTGATGACATATTTATTCACTCGCTATGTAGACTTCAAAATCATTTCATTTCCTATAACAAGAAAGTATATCCTTCCTGTTGAATTGGTGCTCATCCTTATAATTTACTATGTCCTATAAAATCGAGCAGGATTGATGTTGTGTAAGATCAGAAGCTAGACCCAAGACACCCAAGACTTTGCTACTGTCTCTGGAAACCCTGAGATTATCAAGTGAAACATATTGGTATGAATGAAAAAACACATGTAAAAGAACCATCTCAGGCAAGGTCACCCAGACCAGTTAGTTCTGCCTGCCCCCATATGTGTACACATGCTGACCTCGGACACATAAGGCTACCCAAGATTAATCTAGTGCAGCCAATCTCAAAAGAAAGTTCTAAATAATGATACAGACAGGAAGCTGGGAAATACTAGGCAGAAAAAGGTAGGATTCCCTGGCGCAGCCCCACTCTTAAGCCCGGACCCATGGCCCAAAGTGAGGACATGCATTCCTGTTTCCCCACTCAAATGTTGCTTTTTGTCCGCCCCACCCGCCTTGTGTTCAGATAAAAACCCCAGGCTCCATGGACAGAGTGGCAGAGAAGGAGAGAAGAGAAGCAGCCGGATGTCAGAGAGAAGCAGCTTGACTTCAGAGGGACAGCTTGACGGTGGGACTTCAGAGAAGAAGTCAGCCAGGGATAGCCGAACTCCAGAGGAAGACCACCTTCCTACTCCACCCCTTTCCAGCTCCCCTTCCCACGTGGCGTCACTTCCACCACTGAATAAAATCCTACAGATTCACCACCCTTCAATTTGTTCATGCAACCTGATTCTCCCTGGATGCCAGACAAGAATTTAGATACCAAGAAGGCAGGTGCAAAAGGCTGTCACCCTGACCCTCCACTGAGCTGTTAAACACGTAAGCTGTCTGTGGACAGCAAACCTAAAAGAAGACACTGTAACACACACCTTCTGGGGCTCCGGGGGTCACAGGTACTCCCTAGATACTGCCACAGGGCTGCATAAAATGCTACTCCTGCCAGTGCCCAGAAATATTCGACCCAGCCCCTGCACCCACTCATCTGTGTGCCGCCCCTTCCATGAAGGTTGACAGCTGTGGGCTGAGTAAATGAGCCAACCCCTTCTCCAGTCCCGCAAAGGGGTCAAAGGAACTATCCCATTTCAATAACGTGTAGGAATATGACTAATAATTAATGGCTATTTTCTTCAAGCAATTTGCTAAATTTTGTAATACCTCAGATTTATTGAAGTATCATGTATGAAGAATAAAACCCACCCATTTTGGGTGTTCAGGACCATGCATCTTGACAAGCATGTATAATCACATAACCACCATCACAGTGATTGTATAGACTATTTCCATCACCATGAAGGGTTTCCTTGTGTTCTTTGTAAACAAATCCCCAAACATCATCACTGCTTCAGATCCTGGCAGCTATTCATTTGATTTCTATCTCTATAGTTTAGCCTTTCCTAACATGTTTCATAAATGGGATCATACAGAATGTAGTCTTTTGAGTCTAAATTCTCTTAGGATATTGCTTTTGTGATTTATCCGTGTCATAGTGTAAATAATAGCTCATTCCTTTTTATTCTGAGTAGTATTCTACTATATGGATATACAATAATTTCTTTGTTCATTAAGTAGTTAGTGGACATTTAGAATGTTCCTCAGTTTTGGTGGTTATGACTAAAACTGCTACAAACATTAGTATACAGGCTTTTGTGTGAACATAACTTAATTTCCTTTGCATGTTATATATTAATATATACATAGCTGTATAAAAAACTACCAAACTGTTTTCCAAATTGGCTACACCAGTTCACATTCCCAACAGCTATATATTCAACTTCCAGTTGCTTTGCCTGCTTGTAAGCATTTACTATTGTCATGTTTTTGTTTGTTGGACGTTTGATGAGGTATGTTGTGATGTCTCACTGTGGTTTTAATTTGCATTTTCCTGGTGACTAATGGTAGTGAGCATTGTTACTAGGGCTTGTTTTAAATCCATATCTCTTATGTAGTAAATTATCTTTTAATATATTTTACCCATTTTTATTTTTTCTTATTAGTAATTTTTTCATATTTCATTATTCTTTTGGTTACCACTATTTTATTAAGTGTGTTTTGCAAATATTTGCCCTGAAGCTATGGTTTGCCTTCTATTTTTAAACACTATTCTTTAAAAAGCAAACACCTTTTGAGTCCTATCTAAAAAATCACTGCCTTATCTCAGATCACAGAGATTTTTCTGTTATGTTTTCTTCTAGACAGAAGTTTTCAATTTTAGGTTTTACTTTAAGACTACTGTTTTCCACGCACATGGGATATGTGTTTCAGAACTATTTGTTGGGTGATTATACTTTCTCTGTTGAATCATATTGCCAACTTTATCAGAAATGATTTGCTCATATATAGGTGGGCCTATTTCTGTATGTTTTATTCTGTTCAACTTACATGGTGACAATTGTATTACCAGAACCATACTATCTTGATTACTATGGCTTCATAGAAAATCTTAAAATCAGGTACTGAGTCTCCTAACTTTGTTTTTTATTTTAAAAATGATTTTGGAGATTTTAGGCCTTTTGCTTTTTCATATAACATTAAAATCAGCTTGTAGGCTTCTTCGAAGGCCATATGGGATTCTTTTAAATTGTGTACAATCTATGGATCAACTTTAGAAGAATTTTTGTCTTGACAATTTTGAGTCTTCTACTCAATGAATATGATATAATTCTCCATTTATTTATATCTTCTTTAATAGTTCTCAAAATGTATGTTTTTTATTGAACAAATCATGTCCATGTTATTTAGATTTACTCCTAATTAATTGTTTTAGTGCGATTGCAAATAATATTTTTAACATTTCAATATCCAACTGTTTATTGCTAGTATATTTAAAGATAACAGATTTTGTGGGTTAACCTTGTTTTCTGTAACCTGTCAAACTCATTAATTTTGGTAAATTATTTGGAACTTTCTATGTAGACAGTCATTGCCTCTGAGTAAAGACAGTTTTATTTCCTACTTTCCAATTTTATTACTTGTGTTTTCTTCCTTGTCTTATAGCACTGGCATGTATGCTGTAGGATAAGAGTTGTGAAAGTGGACATTTTTCTTTTGACGCTACTCATAAAAAAAAAACCAATTAGTGTTAAACAATAGAATATGATGTTAGCTGCAGTTATTAATATCCTTTTTAAGATTGAAAATTTTAACTTTCATTCATAGCTTGAGGAGAGATTTTGTCATAAATGTATACTGAATTTTGTCAAATGTTTTTCAGGCATGTATTAAATGAAAAGAAAAAGTTTTTTTCTTTATTTTTTAAAACAGTTGTATAGCTGGGCATAGTGGCTCACACATGTGATCCTAGCCACTGGGAAGGCTGAGACAGGAGAATTGCTTGAGGCCAGGAGATTGAGACCAGCCTGGGCAATACAGAAAGAACTTGTCTCTAAAAAAGTGTTTAAAAATTAGCCTGGTGTGATGATGCATGCCTGTAGTACAGGTGCTCAGGTGGGAGGATTACTTGAGCCCAAATTTGAGGCTGCAGTGTACTATGCTTGCACCACTGCAATCTCACCTGAGTGACAGAATGAGACCCTTCCTCTTAAAAAATTGAATAAATGAAATAAAAATTTGTGTATAAGTGAATTATACTGATTGATATTTGAATGTTATATTAAACTTGTATTTCCAGAATAAACCTCACTTACTTATATTACTAATTTAAATATGCTGGATTAATTTGCCAGTAATTTTAAAGGATTTTTACATCTATGTTTATGAGTGATATCAGTCTGTAGTTTTCTTTTCTTATAATATCATTGTCTAGTTTTGGTATCACTGTAATACTGGCCAAATAAAGAGTTAGCAGGACTCTGTCTTCTATTTTTTATAAGTTTTTTTGTAGGATTGATATTTTCCCTTTAATATTGTGTAGAATTAATTGGTGAAGCCATTTGAATCAGTTTTTCTAGTTGAAAGTTTTAACTATTAATGCAATGTCTTAATAGATATAGGAGTATTTGTTTGGACTATTTCTTCCTGAGTAAGCATTGGTTATTTATGTCTTTCAACATTTAGAAAAAATTTCTGTCATTAAACTTATTGGCATAAACCACTAAGTTACAGAATACCCTGTTCTATGAGAACAGCTAACTGATACAGCCATTTATTTATTCATCAATTTATCAATACATCCTTCCGTAGAAAGAAAAAAAAAAGAGGGGCATGCTCGCTATTTAGCAAGGTTAGGAAGGTATCACAAAAATGTGACCAGGGTCAAAAAACGTAAATTGAAATTGTGCAGATGTGGAATAAGCATTGAGAGGCTCTCTAAACAATAATGACATATTTTATATACTTATATGTTTATATATATAAATCATTAGATTTGTTGAAGTCTAGACATAATATAATAAATATATTTTATATGTTTACATAATATAAAGATATAAAATGTCTAGACTTCTTGAACAAATCTAATGATTTTCCCTGACTTTTCCCTCTCTAGCTACACTGACCTCTTGGCCATTAATATCTCATGCTTCACATATTTCCACTTTGGAGTCTCCATACCCACTTATCCCATTGCCTAAAATCTCATTTAGAATAAACCTTAAATGTTAACTCTCCAGAGAGAGCTTCCCTAGCCATGCTGTCTAAAAGTATGTTTCACTATGTTCTCCTATTTTCTAACCCTTTCTAATTCTCTTATAGCGTTATATGACATTGTACTATATTTATTTTATATGTATAATAAAATATGTATGTAACATATTGAAGAATAGTTTTAGTAGTAATTAAAGTGAATCATTGATAGTTGGAACATTTGATAACATTATCAGGCAGAAGTTAATTTATATAACAATGCATGTTTCACATACATGTTTCTGACAAAGGATTCTTTCCGTGCTGTTTCAACAGCTGGAAATCTCCACACCTGGTGGCACCACTGCCTGTGCTTTCCTGGAGCCCACTGGGCTCGCTCTGCCCACTCAGTCCAGCAGGCTGTGCTCAACTCGTGCCACCAGCCTGGATCCTGCACCCGCCGCAGATCTGTGCTCAGCCCGTGGCTGATCTGGGTGTGCTGCGACCACTTTCCGCCTTGGGAACCAGTGTCAGGATGAGGAGGACATGGCGGCACCTGGAAACTTAGAGATACCAGCAACCACGGAGCTCCCAAGAGAGTGTCACAGCTTCTGCTTGGGGAGTCCCGAGGTCTGAATGCCACAGTTTTCTCTTTCATTCCTGTCACTTGCAGCTTTGCGAATGGGGGTGTGTTATAATCCGTTTGTTCCTGCAGCCCGTGGCTTGGTGAACAGAGGCATGTTATAGCTCTGGCTCAGGGACTCCCAAGGTCTGGGCCCCCAAAATGGTCACAGCTCTTCACTCCCTAGTCCGGCGAACGGGAGCGTGTCACAGCTCTTTTCATTCATGCTGCCCACAACCTGGCAAGCTGGCCCAGAAAGTGTTAAAGCCCTCCAAGAAGAATGAAGCATGCAGACACTGAAGAGTAAGCAAGGCAGAGAAGAATATTGAGCTACAGAAAAGCTCTTGACAACAAGAAGGGACCCAAAATTGGTAGTCCTCTGTGTGATGGGGGCCTGAAAGTGGGTAGCCGTCTGTGTGGCTGAGTCCAGAGGTTTTTATAGGTTTGGAATGAAGAGGCATGGACCGTGGATAGCCTTGGAAAAGGCAATGTTCAATTGGTTAAAAAGCATCATTCAGAAAGAACCAATTGGGAAACAGTAGGCAAACAGGAACAAAAGTTCTCATTCTGATCATGGACTCTATCTAGAACTGGCAGCTCCGTTTTCAGGTTTTAAATTGTCTTTGGTGTGAAGGTCGGGTTTCACTGGGGACCTGCCCCTGTCTGCCTAAGAATTTGTCTGTCTCCTGCCACTATCATTCATATACTATCTTGCAACCTTCCTTTAGTATATATACTCCACAAAGGGAGGGACTTAATTTTGTTCACTGCTTTGTTTTGCTCTCTGCTATATCTCTAGCAGCTAGAACAGAACTTGATACATTAAAGGCACTCAATACATATTACTGAACAAATATGTAAAGGTATGGCAATCATCTTAGGAGCTGTAAATTGTTTTCTTATTTAGAATTATAAAAATCTGGCTTTGATACTCTTACTACTAATATTGAGCACATTATATAATTTTTTGATATTTTATTTTCTAATTCTAAAATTTAAATTTTTAATTTTTTATATAAATTAACTTCTGCCTAGTATGTTCAAATGTTCTATCAATGATTCACTTTTATTACTAATTAAAACTGTTGTTCAATATGTTACATACTTCTACATTTATTACACTAATTTAAATTTTAACTTTTTGTATATTTGTACATTTTCTTGAACACAGAAACTGAATTGAGGGGAATCAGTCATATTTTTAATTAGCCACATCAGTTCAATGGATCAAATTCTCTCTCCTCACATCATCTTTAATGAAGAGATCTCAGACATTTGACTGGGCTCTGATACTTTTTCTGATCCTCTCCCTCTTCACATCCTTTACCCTCAAGTAGGCCTCAGTGTCTGTTGTTCTCCTCTTTGTGTCCATGTGTTCTTCTCATTTAGCTCCTGTTTATCAGTGAGAACATGCAGTATTTCCATTTCTGTTTCTGTATTAGTTTGCTAAGGATAATGGCCTCCAACTCTGTCCACGTGAAAACTGATGAGATTGTCCAGGCATTCAACTTGGTGTGTGTGTGTGTATTTTTTTCCAGCTGTCAAAATTTGACTGCCCAGATTAAGATCTCTTCTCATATAGACCATATTTCCCATTTCCACTTGTCATCAACCTTTATGCCTGCTCAAGAATCATAAGCTTTCTTTTATCCCAAACTGGAGCCCTTCCCTCTAAGCTTCCTCTTTGGTCTCAGAAATCTTTAAGCCCCTGACTCTACAATTGCTTCCTTTTCTTTAGGTTATAGAGAGGGATAGGAGAACTTTATGCTGAAAAAAATGGACCAGGAAAGGACATCTATCATGGTTGTAAGGATGTAGACACAGAGAGGTAACTTATATTGTCTCCTGCCTTGACATCAGGTAAAACTAATAGAAAAAAAAACAAAAACAAAAACATTTATTTTTACTCTGATATTAGAAATATCAGTATTCACATACTCTGTTTATTTAAAAAACTTTTATATTAGGTTCAGGAGTAGGTGTACTGGCTTGTTATATAGGTAAATTCATGTCACAAGTGTTTGCTATACAGATTATTTTTTCACCCAGGTACTAAACCTAGTACTCAATAGTTACTTTTTCTGATCCTCTGTATCTTCCCACCCTTTACCCTCAAGTAGGCCTCAGTGTCTGTTGTTTTCCTCTTTGTGTCCATGTGTTCTCCTCATTTAGCTCCTACTTATCAGTGAGAACATGCAGTATTTGGATTTCTGTCTCTGCATTAGTTTGCTAAGTATAATGGCCTCCAGCTCCATCCATGTTCCTGCAAAGGACATCATCTCATTCTTTTTTACGGCTGCATAGAATATATGCTTTATGTATTTCATATTCGTAACTTTGTCAAGTAATATATTCTGTGTAGAATAAGTTCTTGATAAGTTTTGACGATAATGATAAAAATTAAAATAATATAGTTTACTTCTAAAATTAAAATAATATAGTTTATTCTTAAGGTGGTTGCTTGCCTTTTTATTTACATAGGCTTAATGTTGTTCTTTCTTCTTATAACTCTAATTCCATTTTTTCCTGTTATATTTAACGTTTTACCATCTATTCATAACCTCCCTTTTTCTTATTCTCATCTCCACAGTTAAAGATGTAGGATTTTAAAATTGTATGTTTATGTGCATTTATTTGGATTAATAGCATCTTTAAAAATGGTATTTCTCTTATCTCTGATTGTCTTTTCAGAATTCATCCATGTAATGTATTCACCATAGAAAGTACTTTATACGCCCTCTCTAGTTAGACCCACCCAGCACCCTTGAGGAGAGCAGAATGGTACTATTCTCATCTGACTGTTGACAAAGCAGGAAAGTTAAGAAATACATGTTCATACAGATTGGGGTTGCAGCGATAGAATTCAGGCCTCCTGCCCCTACTTTTCAGTGGTATCCCTATTATATCAAGGAGTTCCTCTTGAATTATACTGCAAAGTTTCCCAGTATTATATTGTCAGGAGCTGTGTAAAAGAAGCTAGTCACTAAAGAGCACATACGTTAGGGTTTTGTTTGAAATCTATAAAAATTCTAGAAAAGGCAGAACTATAATTTGCTTACTGGTAGATCACTGGGTGTGCCTAGCTGCAGAGGTTGGATCAGAGATTGGCTGGAAGGGGCAGAGGGGACTTTTTGAAGTGGTGGTTGTGTTCTAAACTTTGACTGTGGTAATAAGTCAACTTTCCTCAAAAACACTGGGCCATACACTTAAAATGAATAAAAAATTTGGATGTTTACTATAGCTCAATAGAGCTTAAAAGATAAATATTTTCAGGAGGCTGTTACTTATGTATCAAGAATATAAATATAGGATATTGTTTAATATATTCAATTTATTGCTCACTGTGGTTAATCAATTAACATTTTCTTTTCTTTCCCTTTAGATTCCCTGGTAACTGATTTACGGCTGGGCAGGTGGTTATAAGTGCAGAGCTATGTGTTTTTCTCCCATCTGATCTGATGCACTAATCACTAGGGTACTGTTGTGTTATATGGAACATGCAATGAGGTCATATTTCTGCCTGGTAGAGAGTAAATAGCAAACAGAAAAAATAGCTGGCATTTGATGTCTAATCCTTAAGATTAGTTTACTACATAAGGAAAAAAGGCCAAATATATCTATTTCATCACAAAAGAATTTGACAAAAACTTTTGGTTGACAAATTTCTGTATGTCTAGTTATATTCATTTGAAAATTGGAAAGCCAGGGTACATTTGACAGTGGGTTGAAACAATGTGAAACAAAAAGATTGTAAAAGAAGGTAAATGAAGCATGCATAAGCTTAAGTTCTTTTTCATTGTTCCTCCTCAATCAAAGCCTTTAAATAACTTGTAACAAACATTTTCTCTCATCAAATACTATTTGGTCTTTGAAATTATTGTTGGTACTACTTAAAAAATTCTTATGAAAATGTATTAACATATAACAGAGAGAAAATAACACAATGAATCTTTATCAATCCAATATTCAGTTTCAACACAGTGAATATATTTTGCTCTAAGTCTATATCTACTCTTCATCCCATACCCAACCCTAGGTATTTCTTTAGTCCAATGTAGATAACATATTATTGCATTTACAGATCCTTCAGTATGTATCTGTAAGAAACTTTAAAAATAGTTATTTCCATATTTTTGTTATTCCTAAGGTAGATAGCTATGATTCTTTAATGTTATAAGAAATGCAGTATTCACAAGTCCTCCAATATCTCATAGTACTTTTAAATTAGAGTCAGTTTGTTTGAATCAGGAGAGTATACACATTGCAGTAAATTGGTATAGTTTTATTTTATTTTATTTTATTTTTTTACTATTTATTCAATAAAGAAACTCATGGCATTGACTCTATATAATTTGGCATATTTAAGATTTTGCTAATTGATTTTGCTCATTGTGTATTGTAACCTTTTGTGACACTTAAGATGGTCTGCAGACCTCTTTATTTCCTGTGAAAAACTACAGTGTTAATCTAATATTTTATGTCCTACTTTTTAATAAGAACACTTCATAGGAGGAGTTGTAAGCTTTCAGCTATGTCACATCCATGGATGATCATGTCTGGTTTTTATTCTCATTGTTATTACTGTGACTGATATAGTTTGTCATTTTACTTTTTTAGTATCAGTATAAACTTATAGTGAAACCAATACCATTATTATTACTGAAATTATGATTACTGAAAACATTCGAAGATGTCCTTGTCTGACACTTTTTTATTTCCCATACCATTTTAAAAATTGTTCATATTTATATGTATTTAAGTATGGCAAAATATATACAACATAAAATTTACCATTTTAACCATTTTTAAGTGTACAGAAAAATATAAAACATTTCATAATTTGCATGTCCTTATTGGTCAGGCATCATGCTAATCTCTGTATCATTCTAATTTTTGTATATGTGCTGCTAAAGCAACACCTTGCATTTCTTTTTGTCCTTAGGATGTATCTAAATTGTCTGCATTACAAAATTACTGTATTATAAAATCCTATTTAATGATTCTTGATGGACTTTAAACATTTTTGTTACAAATATGTTTCACTATTTTGTCATTTGTCATTGTTGATCATAATATTTATTTGTCATAGATATTTTTGACAAGTTACCTAACTAAAATTAACTCTTTTATTGCTTCTATATTGTGAGTCACAGGTAAGACTATTTTACCTACTTTTAGATTTATAGATGAATCCATACATGTTTCTTCTAATATTTGTATATGCAGTAAGAAAATAATTCTGTTTTCTTCATATAACTATGCCATTATCCCAATACCACTTATTATAAAGTACATATTTATTCACCAATTTCTGATGCAACCTTTATGATATACTAAATTTATATTTGCAAATGTGTCCATTTCCAGATGTGCTATTCTGGCCCATTCATGGTATAATATCTTACTGTCTTAATGATAGAGATACATAATACATTTCATATAGGACATGGCTGGCATATACCCTTTTCACAATTTTTATAATCACTCTATTCTTGTTTGTTTGTCCATTCACATGAGCTTTGTAATAAACTTTTCTAGCTCAAAAATGGTGTTTATATTGCAATTATATTACATTTACAAATTGAAATTTTTTATTAATATTCACATGAAAAATTGTTTTATAGTTTCCTGTTTTGTGCAATTTTTATCAGGTTTTATAATCAATGTTATATTCACCTCATTACAAGAATTTTTGAAGTTTGTTCCTTTTATTTATGCTTTAAAATTGTTGAAGTTGTACTAGGATTATCTTTAAAGTTCTTTAAAGTAATTCACTTGTGAAATCATTTGAAGCTTAAGTCAAATCATTTTACCATAATATGTGTTGGCTTTGGATGCCTGGGAAAAGTTCTTCAGAGGCATGGTATTCCTTTTCAATAGGAAGACACAATTCTTATCTTATTTTGGAAAAAAATTTATTAAATTGCAGTTTTTAATATTTATTCTTAGCTCTCGCTTTTGTTTTCATTTTGTCTTTTAATACATGTATTAGAACTACTTTCCCTATCTTTTTTTCTTTCAATTCCTCCCTCATTTACGTCTTTCTTTATTTTTGCTTGATTTTAATTTCATTTTTTCTGTTTTCTACTGCCTATTTCTTTTACCATATTATTTAGAATATGTATTCATTTTCATTTTCTATTTAGTTTTGTCTTCACTTTTGAAATTTATTTCTAAATCATTTCTCAACTCTGAGAGAGTTCAGAAGTTCCTTACTGACATAATTAAAAATTTTTTTTCTAGTTCTCATTTATTCTTTTTTCATAAATTAATTTCATTGCTTATTTTGAAATATTAAGCTAGTCTTCCCACCAAAAAAAATGTTAAGTGGGAAGGTCATGTTATTTTGGTATGTCTTTGCTGTTTGAAAATAGTTTATTTTGCTCATAATTTTCTTTTTACCTGGATTGAGTTTGTATGGAATTCATCTACATCCTATTGTATTATAAATATTTACACGAGATGGGTTTTTTTAAAGTATTTTTCAAATTAAATTACCCAGTATGCGAATCTGCCAGAATAACTTTCATAGCTTTATGACTCCAGAGCTTTCTATAGTGAAGCATCAACAAGTTAGTTCAAGTACTATTTGAGAACCTTCTTTTTTTCCCCCTTCTTCATTGTAATCAATATTTTCTGTCTCTCTTTCTATGTTTCTCTCTTCCTGTTAGAATTTTTTTTCTTGCTGAATTTGTATTCTATTCCCAACAGTTTCTCTTTAGCATGGGCTTTCTCCTTGAAGAAACCTTCTCTGGCTGGTTGATTTCAAACTTCCATGACACCCAGACAATCTCAGCACTAACACTCTTGACTTCCCTCAAACCCACCTTGAAATGGAGAGAGCAAAGCCTCCTCTGCTGTTGTTTAGCTATTTTTCTCAGATTGTTCCATCTGACTTCGACTCCAGAGTGTCTTCTCTTGCTTTCTGAATGAATCATTTTTAGCAGTTTCTGGGTATACCAACATCAGAGCTGCCAGAAATTATTTTAACTTCTTTCTAGTTTCTCACATGCTGTTAATTATATACAAAGGTGTTGTTTATGTTGGTAGTTTGGCACAGATCAATGGAATTTGGAAATTTTTTATGCTACCTTTTTACCTACATTTGTTCAAAATAATTTTGATGTTTTACTTATTTACTTGTTTCTTTCTTAACATATTATTCCTGGTGTCTATTTTCTTGGGAAACTCAGAAAGACTTAAACGCACTGCTGCTCCACAAACAGTATTTTTTGGTTACTGTTTTTTTTATTAAAAAAGAAAACAAACAACCATTATTCTTTTTCTCCTTTGGTCAGGCCTTTCTGAATCTAGTGAGAAAATATGCTTAATAATTGAAATAACTGTATACAGAATTTATCCAGAGTTTCTGCATTAATTATGGTACTCTCATGAATGTGCTGTGTTTCCAAAATAAATCTTGAAATCTCAGTGATAAAACACGGTAAAAGAATGGTTTTTCAAACAACCCCATCAAAAAGTGGGTGAAGGATATGAACATACACTTCTCAAAAGAAGACATTTATGTGGCCAACACACATATTAAAAAAAGCTCATCATCATTGGTCATTAGAAAAATGTAAATCAAAATCACAATGAGATACCATCTCACACCAGTTGGAATGCCAATCATTAAAAATTCGGGAAACAACAGATGCTGGAGAGGATGTGGAGAAATAACACTTTTACACTGTTGGTGGCGTGTAAATTAGTTCAACCATTGTGGAAGACAGTGTAGCAGTTCCTCAAGGATATAGAACCAGTAATACCATTTGACCCAGCCATCCCATTACTGGGTATATACCCAAAGGATTATAAATCATTCTACTATAATGACATATGCACACATAAGTTTATTGCAGCACTATTCACAATAGTAAAGACTTGGAACCAACCCAAATGCCCATCAACGGTAGACTGGGTAAAGAAGATGTGGCACATATATACCATGGAATACTATGCAGCCATTAAAAAGGGATGAGTTCATGTCCTTTGCAGGGACATGGATGAAGCTGGAAACCATCATTCTTAGCAAACTAACACAGGATCAGAAAACCAAACATTGCATGTTCTCACTCATAAGTGGGAGTTGAACAATGACAACACATGGACACAGGGAGGGGAACATCATGCACTGGGGCCTGTTGGGGGGTGGGGGGCTGGGGGAGGCATAGCATTAGGAGAAATGCCTAATGTAGTTGACAGGTTGATGAGTGCAACAAACCACCATGGAACGTGTATACCTATATCACAAACCTGCACATTCTGCACATGTATCCCAGAACTTACAGTATAATAAAAAAAAATTTACAAACCCACAGAAAAGTAAAAATATATGACAAACCACTCTTTTGTACACCATCCATCTAGATGTACAAGTTGTTAACATGTTTCTAAAAAAAATCACTGAGTTGTATACTTTAAAATGATTAATTATATCTCAATTTAAAAAAAAAAAGAATGGTTTTTATTCACATGTAGTCCAATGCTGCTTGGTTGATTTCTGCTAACTAGTGACTCAAGAATTTTCTTGTCATATCAAGAGCTTCAAAGGGAAGAGTTCTTATGAGAATTTTACGAGACTTTTATTATATTATTTTTGCTCATATATTTTATTATATTATTTCTGCTCATATCTCTTTGCCAGGATTGGCACAAATCCCAAAGCAAGTATGTTAGTCTGTTCTCACACTGCTATTAAAAACATATGAGAAATTGGGTAACTTATAAAGGAAAGAGGTTTAATTGACTCACAGTTCCACGTGGCTGGGGAGGCCTCAGAATTATGGCGGAAGGTGAATAAGGAGCAAATTCACATCTTACATGGTAGCAGGCAAGAGAGCTTGTGCAGAGGCACTCCCATTTATAAAACCGGCAGATCTCGTGAGACTTAGTCACTACCACAAGAACAGTATGGGGAAAACTGCCCCCATGATTTAATTATCTCCACATGGCCCAGCCCTTGACATGTGAGGATTATTACAATTCAAGGTGAGATTTGGGTGGGGACACAGCCAAACCATATCAGCAAGAAATTAGAAAATATGGGTGATGTTTCATAAGCAATAAATACCTATACCATATTTTTTCCTCCTAGTTTGTAAATTTCACTTTCCTTCCATGCACAGATTTGACTGCATTACATTTAGACAATATTCAACTTCTCTTCAAGGAAACATCTGTCCCATGAAATTTTGGAGTTACAAGAAAAGCACACCCCAGCACTGTCCATGCAGATGCTATTTTACTTATTCTATCCACTTAGTAACTAAGTAATAATAATAATAATAATGACAACAACAACAATAGAAAGCTTATGTAAACACTTCAAACAGGCACTGGGAAATTAATGCAGTTGAGAGTCCTTGAGAGAAGAGAAGCACATAAAGTGAACTATCAGTCTTGCACTCTGGCTTTCTTTCTGTCTAGGAGCACTTCCAAAATCACAGTGCAGGTAAATAGAATTCAAACAGAAAATGGCAATATCACTGAGATTGGTTTGGCTGTGTCCCCGCCCAAATCTCAACTTGAATTGTATCTCCCAGAATTGCCACGTGTTGTGGGAGGGACCCTGGGGAGGTAATTGAATCATGGAGGTCTTTCCCATGCTATTCTTATGATAGTAAGTCTCAGGAGATCTGATGGATTTATCAGGGGTTTCTGCTTATGCTTCTTCCTCATTTTTTCTTGCCACCACCATGTAAGAAGTGCTTTTTGCTGCCTGCCTTGATTCTGAGGCCTCCCCAGCCATGTGGAATTGTATGTCCAATTAAGCCTTTTTTTCTTCCCAGTCTCAGGTATGTCTTTATCAGCAGTGAGAAAATGGACTAACACCGTGAATAGGTACCAGGAGTGGGGGGTTGCTGAAAAGATACCTGATAATGTGGAAGCGACTTAGAACTAGGTAACAGGCAAAGGTTGGAACAGTTTCAAAGGTTCAGAAGAAGACCACAAAATGTGGGGAAATTTGGAACTTCCTAGGGACTTTTGGAATAGCTATGCCTAAACCATTGATAGTGATATGGACAATAAGGTCCAGGCTGAGGTGGTCTCAGATGGAGATGAAGAACTTCTTGAGAACTGGAGTGAAGGTGACTCTTGTTATGTTTTAGCAAAGAGATTGACAGCATTTTGCCCCTGCCATAGAGATTTGTGGAATTCTGAACTTGAGAGAGGTGATTTAGGGTATGTGTCAGGAGAAATTTCTAAGCAGCAAAACAATCAAGAGGTGACTTGGGTTCTGTTAAAGGCATTCAGTTTTATAAGGGAAGAAGAGCATAAAAGTTTGGAAAATTTGCAGCCTGACTGTGATAAAAAAGAAAAACCCATTTTCTGGGGATAAATTAAAGCCAGCTGCAGAAATTTGCATAAATATCAAGGAGCCTAATGTTAATCCCCAAGACCACTGGGAAAATGTCTCCAGGACCTGTCAGAGACCTTCATGGCAGCCCATCCCATCACAGGCCCAGAGGCCCAGGAGGAAAAAGTGGTTTCATGGGCCAGGCCCAGGGTCCCCGTGCTGTGTGCAGCCTAAGGACTTTGTGCTCTTAGTCCCAGCTGCTCCAGCCATGGCTGAAAGGGGCCAACAGACAGCTCAGGCTGCAGCTTCAGAGGGTGGAAGCCCCACACTCAGGCACCTTCCATGTAGTGTTGAGCCTGCAAGTACATAGAAGTCAAGAATTGAAGTTTGGGAACCTCCACTTAGATTTCTGAAGATTTATGTAAATGCCTGGATGCCCAGGCAAAAGTTTGCTACAGGGGTGGTGCCCTCATATAAAACCTCTGCTAGGGCAGTGCAGAAAGGAAATGTGGGATTGGAGCCCCCACACAGAGTCCCTACTGGGGCACTACCTAGTGGAGTTGTGAGAAGAAGGCCTACCCCAGAATGGTAGATCCACTGACAGCTTGCACTGTGCACCTGGAAAAGCTGCAGATATTTAATACCAGCCCATGAAAGCAGCTGGGAGGTAGGCTGTACCCTCCAAATCACAGAGGCGGAGCTACCCAAAACCATGGGAACCCACCTCTTGCATCAATGTGACCTGGATGTGAGACATGGAGTCAAAGGAGATTGTTTTGGAGCTTTAAAATTTTGACTGCCCTGCTGAATTTTGGACTTGCATTGGCCCTGTAACCCCTTTGTTTTGGCCAATTTCTCCAATTTAAAATCACTGTATTCACCCAATACCTGTACCCTTATTGTATCTAGGATGTAACTAGCTTGCTTTTGTATTTAAAGGCTCATAGGCAGAAGGGACTTGCCTTGTGTCAGATGAGGCTTTGGACTGTGGACTTTTGGGTTAATGCTGAAATGAGTTAAGACTTCGGTGGACTGTTGGAAAGGCATGATTGGTTTTGGAATGTAAGGTCATGAGATTGAGAGAGGCCAGGGGCAGAATGTTATGGTTTGGCTGTCCCCCCACCTAAATCTCAACTTGAATTGTATCTCCCAGAATTCCCACGTGTTGTTGGAGGGACCCGTGGGGTGGTAATTGAATCATGGGGGCTGGTATTTCCCCTGCTATTTTCATGATAGTTAATAAGTGTCATGAGATCTGATGGGTTTATCAAGGGTTTCTGCATTTGCTTCTTCCTCATTTTTCTCTTGGCACTGTCATGTAAGAAGTGCCTTTCACCTCCTACCATAATGCCCCAGCCATGTGGAACTGTAAGTCCAATTAAACCTCTTTTTCTTCCCCATCTCAGATATGTTTTTATCGGTAGTGTGAAAACAGACTAATACAATCACTGGCTAGAAAAAAATGAAATTGTATTCATTGCTGCCATTCTGACTTGAGTTTCAGGAGTCCAAGAGAAAATTGTTATGAAGAAGGAGTCACAAAACTCTATAAAATACTGTATATTTGGCTCACTAGTTTGGATGATGTTTGATAAGCAATAAATATGTCATATTCTTCTTTTCTAGTTACTTTCCTTCTAGTAGACGCAAAACTCTACAAAGATACTGGAATTCAAGCTCAGTAAAAAAATAAGCTATTTTAGTGAAACCCAGGGCTTCTGGTAAAAGGAAAACCATGCTGTAAAATGAAGAAAAAGATCCTAGGGTTAAGATCCATGCCCTACAAATATGCCTAGGAGATGTAGAAGGCAACATAATCCAGTGTCTCTACAATGTATCATACCCAATAGGTGAGATAAGATATAAAATCAACAGTCATATGACCTAATAGGAATGAATTATATGTAATAAAGAGATACAGTAGTCTGTAAACAGAGCTGGCCCAGAGATGATATAATTATTGTAGCTGTTCTATAAGGACTTCAAAACACAGATATTTATACACAGTAGAAAAAGAGAAAAGGGAAAACAATGGGGATTAAATAGATGGAGAATATTAATAGAATGTTTATATATTTTATATAAAGAAGAGTTAAGTGGGTCTCATCAATGTGATAAATAGTAGAACCATACATTGCCTAGAACATGCATTGAACTCAGAAATACAGTATTAGAAAAATACAGAAACTAAAACAGAGAAAAAAGAGTAGATACATAAAACACACAAAGCATAAGAGATATGCAGAACATGGTAAAAAAAAAAAAAATAGGCGGTGGGGGGTGGGGCAGGGGCGGGTTCTCAGAGGAGAATGCAGACAGTTAGAAAAAAAAAAAGAAAACTGGAAAAAATCATGGTGAATGACTTCCCATGTCAGTTGAAAGATATTGCCAGAGAATTGAAGTAGGAAAAATACAAAGAAAAAAATACCTAGGTGTATTATAATCAAATAGCTGAAAATCAAAGACCAAGTGATGATATTAGAAGAAGCTGGAGGGGAAAAATGATGTATAACATTTAATGAAAAAGATATATAACTGAAAGCTGAGATCTTAATGGAAAATGGAAGTCAGGAAATAATAAAAGGATGACTAAACTAAATTCAATTAGCCCAGAAGCCTAGGAAAAACAATTTGTTGGATATCTTCCCTCTTACCCCCAACCAGCCACCCCCATGTGCCTGATCTCCATATGGAGTAGGGCAAGATAGGTTCAGAAAATATATGGGAAAACAAAAACATAAATTATCTGTATTGTAGGAAATAATAATGTTGGCAGGTGAAATAGTTACCCGGTGTTTTAGTCAAACAGATCACGGGTCAATAAATTTATATTTTTTTGTTTTTGAGACGAAGTCCAGCTCTGTTGCCCAGGCTGGAGTACAGTGGTGTGATCTCGGCTCACACAACCTCTGCCTCCTGGATTCAAATGATTCTTCTGCCTCAGCCTCCCCAGTAGTTGTGATTACAGGCACGCACCACTGCCACATGTTGTGGGAGGGACCCTGGGGAGGTAACTGAATCATGGAGGTCTTTCCCATGCTATTCTAGCACTCCCAAAGTGCTAGGATTACAGGCAAGAACCACTATGCCCAGCCAATTTCTATTGTTTTTAAGTCACCTAGAAAACTACCACATTGCCTTTATTCTCAATTCCTTCACTTATTTCTAATTTGTTATCCTTCATTGTACAACATGTATTTTAATAATACTTCTTGAATTGCACTTTTATTAAATGAGGCAAAATACCTTCATCTATGTACTGTCTATTCTATAGTATAAAAACATAAGATGTAATTCATGTCATTCAGTAGCTTACTGTCTTATGTATGTTTTAAGATTCAATGAACAAAAGTTAGTGAAAAACAAGACGATGAACACCTACATTATAAATTACTCAGAGCAAATAGTATATCTGCCAAACACTATAAAAAATAAACATGAAAAGTGTCAATAAGTAGAATTTAAGATGAAGCTTAAAGAATGGATAGGAAGAATTTCAGCTTATGAAGGAGAGAAGATGGGTTTCAGCAAGGAAGCCGGCTGAGAAATGTTATAATAGGCAAGTACATTGTACACAGAATGACGATATGAACTCTAGAGAAAAGTCCATACTTGGGAGTAGTGGAAAATAGCCTTGTCTAAGTGGGAGATAAAAATAATGCAGAGAAATGAAAAAAAAAAGAAAAGAAAAGAGAGAATAAAATTTAAATCTGCTTAGGAAGACAACTGGGAGCTGTTGTAGATTTTTTGAACACTAACAGAATGAAAGGACCTAAGGGACATTAATTCAGAGATCATGTGCAAGATAAATTAGAGTACAAGAAAGGAAGAAAACAGTCACAGAAAAGACTCAAGAGGAGAATCTGATAGTTATTTTAGAAAACTGGTTAGAGAAGCCAGATGTTCTATGTTAGGGGCCTAAATAAATGCCACTGACCTAGGAGGATCAGCTAAATTTTCTGTGTTTTTCTTAAAATCCTGATTTCTCTATTGCAGTTTAATTTCTCTCTTTCATCTCAGTTAGATTTCAAACATTGGCATCTATTTCAGGAAACTTTTCACTGATAATAAAAAATTTCTGCCTAACCTTGGAAGACTTTGCATAAACTTTGATTTCTAAAAGCACTTAACATCCTTGGCATATATTTATAATTCTCACTACTAAGATTCAGTATGAGAAAATGCCAAGTTTGAAATTTTCAGTTATATTATCTTTAATTTCCAAGCTGTATTAATTTTGCTGACTGTAGTAGCTTTCTTTTCACCTCATTATTGTGTCTTTTCTTGAGACTACTCTAGCTAGCAGGTATTTCTGAAATAGGTGAAATCTATGTTCTTATACTTTTCCTTTCAATTTTACCTTTCTCAACCAACATTTCTGTTTTAGAAAATGCACCCTCTTTATATACAGATTTCAAGGGTACCTCTTATGGCATAATTAATTTTGAGGACTCCTCGGCCTGATGCTTCTATTTAGATTGAAATTTATGGAAGTAATTTGAGATGTCACTCAAATTGCAATATCAGTATTATATGGCAATTCTTTTCTTTGAGCAACAACACTGAAAATCTATTATCTTTAATAAAGGAAATGATTGTTTTTTGAAGATATTTTTATTTTTAAATAAAAATTATAGAATATGTGTTTTTTTTCCATAAAATATAAGTTTCTAAGGCACAATCCCTTGAGCCATTTATGCAGATTTAGCCCAGAAAAACAAAGCAGGGAACAGGCAAGTTTGAACTGACAGACACTGAATATCCCAAGTGTATTCATTGAGAGTCACTCAAATTTGCAGAATCATAATAATTGATCAGTATTGAGAAAAATGAGATGATTGAAGATTGTTTAGAACATTTTTTACAGATAAAACATTTTGGAGGTGGTTTGTTTTAAGATGTAAAATTCTGACAATTCCTTGAATCAGAGATAACTGGGGATTCATTCTTTTTAAAATCTCTATCTGCTGCTGCAAACTCAGTCTATGTAAATAGTTACATATAAATAGTTACATGGCAACCTGTATTGCATTTTCATAGTAAATTCCTAGGTTAGTTATTTTCCACTAGTATGTACTATTCTTGCTAAAAATATTGTAAATGCTTCTAATACCATTTTTTTCAATGAAAACTTGGAAGTAATTTTTAGCTGTATCAGTTTTATAAATATAAATTGTAATAGAATTTAATGTAAATTAATATAAATTATATATTTAATTTTTTAACTTTCTACCTCTATAATAAAATACAAAATTTATTTTAATTTTGTCAAGTTTCTCATGATTACTTTTTCACTGAAAGTGTATGTAAAACAACTCTTCTGTGTTAAATATGTATTTTCTTTGCACTTGATAATATTATCTATATCATAAACTATAGTGATGTTAAAATTTGAAAACATGTTTATTTACTAGAATATAACTCTTGAAGGCAGAGGATACAAAATCTTTTATAGGAAATGAGTTCTAACGCAATTTTACTTAGTAATCTGTACTTGGTAGGTGCTTAATAAATGTTTAAGAAAATGCATGAATTATTTATCTCGCATATTAATCATTTGTTATCCCTGAGTTTGTTTCAATAGAGGAACATTGGCCTCTAGGCAATTAATTTTACTTTAAATTAATACATAGTTATTTCTGGACTTTACAAAATTAAACCAATTTAAAATTATCCCCTGGTAAAATAAATGCATTTGTTTCATAGGTTTTTATAAGAATATGTTTTCCTAGATGATCCATTGCGTGTACATTATAAAATGCTTGTTAAGAGCTGTGATTTATAATCACCTAATTTAGATTTTGGTTATCAATTCTGGATTTTTTTTCCATAAAAAATATGACAGTAGTAGTTTTCTATAAAAAATATTACAATGGGATTATAATTCCAAATTACTGTGAAGACATTTTTTAAGCTTGGTTGATGTGGCTTATGATAACTTGATGGTATTTTGGATGAGTATATCTTGTTTTGATTCACAATGTATGAACATCGAGGGAATACTTCAAGAGAAAAAAGCCTTCATATGGTTTCTTGCCATAATGAACACTGAATAGTATCCATTTGACAAATGTTTACTTCAGTATTTATAGAAATAGCTAACTCAAACCAGTAATTCTTAGCCAGTGGAAGCATCATAATAGCGGGAGGAACTTTTGGGAAATACAATGAACTGCATTATTTAAGAAACGCTTATATAGAGTAGGAATGGCATTCTGCTGTGTGCCATTCAAAATTTGCCCAGGTGATTACTACATACAACCCCATTTCCTTAGTTCATTTTGTGCTGCTGTAACAGAATACCAGAGACTGGGTAATTTGTAAAGAACAGAAATTCATTTGCACAGTTCTGGAGGCTTGGCAGTGTAAAGTGGAGGGGCCCACATCTGGTGAGGACCTTCTTACTGTGTTATCCTTTGTCAACAGGCAGAAAGGCAAGAAAGCACATAGGAGAAAGAAGGAGGGGGGCTGAGCTTATCCTTTTATCAAGAACCATCTCTCTGGATAAGTAACCCACTCCTGAGATAAGACCATTATTCCATTCATGAAGGCAGAACCCTCATGACCAAATCACCTCTGAAAGGTACCACTTTTCAACAATGCTGCATTGGGGATTAATTTTACAACACAAGAACTCATAGGACACATTCAAACATTAGTACCCATTATAACCACTGGATTATAGGCACACATGTTCACACTAGGGACACACATTTATTTTTCTGGACAAACTCCATATTCATATTAGTTTCCGTGTTTGTGTTTTGATACTCTGGAAATCAGGTCAATAAGCCTAATGATCAGTATATCTTGCTGATGGTGATAGTGAGTACTATTTTCTCAGTCTAAGTGTGGCTTTATTTATGACAAGTAAGGAAGAGCCTATTATTAATATTAGGAATATTAGTTAATATTAGGAAGTTAGGAATTTAGATATATTTATGTGTATACATATATATGTGCGTGTACACGTGTGTATGCGTGTATGCATAAACGTTTATAATGCCTTTGTATCCCAATGTCTCATTCTCCACTCCTTCTAAGAAATTTCACAATTGCCTTTCCTTCTGTACTCCTCTATTTCTAACCTCCTGAATTGATTCTTCATTTCAAGGAAGTCCATTCTTCTCAAAGGATGTTGAAAATCTTTCTCTTTAGAACTGCAATTGAGAAAATTAACTAATACTTACCAAGGGTGCCAAACCCAAAACCCCTTCCAAGTAGGTACTTAAGTTAATAATTATGCTTAGTGCAGATCGAGCAAGGCTTTGCACAGAATAACACACTAGGCGTTGTTACTTGGATCCAAGGCTGCCATCCTAGACACAGAAAAGTTCAGGATCCATTTGGGAATTTAATGTGAAATTTCTCCTCCACAGTAGCACATGTCACTAGCTAGTGACTAACCATTTTAACCACAACTTGCCTAATATAGCTAAAATCTGAGACAGGCATGTGGGAAAGAGGCAGGAGAGTGGTGCAATTGCCAAGAGATATGAGCAGGCAGGAACCAGAAATAATGTAGGGGTAGATTCCAGTATTTGCATTTCCAGTGTGCAAAATGCATGAGCCTCTCCTACAACACTTTATACTAGCACCTAATTTAGAACATTTTTACCCTGAGATTCCACATGTGCACTCTGATATCCCAGAGGAAAATAAAAATAATTCTTGGAAATGTGCTATAGTATGAAACATAATAGTACCTAAAATAAGTTATATGGGTCTACATAGGGAAATGATTCTTTTTACCCTGAAGCAATGTTAAAAAACCGCATTAAAAATCATCAAAAACCTAACACATGTACATAGGTTAACACCCATGAGAGATTATGCCTCCTGATCTAGATGGCCTTAATGTTCACCTCAGCTTGACTAAACTTTAACCAGGCTTCTTTTTGACTTTAGGCTCTTGACCTCTCTTTCCTTAGAGAATTTACTTTAGAAAACTTGTAATTGTGAATTCTTTTTCTGCTTCTTTGAGATGTAAATATTTTTAAAAGCTCTTGCAAGGTTTACAACCCAGAAATGTTTCTCAAGGACCTGGGAGGCACTCCTTTGAAATGCAATCATCAAGACAGATAGTGCCCTGATCTCCCAGTTTCTCTGGGATGGTAAGAGCCTGCATTCTACAGAGCCTTGCTCCAAACTGTAAAACTATCTCCTGTCATAAAGATAAGAGAAAGTTTATTTTTCTTTAGTTTAAGGCCAATTAACAAACACAGGTGGCCTATAGTTCTTCCCACCTTAGCTCTTAAACTCTTTACAACTCTCTTTTTCAATTCAGTATAACTCAGACTGAGTTCTAGACTTGTTCCATTTTTGCAAGAGTCTTGAATAAAGTCTTTGTCAACTTTTAAACTTTATTCTGTACGATTTTTCTTTTGATACTACCACTCTCCCTTCACTTTGCCCTTATACACTTAAAAAATAATAATACTGTTTATGGTAGAAGCAATAAAGTGAAAGATGCCAAGACTACAAAGAAGCCATGTGTTATTTTAGCAGAGAATAGAGAGTGATGGATCGTATGTCTAAGAAAGTTCAAATCAGAAAGAAAGTTGATGAATTAACACAAGAGCAGATTTCCAGGGGAGGGAGAAAGGAGCCCTTGCTTCTGAGGTGGCCAGTTATTTTTTTTTCTTCCAGAGCTGCTCTAAGTAACAGCTTCCATTTCTTCATGAGCTCAGTAAGATGATTTTCTGTAACTTCTTGTAAGGGAGGAGACCACCCCTCATATTGTCTTATGCCAAATTTCTGCCTCTGAAGAAAGAATAAGTAAAAACTAAAAGGCAGAAATGAAATCCATAAGCAGACAGCCTGGCGCCACAACCTGGGCCTGGTAGTTAAAGATCGACCCCTGACCTACTCGGTTATGTTATCTATAGATTACAGACATTGTATAGAAAAGCACCGTGAAAATCCCTGTCCTGTTCTGTTCTGTTCTAATTACTGGTGCATGCAGCCCCCAGTCACGTACCCCCTGCTTGCTCAATTGATCACGACCCTCTCACGTGGACCCACTTAGATTTGTGAGCCCTTAAAAGGGACAGGAATTGCTCACTCGGGGAGCTCAGTTGTTGGAGACGTGAGTCTTGCTGAAGCTCCTGGCCGAATAAAGCCCTTCCTTCTTTAACTCAGTGTCTGAGGGGTTTTGTCTGTGGCTTGTCCTGCCACACTTGTCCTGGATTTCAAAGATCATTTGCCTCTACTGTCTTCATTTTTCCTTAAGATTGAATCATCACCAAGCCCTCAGAATTCTCTCTCCCAAAGTAAATAAAAGTTCTCAAGTTAGGATAAAATGTTCAGTCAATATTTGCTAGAAATGCAGATTTTGAACAAGGCAATCATTACAGGACACATGGATATTGTAGTGAAATTTAGAGGCTACATCCACAGCTGATGTGCTCTATTTCTTTTACTCCTTCCATTTAAACTCCCATTCCTTTTTATTATTGGGCAAACACACTTTCTCAGATTTCCTGCTTTTTTATCTTACTCTGTTTCCTCTGTAATGGGGAGGTCTTTTCGTATTAGAGTTCTTTATAACTTTGCATCTTAAGTGGACAAATATCCTTACACCCCAAGGAAACTCCTTAGAAATTGAAAACAGTTACTCATATTGTTCCAAAGAGGAAACAAAAAGGATAAATGACGTTTAAAGTCAAGTCCCTATAATAATGATAACAATAAACTTTTGT
Organism: Pan paniscus; assembly: GCF_029289425.2. NCBI lineage: Eukaryota > Metazoa > Chordata > Mammalia > Primates > Hominidae > Pan > Pan paniscus. The sequence continues at coordinate 100,085,595 of NC_073253.2, forward strand.
TTGCTCTTGATGTTCTCAAGCTTATATTTTCTCATCAATACTGATTTTTCTTATTTTTGTTTTAACACATATACAAGCAAAAAAAATTCAGAAACAAACAAAAAACCCCTAAAAACAAACAGAAAGACACACACACACAAGCACACACACACACACACACACACAAATAATGACCAAAATTGGTGAAATGAAAATTGTTTTGAAGTACAGACTCCGAAATATTCAATACTGAATATAATTACATTGAATCAGAAATCAAAATAACTGAAATTTATAGTCCATGTTAGCTACCTAATTAACTTTTTGCCTAAGAAATTTTATTTCTAAAAGCCTCAGTGTTTTGTCTATAAATGAAAATGATGTTTCCTGATATACCAATATCAGAAAGTTTTAAAAATAAAATGTATTAACAAATATAAAAATATTTTATGAAATAGCTCTAGAAGATTGACTGTGGCAATATTAAGGAAAATAGTCCACTAGTATTAGATGTTATAAATCTTAAATCAGGTATTAACTGCAATCTTGTTGATATTTTAAAATCTAGTAGTTTACAGTAATAAATTTAAGAAAATGTATCTTAGAGAATTTCAAAAACTTCTGGGCATCATTCATTGTTTGCTTATATAAGGCCAAGTTTGTGTATATTTATTTAACTGAGACTTTTCATTCACAGGGCTAAATGCTTTACTGTTTTAACGCATCTCAGGGGCTTCCTGTTGCAAGTAATAAACTTACAGCTTGTAGGTATATGCATAGCAGAGTGTTTAACGTTGTTGATTATAATGAAGTAAAATTTGACAACAGTGATGGTTTTATGAAGATACATTTTCTCCCTAAATTAACTTAGAACTACATTATGATCACAATAAATGTTAACAGGCTTTTTGTGTGTGAACTAGACAAAAGGTACTTAAAGTATATATGAAAAAATAGGCATATAAAATAATCTACACAAAATTTTATAGAGGAGTATTTAGTAGGAATTTACATTTCAAAATGTCAGATAGATACTTAAAACTTAATTAAAGCATTTCCTATCACCTTGTACTTTAAAGTAAATCATGAAATACAATAGAGAGACATGAAATAACCCCAAATTCCTATATGAACTTAGTAGGTTAATGTCAAGTTATTTCAAATTGTGAGGGAAGTAGAAAGTGGTTATTTTAATACATGAGTTTCAGCCTTCTGGTTCATGATAGATATATGAACAAAACAAAATATAGATAGATGCCTACTTCACTTCTTATACAATATTAAATTCCAGGTCAATAATAATTTAAAGTTAAAAATGAAAGTAGAAGGCTACTAGAGGAATATATAGGATAATTACTTTTTATGTATATTTAGATAAGGAGTCACTTTCTAAGCAGGGCCTGTAACTTGAAATTATCTTTTTAAGCAAATAATTTAAGATGTCATAATTATGAATTTTCCAAATATAAACAAATTATTAAAATGACTCAGAAAAATATCTAAATCATCAATTTCACAAAGACATATTTTCTTAAAAATAAACAGATAAAATACCATTCAATGGTGAAATCGACATGAACATATAGTTTATTAAAAAATAAAAATTTACAGATTAAAAATATAAAACTTTGCCAGTCATGATGGTTCATGCGTGTAATCTCAACACTTTCAGAGGCCAAAACAGGAGGATTGGTTGAGTCCAGGACTTTGAGACCAGCCAGGGAAACATGATGAAACCCTGTCTCTATAAAAAACCACAAAAATTAGCCTGCCATGGTAGTGTGTGCCTGTAGTCCTAGCTCCAGAGGAGGCTGGGAGGTTGAGGCTGCAGTGAGCTATGATCATGCTACTGCACTCCAGCCTGGGTGTCAGATTGAGACCCTGTCTCAAAAAAAAAAAAAAAAAAAAAAGCCCATAAAAATTCTTCAGCTAGACACATTACACCACAAAACAGTCTTCATCAATTACAGCAATAATCATAAGTTTAGTAATACACAATGTCCTGAGTTTACGGAGAAATGATTATTCAAAAAGTGTTGATAAAATATGTATCCACATTTAAAATACACCTTAATTTCAATCCCAAAATTCTACTGGTGTTGACTTATTCTACAGATAGGCTGTGTCTGTACAGAAAAAGTAAGACAATTTGGACTGCATGGAAGACAAAAAAATAATAATAAAGAATAGAGATGATCTTAATGAATATTATGTAATAGCAAAAGACAGATATTTTTAAAAATCCATTAATAGGTACCAATTGAATAATCCAAGATAACTTCATAAAATTAGACAAAATAATACATAGTTATTTTGATTCCTTTTGAAGTGTAAGGTGGATCAATATCAATGATATGAATGATCTGCTAGTTATGTAGATCTAAAAAGGAATAGTGGAAGAGGGTATCGTTTATAGTATATGTTCCCTTTCTGTAAAAGTATAAATTTATAAATGAATGCACATTCGTCTTCATATATGAAGAATATTTGTGGAAGAATATTTAAAAGAAACTGTTAGCAGAATTATTTTTTGGGAATATATTACCATAAATCTGAAGTAATAGAGAAAATCTTACTAATTGTCTAATCTTTTGAATTCTTTGATGCATTTCCTTTTTAATAAAAGTAAATTGTCAATGGCGTCTTATGTTTAAGTAACAACTAAAAAATAATAAAGGATATACAAAAATAAAACACATAATATATTGTAGATGCTTTTCTAAGAAATTACTGTTTACTTTCAGCAGTTTGTTGACACTAAAACGTATAGTGTCTCAAAATAACTTGGTAGACATAGCCCCTTTTTCTTCAAAAGAGTATATTTCCCATAGTTTAAAGGAAGAACATACTAATCAAATCAGGAAAGCCCAGGCCTTTCATATTTGACCTTTTGTATTATTGGTATTTATAAGCTCAAGCCAAATTTTATGGCAATTTATTTACAGAGAAATATGAGAACTCTGCTGGAATGTAAGGATTCTGAATAGCAAATGCTCCTCTCCTAGATCCAGGATTAATTTCTTCTGTGATTTCAACTTTCATCCTTTACGTTTTTATTTTAGTAAATTTTATGATATGTTTTCAATAGTGTTAGCATAACAGTTTAAGGTTTACTCTATTTATTTACATATAAATGTCTCTCTTTATATATCACATGTAGGAAATGGAACAGTAATTTTCTCTCTGAATTTTATATACTGCTTTCTGTTTGTGAAAATGACTTGCCCTCTTCAGAGCACTGCATTTAGACTAGATCTGTTATCATTCACCATGCATAATGTATTCTTTCCCGTCTCCATGCTATTTCTCCCGACTACAAGTGTTCAGACTTGTAATTAGTCCATCTTCCTCTTTTTTCTTCAATGGTATGGAGCCTTTATAAAGTTAATTAAAATATCTTAATAAGAAATCCTCTCGCTTATCTGTTTTGTTTGTGAGCTATGTATAGCTTTATGGCTTTCTTGATATTATTTCCAAAGTCATATTTGTCTTTTCAAAAAGACTGTAATTATCTTAAGAGCAAAAGCAAGTTTCTTCTATTTAATTTACTTCACATACCATTTAGTAAAATACTTCATTAGGTTTTTTAACAAAATTTTAAATGCTTTTATTATATAATAAGGTAAGATTTATAAGAATGTCTTCATTATCAAATTAATTTTTCATACCACTAAAATTATAAGTGATAAGACATTCTCACTGGTCAAATATGCATTAGTATGCATATTTGCGTAGTAATTCTTGCAATTGCAGGACAATTCTCTAGGTAGCCTTGGACCAACTCAGTTCTCCTCTCTTTTCTTGTTTGTAGTTCTCAAGAAATTGTAGAATGTGCTGGACTGCAAAATCCTGAGATGGGGCTGTACTGGTGAGAACAATCTGGGATCTATTCTTCTCTCCCTTAGAAGCAGAATGTTCCTCCAGGTTTTAGCAGCATGTCATGTCGCCCCTGATGTATGTCACCCTTGGGTTTGCCCTTCATGATCCCTCAGCTGCAGTGCAAGTGGGGCACTCACAGTCAAGACTCCAACCACACTAAGCTGCTTTCCTCAGCCTTGGGAGACCAGCTCACAATAAATCCTAAGCCTCCGTTGTCCCTTGCTATCTACTTATAAGTAATACATCCACTTTGTGTAACTTGTACGCACTGGTGTTGTGTCTCACCAGACTCACACGAGTTTGTAATCAGTGCATAGTGAATCGACTTCATATATAAATAAACTATTTTAAATAAATTTATAATAACTCATGCATAATAAAGTATAATTTACTTTTTCATGTATTCTCCTCCATTCTTTTTCCTATAAACATTTTAATGTATTTATAGTCATAATCTATATTTACTTGTTTGTTTCTTTTACTTTACTAACAACTTCAACATATGCTTTGCTAGATTACTTTTAAAAAGTCATAGAGTAATAATATTTGCGTAATATTTTATTACTTACAATATCTTACATCTATTAAAGCAAATGTGTGTGTGCATGTTGGGCATTTAGGTTGGCTTCATTGTTTCCATGTAATCTATATTTTTGTATAAATGTACATTCAATGAAGTTTTTTGGTACATGGGGGTCTCTATAGACTAGATTTCAAACAGTGATAATAGTTGATCAAAATCTGTTACTTTCAAGACTATGAAACACTGGAACACACAATTGTTAATATGTGTCTTTCAAAAATCTCGATTGTAGCTGTTTTTCTAAGAAATTACTGTTTACTTTCAGCGGTTTGTTGACACTAAAACATATTTGTACTGCATGTCTCAAGATGAATTGGTGCCCCTAAAAAAGCAAAAGATGCCAGATACAACAGGAAAATTGGAAACATTAATTTTAAATGATGATTTTGAAAAGCATATCTGGTTTAGAAGTAAAGATGTTTTAATGGGCAGTTAAGATGTTATGTTGGTTAAAAAAAAAAAAATTCCCCCAAGATGGCTGATTACAGACATCAGATGCCTGTTCTCTTCAGAAAGAAGAACCAAAGTTACAGGTGAATGATCATAGCCTGAGTGGAATACTGAGAGAAGAGTTCCAAGACCTGAGCACATCCTACCATGTGCTCCCTCTGCCACCCATGTCAGCATATGTGCTTCTGTTCATCTTTGGGGAATTTGTGGGCAAGCTGGCTTTTACTCCTCAGTGCCACCTACCGGACAACAGATTGGTTGGGCAATTCTGTAATTGCACAACCAAGTTAAAAATCTGTTGACAGAAAGGCATAGTGCTGGTGAATGAGATAAGCTTCCCGAGACCTCCACACTTGAAACCCCACAGAAGATAGTGAGCCAGCTCACATGCTCAGTACATTGCTACAATAATCCGCATTAGAGAAGACCACCGTCCTAAAGCTACCTATAACCAAAGAACTCATATATGGCCTTGGCACCCTAAAGTCACAGAAAATTGAAGCCAAATGATCATACACAATAGACATTACAGTCACACCCTCAAAGGGGGAATTGTCTCATCCAAATGAAAGTAAATTAAAAAATAACAAGTGACAGGTTTTCCAGATGATTAGGATCAGTGCAAGAACTCTAACAGTACAAAAACCCAAAATATCTCAACACCCAAAAGATCACAATAGCTCTCTAGCAATAAATCCTAATCAAAATGAAAATTCTGAAATGACAGATAAATAAGTCAAAATGCGGATTGTAAGAAAGCTCAATGAGGTCAATGAAAAAGTTGAAAACCAACAGAAAGAAATCAGAAAAACAATTCAGGATATGAATGAAAAAAAATACTGAAGAAATGGATATTTAAAAAAATACAGAACTTCTAGGAATAAAAAATTCATTGAAGGAATCACAAAATATGAAAGCTTTAACAATAGACTAAATCAAGCAGAAGAAAAATTTTAGAGATTGAAGACCAGTCCTTAAAATTAACCTAGTCAGGCAAAAATAAATAAATAAATACATAAAATTAAAAAATAAAAAAATGAACAAAGCCTTCAAGAAATATGGGATTATGTAAAGTGACCCAGACATATTAAGTACACATTCTTGACGAAGAAGGAGACATAAAAGTCTTAGGAAATGTATTTTACACAATTCAGGAAAAGCTCCCTGGTTAGGGAAAGAATTAGACATTCAGACACTAGAACTCAAAGACCACCTGGCAGATTCTCTGCAAGACTAACCTCATCAAAGCATATAGCCATCGGTTTACCCAACATCAAAGTGAAGGAAAAAAATCCTAAAAGTATCTGGAGAGAAGTGTCTAATCACTTATAAAGGAAGTTCCATCAGACATACAGCATAAACTGTAAGTGGGTACAGAACAAGCCAGAAGAGATTGCCACACTATCTTCAGCCTTCTTAAACAAAAAACATGCCTGCCAATAATTTCATATCCGGACAAACTAAGCTTTATAGATGAAGAAGAAACAAAGTCATTCCCAGAGAAGCAAAAGCTAAAGAAATGTGTCACCACTAGGCTAATCCTACAAGAAATACACAAAGGAATTCTAAATGTGGAAATGAAAAGGTGATATTTGCCATTATAAAAGCACACATAAGTTCAAAACTCACAAATCCTATAAAGCAATTACACAATTGAGACTACGAAGCAACTAGGTAGCAGCATTATGACAGGAACAAAAGTCCAAACATCAATATTAACCTTGAACATCAATGGCCTACATGCATCACTTAAAACATACAGACAGGCAAATTGGGTTAAGAAAACATACAAGCAAACAAAACATGTTCCAAACTCACCTAATGGTTAAAGACACCTACAGATTCAAAGTAAAGGGCTGGAAAAATGTACACTACACGATGGAAAACAAAAATGAGTGGGAGTAGCTACACTTAGATAAAACAGACTTTAAATCAACAACAGTAAAATTTAGACAAAGAAGGTCATTATATAATGATGAAGTGTTCAATTCGATAAGAAGACATAATTGTTTTCAATATACATGCACCCAGACTTATAAAACAAACACTACTAGGCTTAAGAAAAGAGAAACAGTAATACAATAACAGTGAGGAACTTCAACACCACACTGATAGCACTGACATCATTGAGGCAGAAAATCAACAAAGAATCTCTGGATTTAAACTGGACTCTATACCAAACAGACCTAATAGACATTTACAGATATCTATCAAACACTTGCAGAATATATACTTTTCTTATCTGCACATGGAACATTCTTCAAAACAGACCACGTGGTTGGCCATAAAATAAGTCTCAATGAAGTTAAAAAGAATTAAAATAATATCAAATATCTTTTCAGACAAAAGTGGCATAACATTAGAAGTCAATAATAAGAGGAACTTTCAAAACTTTACTAATACATGGTAACTAAACAACTTGATCCTGGATGATCTTTCGGGGAATGATGAAATTAAGGCAAAAATAAAAAAAATTGAAATAAAAAAAATGGAGCTGAAACATTCAAAACTTTTGGGATACAACCAAAGAAGTGCTAAGAGGAAAAAGTTTAAAGCATTAAATGTCTAAATTAAACAGATGGAAGGAAATATCTCAAATTAACAACCTAACATTACATCTCAGGAAACTGGATAAACAAGAACAAACCAAACCCAAAGCTAGCAGGAGATAAGAAATAACAAATACCTGAGTAGAAGTAAATGAGAATGAAACAACAACAACAAAAATGATAAAAAGGATCAATGAAGCAAAAAGTTGACTCTATGAAAACCTAAACAAAATTGATAGATTGATAGCTAGATCAACCAAGAAAAAATAGAGGATACGTAAATAAACATAATCAGAAAGGATAAAGGTGGCATTATAACCAATACCACAGATATACCAAAGATCATCAGAGATTATCATGAGCATCCCCATGTGCACAAACTAGAAAACCTTGAGAAAATTGAAAATTCCTGGAGACATACACCCTTCCAAGATTGAACCAGGATGTAACTGAAATCTTGACCAGACCAATAGCAAGGAATGGAATCGAATAAGTTATTTTATAAAAATCTCCCCAGCATAAAAAGCCCAGGACCTGATGAATTCACAGGCAAATGTTACTATACACACAAAGGAGAGCTGGTACAAATCTTTCTGAAATTATTCCAAAAAATTGAGAAGAGATTTCTATCCAACTCGTTCTACAAAATCAATTCACTGTGATGCCAAAATTAGTCAAGGACACAACCACAAAATAAAACTACAGGGTTGTATTTCTGATTAACATAGATGCAAATGTCCTCAACAAAATACTAGCAAACCGAAATCAATAGCACATGAAAAAGATAATACATCATGATCAAATGGGGTTTACTCCAGAAATACAAGGATGAGTTGGCATACACGAATCAATAAGTGTGATTCACCACATAAACATAACTTAAAACAAAAACCATATGGTTATCTCAATGCAGAAAAAGCATTCAATAAAATCCAACATTTCTTCATGATAAAATGCTCAAAAAACTAGGCATTGAGGAACATACCTCAAAATAATAAAAGGCATATAGAGCACACCCACAGCCAACATCAGATTGGATATAGAAAAGTTGAATGCCTTTTGCCTAAGAACTGGAATAATACAAGAATGCCCAATCTTATCAGTCTTGTTCAACATAGTGCTTGAAATCCTAACCGAGTAACCAGGTAGGAGAAACAAATGCAGGGCTTCCAAATTAGAAAAGAGGAAGTCAAATTATCTTTATTCCCTGATTACATGATCTTATAATTAGAAAATCATAAGACTACTCTAAAAGACTACTAGATTTGATAAATGACTTCATTACAGTTTCAGGATGCAAAATCAACATACAACAATCATTAGTATTTCTATACACCAATAACGCTTAAGCTGAGAATTAACTCAAAAATGCAATCCCATTGACAATAGCCGCAAAAAACTAAAGTACCTAGGAATATATTTAACCAAAGAGGTGAAAAATATGTACAAGGAGAACTACAAAACACTGATGAAATAAATAAAATATGACACAAACAAATGGAAAAATATCCCATGCTCATCGACTAAAATAATCAACATTGTTAAAATAACCATGCTACCCAAAGCAATATATAGATTCAATGCAATTTCTATAATTTACCAATATCATTTTTCACAGATTTAGAAAAAAAATCCTAAGATTAATAAGGAACCAAAAGAGAGCCACAATAGTCAAAGCAATCCTAAGCAAAAATAGCAAAGCTGGAGGCATCACATTACTTGACTTCAAATTACGCTACAAGGCAATAGTAATCAAAATAGCATGGTGCTTGTACAAAATAGACACATAGATCAATCAAACAGAATAGAGAACCCAGAAATAAAATCACATACCTACAACCAACCAATCTTTGATAAAGTCAACAAAAATATATAATGAGGAAAGAACACCCTATTTAAAAATGATGCTGGAAAAATTGGCTAGCCCTATACAAAAGAATGAATCTAGACCCCTATCTTTTACCATATACAAAAATCAACTCAAGATATATTAAATACTTAAATGTAAATACCGAAACTCTAAAAATTGTAGAAGAAAATCTAAGAAAAATTCTTCTGGACATTGGCCTAGGCAAAGAATTTATGGCTAAGACTGTAAAAGCAAATGCAATAAAACCAAAAATGGACAAATGGGACTCAATCAAACTATAACAAACCTTCTACATAGCAAAAGAAATAATCAACACAATAAACAATCAACCTACCAAAAGGGAGAAAATATTTGCAAACTATGCATCTGACAAAGGGCCAATATACAAACTCAACAAGGAATGCAAAAACTCAATAACAAAACAATAAATAACTCCATTAAAAAGTAAGAAAAGGACATGAACAGATATTTCTCAAAAGAAGACATGCAAGTGGCTAACAAATTAAAAAATATTCATTATCACTAAATCATCAGAGAAATGCTAAAATACAGTGAGATACCATCTCATACCAATAAGAATATCTATTATTAAAAAGTCAAAAAAGCAAGATATGTTGGTGAAGACGCAGAAAAAAAGGGGAAGAATGCTTATGCACTGTTGATGGGATTGCAAATTAGTACAACCTCTATGGAAAGCAGTATGGAGATTTCACTAATAACTGAAAATATAACTACCATTAGACCCAGCAGCTCCACCACTAGATATCCACCCAAAGAAAAATAATCATTGTATCAAAAAGCCACCTGCACTACTATGTTTATTGCAGCACTATTCACAATAGCAAAATCATTGAATTACCTAAGTGTTCATCAGTGGATGATTGGATGAGGAAAATGTGGCATATATACACCATGGAATACTATATGGCCAAAAAAAGGAATGGAATCATGTGTACTGCACCTACATGATGCAGCTGGAGACCATTATCTTAAATGAACTAATCAGAAACTGAAAATTAAATACTGCATGTTCTCACTCATAAGTGGGAGCTAACCAATGGTTACACATAGACATACAGATGGAAGTAATAGACACTGGGGACTCTAAAAGTGAGAAGAATGAGAGGGGGCTGAGGGTTATAAAATTACTGATTAGGTACAATGTTTCCTATTTGGGTGATGGATACACTAGAAGTCCAAACCTCACTATTATGCAATATATCCATGTAACAAATCTGTCATGCTCCCTCCCCTTCATATATATGTGCGCTCTCTCTCTCTCTCTCTGTATATATATGTATATACATACAAAAAAGTTTATATATATGTAACACATATACATATATAATGTTATGTAGATGTATTAATACTTACAAATATATAATGCTATATACAATAAATGCTATGTAGAAATCATTACTGTGGATTTTTGTTTTATTTTATTTTCTTCATACCTCCCCAATATTTTTTGTTTTGTTTTGTTTTTATTTTTTTATTTTTTGAGACAGAGTTTTGCTCTTCTTGCCTAGGCTGGAGTGCAATGGCACGATCTCGGCTCACTGCAACCTCCGCCCCCTAGGTTCAAGCGATTCTCTTGCCTCAGCCTCCCGAGTACCTGAGGTTACAGGCGCTCACCACCATGCCTGGCTAATTTTTTGTATTTTTAGTAGAGATGGGGTTTCACTATGTTTGCCAGGCTGGTCTCGAACTCCAGACCTCAGGTGATCCACCTGCCTTGGCCTCCCGAAGTGCTGGGATTACAGGTGTGAGCTACCGTGCCCGGTCAGCTCTCCAGTTTTTACCCACCAAGACTGATTCCAATGTTGATAGATGTCGTCTTCAAATTCTCTTAAACTCTGCTCTTTGAATCTTCTTACAGTACCAAAGAAGTCTCAACTCAAGAACTAACCTATTTCGTCACAAACCAAACGTTTCAAGATATTAATCTAAAGCTTCCTGGATAGATATATGGGCTAATAATCTACTTCAAATTGTCTTTACTGTTTAAACTCTTACACAAATCCTTGGCTGTTTCATATAATTATTTTTTCTTTGTGCTATATAATTTATTAAAGAGAAGCCAAAATGATAATTATTTCAGCAAACAGCTGGATATAACTTTATCCTGCAGATATGTTACATACATCTTCAAAGGCACTGCCTGGTGACAAAAAAAGTAAATGCTTAAATTCAGGCTTCTTCAACTTTTCCAATTGTTTAGGTATCTGACTATGCCTTTTTTGTTGTTGTTTGATAATAGATGTGTTTTATGTTCCAAGGCAGTTGTTTGAAAAGTAATTACTGTATAAAGGTGTTAAGGTAGAAATGTTAAAGTAATATAGAATTTTACAATAGAGTATTAAAATATTTTCAAACAATTAATTTTCATTACAATTGTAATCTAATCAAGTCCTATAATTAATGCTGTATTTGTGCTTTATAGGTTTTAATCCTTCTGATGTTGTTGGTAATTCTAAGAGATAGGTGTGTCATTTCTTTAACTGTCTTGGCACGAATACTGAGGCTTGAAACGTTAACTGAGAAAGAACAATGGCTGATAAATGTTGGAAATAGAATTCCCCCAAACTCTTGTTTTTAACATGTATTTAACCTCTATTCTAGATAAAATTTTAGCACTTTTCTTCTAATGAATTTTTATTTTGCTTAATTTGCCTAGGAAATGGTAATGTATTATTTATATTGGGGTTAACATGTTATTATATTATTTAAAGTTATGTATTGTGGGAGTATTTTAAAATAAGTTTCTTATAAGATTTGTCTTTTAATGGTTTTTTTCTATTAATTGTTAGCAATAGGTATTATTTACAGCAGTGATTTTCTAGGTGCACTAGAAAAATAATGGAATAAAATCAAAAGAGTGTTAAAGAGATTTAAATTACCAGTAGATGGGATCAGAAGATGAAAAGTTTCACTTATCGAACTTTTCCCATGCCAGGTTCTGCTCTAGCACCAGATGTATATAATACACACAGTAAAGCACAAGACAGTCAAAGTCTTGGCCTTCAGCCTACAATCTAGATTGAGAGTATAAAGTATACCAGGAAGCCAATAAAGAATATAATTTAATATTTGATAAGAGTGTTAAGAAAATTAAGTTTGGAGAGGAGCTGTTTCAGATAGGATACACGGAGAATATTTCTTTGAGGAGTTGGTAAAGATAAAGATGGGACAGTAAGCAGAGAGAAGATCAATTCTGTCTTATCCATCTTCTTAATTTTATCCATTCCAGGAAGTATACAATGGTTCTGCATTCTGGCTTTAATTTGAATTTCCTTAGTAACTAAGGATGCAGAGTGCCTGTTTATGTGCTTATGATCATTTCAATATCTAATTGTTTGAGTGGTTGCTTAAGTATTTGACCCAACTTTAAATTCTTGCTTTTGGTGATGAGGGTTTTGTTTGTTTTGTTTTCTGGTCCTTCAATTATTGGAGATGCAGGAGTTCTTTATATATTGCCATGTACAAATATTCCAAATATTTTCTCCTATTTTTTGTATTCTGTATTCATTTTCTGAATCAATTTTTCAGAAAATAATTTAATTTTGATTATGTTTAATTTACTTTTATTTTTCCTTTTTATGATTAATGCATATCGGATCTTGTCCAAAAAATTATTTGCTTAGCAAAACTCTTAAAGATAGTCTTTTAGTTTTTGTATTTAGCTTTCTGCCCCATCTCAGATTGATTTTTGTGTATGATATGAGGTAAGATTAAAAATAAATATTTTTTAATGTGAGATATTCAATTTCTCTAGAACAATTTATTGAAAAAAATAAAACCCTTTCTATTTGTAATTGAAAAAGTCTTGGTCAAAAATCAACTAACTATGTGAGAGCTAAAAAAACTTGATCTCATAGAAGTAAAAAGTAGAAAAGAGGATACTAGAGTCCGGAAAGGTAGTGGGAAGGGCAGGATAACAGAGTTTGTTAAAGGATACAAAATAATAGCTAGATAGGTAGGATAAATTCTAGTGTTTTATACCACTGTAGGATGACTAAAGATGAAAACATATAGTTTCAAATAGGTAGGAGGAGGACATTGAACATTCCCAACTCAATGATATGGTGTCTGAGATGATGGATATGCTAATTACCCTCATCTGATTACTATACACTGTGTATCAAAACACTATTATGCACCCATTGTATTAACACATTCTCATGCTGCTCTAAAGAACTGCCCAAGACTGGGTAATGTATAAAGGAAAGAGGTTTAAGTGACTCACAGTTATGCAAAGCTGGGAGGCCTCAGGAAGCTTACAATCATGGTGGAAGGAGAAGCAAACATGTCCTTTTTCACATGATGGTGGGAAGGAGAAGTGGTGAGGAAAGAGGGAAAAGCCCCTTATAAAACCACCAGATCTTATGAGAATTCACTCACTATCACAAGAATATCAGCACGGGTTAACTGTCCCCATGATTCAATTACCTCCAACTGGGTCCCTCCCATGACACATGGGGATTATGGGAACTACAATTCAAGATGAGATTTGGGTGGGGACACAGACAAACCATATCATTCTGTGTCTGGAATTGGTTCCTTCTGGTGGGTTCTTGGTCTTGCTGACTTCAAGAATGAAGTCGCGGGCCCTTGTGGTAAGTGTACAGTTCTTAAAGATGGTGTGTCTGGAGTTTGTTCCTTCAGATGTTCAGATGTGTCTGGAGTTTCTTCCTTCCGGTGGGTTTGTGGTCTTGCTGACTTCAGGAGTGAAGCCACAGATCTTTGCAGTGAGTGTTACAGCTCTTAAAGGTGGTGCATCCAGAGTTCTTTATTCCTCCTGGTTGGTTTGTGGTCTCAGTGACTTCAGGAGTGAAGCCGCAGACCTTTGCAGTGAGTGTTACAGCTCTTAAAGGTGGCTCATCCAGAGTCGTTTGTTCCTCCCAGTGGGTTTGTGGTCTCGCTGACTTCAGGAGTGAAGTTGCAGACCCTCATGGGGAGTGTTAAAGCTCCCACAGCTTTGAACATCTCCACCCCTGTGGCTTTGCAGGGCACAGCCTCCCTTCTGACTGCTTTCACAGGATGCTGTTGAGTGTCTGCAGCTTTTCCAGGTGCATAGTGCAAGTTGTCTGTGGATCTACCATTCTGTGGTCTGGAGCCACAGCTCCACTAGGCAGCACCCCAGTGGGGACTCTGTGTGTGGGGGTTCCAACCCATCTTTCCCTTCTGCATTGCCCTAGCAGAGGTTCTTCATGAGGGTTGTTGCCCCTGCAGCAAACTTCTGCCTGGACATTCAGGAGCTTCCATACATCCTCTGAAATCTAGGTGGAGGTTCCCAAACCTCAATTCTTGACTTCTGTGCACCCACAGGCACAACACCACATGTAAGGTGCCAAGATTTGGGGCTTGCACCATCTGAAGCAACAGCCCAAATGCTACATTGGTCTCTTTTAGCCATGGCTGGGATGCAGGGCATTAAGTCCTGAGACTGCATAAAACATCAAGGCTTTGACCCACTAAACCATTTTTCCCTCTTAGGTCTCCAGGCCTGTGATGGGAGGGGCTGCTGTGAAGACCTCTGACATGCCCTGGAGACATTTTTTCCTTTGTTTTGGCAATTAACATTTGGTTCCTTGTTACTTACGCAAATTTCTGTAGCTGGCTTGTCTCCACAGAAAGTGGTTTTTCTTTTCTATTGTATCATCAGGCTGCAATTTTTTGAAACTTTTATGCTCTGCTTTGCTTCCAATTCTAAGCCTTATCTTTGTGGATACATAACACTGAATGCTTTTAACAGCATCCAAGTCACATCTTGAACACTTTGCTGTCTAGAAATTTCTCCAACCAGATAACCTAAAACGTCACTCTCAAGTTCAAAGTTCCACAGATCTCTGAGGCAGGGGCAAAATGCTGCCAGTCTCTACTAAAACATAGCAATGGTCACCTTTATTCTAGTTACCAACAAGTCCTTCATCTCCATTCGAGACCACCTCAGCCTGGACTTCATTGTACATATCACTATCAGCATTTTGGCAAAAGCCATTCAAGCCTCTAGGATGTTCCAAACTTTTTCACATCTTCCTGTCTTCTTCTGAAACTGTTCCAACCTCTGGCTGTTACCCAATTCCAAAGTTGCTTCCACTTTTTCAGGTACCTTTACAGCAGTGCCCCACTACCTGGTACCAATTTACTGTATTAGTCCCTTCTCATGCGCTATAAAGAACTTCCTGAAAGTGGGTAATTTATGAAGGAAAGGGGTTTAATTGGCTCACTTTTCTAAAGAGGTTTAATTGACTCACAGCAGAACAGAAAGCAAACATGTCCTTTTTCAAATGATGGCAGGAAGGAGATGTGGTGAGCAAAGAGGGAAAAGCCCCTTATAAAAACATCAGATCTCGCAAGAACTCACTCACCATCACAAGACCAGCAGCATATGTGTAACCGTCCCCATGATTCAATTACCTCCCATTAGGTCCCTCCCACAACAAGTGGGGATTATGAGAACTACAATTCAAGGTGACATTTGGGTGGGGAGAAGACAAACCATATCCCCTATGAATATGTACAATTATTTGTCAATTTAAAAATAAAATTAAAATACAAAAAAGTCAATTAGTTATAAAAAATACTGTATTTCTGGTATTTCTATTCTGTTCCGTTGATATATAGTTGATTCTCATATTTATAATACATTCTGTGAAGTTGCTGTGAACACTGAATTGTTGAACCCTAAATTGAACTATTGATCTTAAGGGATATATAGGGTTATGTTCCTGAGAGCCTCTGGTCACAACATTTTCTCAATGAATTAATACATAACTTTGTTATATGTTTGTTTCTGTTTTAGAAGACGTGATTTGATATACATTGTTGATTCATTAACACTGAACTCACAGCCAATAATACAAGACATTAAACCCTAATGAACCTTATCTAACACATTCATTTTCTCCATAAAGCACATGCCAGCCTACATGGCTTTAGGAACATTAGACAGCACTTCAACACAATGTTTGGGGACCATTTTAAACTGTAGAATTACCAACAAAAAGCGTAAAAATGTGAAAAACATGGCACTAAGTAGACCACAAAAAGAATACTTGTTTATGGTGTGAGAACTGAAACAAGAAAGCAGAGCATCACCACAACGGACTGTAGCTGAAGAAGTATGTATCTGGTGGCTCAAATGTTTTGCCAATCTGTGCATGTCTGTGAATGCACGGTGGATATTGATTTTAGGGTTACAGAAAAATTTTAGTGTGTAGGTGAGAATTTGAAAATATAAACTACTCCCCGAAGCCCAGGCTGTTTCCCAAACTCACTCCTGGAGAAATTAGGGGCAACCCCCAGCGCTAGCTGGTTCTCAGCCTCCCAGCTGGACTAGGGTACTTCACAACCTAAAAGAATGAGCCATCTTAGTCCAGAAAGATAACTGCAGTGGACTTAACAAACATTTCTAAGAGGCCCAGAGGCCTACTTTGGTAGGCAAGTACTTGCTTCTTGTTTTAAATATGATGCATTTAATCATAGGTTTATATACTTTAAGTTTTAATAGCAGACACATTTAAAACTGGCAAATGCATTTCCCAAAATGAAGTAATCAGCTAAATTAATTACACCATATTAATGTGTGTATTATGTTTAATGATTTTGTTTTTCTAAATTTAATCTTGTCTGGTATTAATATCATGATCTCTTACTTTTTTGTTTGTTTGCATCTACCTCATAAAACTTAGCCTATCATTTCATTTATTTATTTTTTCCAGATTAATTGCTTATAGATGTGCCATTCAAAGCCCAGCTTGAGGCTTTGTATTATGAAAGACAGTGTAGCTTATTGGTTAAGAATATTGATTTTGATATAAATGCACTGTGTCACTACATTTTTGGTTTTTACCAAAAATATTTTTGTTGTAAAGATCAATTTCAAATTGAGATTAAATTCATTTTTGCACAGTATCATTTCCATAATTTCAAATATTACAAGGTTACTGTGTTAAAAGTGTTGCATATCTGAAGTATACTAGAAACTTTAAAATACAGAGTAATTGCATTAGAAAGATCATATCCACTAAGTAGAGAGAAAAGGCAAAATATTAAGTTCATGTATATTAAAATGTTTATATTTAATAAAAAGCTAAAAGTTGAACACAGACAAGAATTGCATTTATATATTCCAATATTTAAAAGAAAAATACAAACTCTACCCTTTGTAGGAAGAATGTCTGTTCACATGCTGCTTATTTGCCACCTAGTTGGCTCTCATTGCCTATGTGACTTTGTACAACTTACTTAACCTTCTATGCCTTGGAGTATTTGTAAGCAAACTAGAAATAAGATAACATATTATACATTTTTTTTGCTCATTTTTGGTTTGTTTACTTTTTTCTTCTTTTAAAAATAAAGATTAGATGAAGTAAAGCACTTACTTACAACCACATCACATTTTTGTTCTATAGCAGTTTTAAGTGTTATTACCTATTTACCTCTGTAACCATAACTTTGTATATCAGAATCCTATACTGCTTTTCACAGCACCTATTACGTCTTTTTTAAAGCAAAAATAAAAATTAGCATTTTTAATTTTCCCTCCTTCTGCTTCTTCATTCAAGATGATTATGTTATTTTAAAAGATGTATTTTTATTGTTAAATATATGTAAAGCTCATTTATTTGATCTATCAATTTGTCTTTAACTCTCATCTGTTAAGAGATAAATCCGTGTACTAACATAACTTTCCTCCCACCTTCCTCTTCCAACTTACTTAGCTAAATATTTAAATTTTGCATTGTGCAAAAAGTTATACTTATTATCCACATTTTTATACCTTTGATTTGTAATAAAATGCAATACATATTTATCTTCAATTATTTAGAGATAATGCTTTTAATTTATTATTTAAATACTTCAAGAAAGTTTTATAGTAGTAATTATTCTTAATTTCTAGTCTGTACTAGAAATTAGAAATTATTTGTTGGCATTATGATAGAACTACAGATGGTTTGGACATCCATTATCTTATACCATTAAATGTTACTGTAAAGTAATGTAAGCCAGCCTGATTGTTTTCTCCATATGTAACTTGATTATCTTGCCTATTTAACCAAACAAGCTGACTTTGAAGTTGAGCGATTTTATGAGACGATACGCTAGGGTAGACCACATGAGTCAAATTTGTCTAGGCCACAATATGTCCTTTTAGTCTGTAAACCCAAATCATTTTTATTTCTGGAAATATTTACTTGAATTACATTTATAAACTTCTGTATAATTATTTTAATTTTCTTCTTTGGGAAAAACTACTGTGTGGCTCTTAGATTGCTGATTGTATATAAGAGTCTCATTTTTTCTCTAATACTTTTAAATACTTTATGTGTTTCCATTATATTTTGCTTCTTTTTCTGCTTTCTGTCATTTATCATCTAGATCTTTTATTTTTATCACTTTTGGTTTTTGTCTCATTCTTCATAAGTACCTTTTTTTGAAAAAAAAAATTGAATTTTTTTGTTTTTCCTTTTCTCCTAAATGTTGAGTTCTTCTATATCTGATAGTTTTCTTATCTGTATAATTTAATTATATAATTATATAATTTATAAATTATATTGCTATATAGTTTTATTTTATTAAGAGAGAATTAATCTTTTTTTTTCTTTCCAAGAGGCAGAGTCTTGCTCTTTTGCCCAGGCTGCAGGGCAGTAGTTATTCACAGTCATGAACGTAGGACACTGCAGCCTTCAACACCTCAGTCTTCTGAGCAGTTGGGACTATAGTGATGCCATCACACTGGGCAAAATTTTATCATTAATATATTTGTTTTCTGGTTCCTTTCCCCCATTTTTGGTAAACATTCTGTGCTGATTCTCCTTTGATTGCTCATCTGAATAAAATGAATCTGGGGGAGGAGATCCCTTTAGATTTTTATCAATAAGGACAAGGTTATATCTTTATTTCCAGTTTGAGTATGTGGTTTTGTTTTTGTGTGTGTTTACTTCTCCCCATCAATAGATATAGGCAGACAGAAGGCAATATTGATTTAAATGTCTCCTCATTGCTCTCACTAGTCTTTTAGACATATGGTTGTTTTGAATAACATATATGTGACCTAAGTGATTTTCCCCTTCAGCTTCTTCATGCCTATTCTTTCAGTATTGTTCAAGTTCCAGAGAATTTGTCAATGTGGCAAACAAGTGTTTTTGTTTTCCCTCATCTTAGATAATTTTACTTTGTCAGATTTTTCAAGAACTGCAGCCAAAAGCAAACTTCCTCCTTTTTTACTGAAATCACTGTTCTTGGGAACCTTTCCATTATTTTGTTATTTGGTAACTTGTTACTTTTTCAAAGATGAGTTAATTTTGTGTATCTTCTCCTTGGTTTGGTGTCATTTCCAAGGTAAATAGAAAAAAAAATGCTAACTGTAAGCTTTTAAACTTGTGCCAATTATTAAGCTGTTGTCTCTAAGTTCTAAATTCATTTAACACTCTGTTCTGTGATGCTGTTGTGTTGTTGCTGGAACTCTGCAATCTAATTTTCTCTGAACCAGCTGGCTTCCTATTAGGTTCTTTCAATAGCGGGTGCTGGAGGCTGACACACAGTCAGGAGTGCAAAGATAAGACTTACTTCTTTCGTGTTGTCTCCTTGTTTCCAGTTGGCATACTCTCATTATCAGGATTGCATCCTCAGCAAAAGCAGTTGGTTCTAATTTTCAGTTCCCAGGACCAGCTTAATTGCATTCTCTTCTCAGAGACCTAAAGTCTCTAGACTTTGTAGTTATCCACTGCTAAGTTCCCAGGGTGCCAAAAGCAACTGACCACTGGCCTCTTCTTGGAAATCTGGGTACTAGCTACAAGGCATGCTTTCTCCATGTTTCTAAGTTCTGATTCGAAACCTTTCCTTTGTTTTTCAACCCCATGGCTGTTAGCTGCTTTCAGAATTTTCCGAAAGGAACTTGATTGATGTAACCTTCAAAACATGTCTCTCCTTAGTTTAAAGAAGTAGAATAGACTGTTGTCTCACCCATTAACTGTCCATGGTAGATACCATGGAGGTAAATGCAAGAAATCCTTGGTCTCTAGATCAGTTAGAATCCTGCATCCTCTTTATAGAATGGAGATCAGACTGGTTCTGTAAGGAATTATTTTTCTTTTTATAGGATAAAAGACTCAATAAGAAATTAAATACTAGGCCATAGAATCTGCATTGAGATTGTCACCCACACTATTATCTCATATACCACCCATGTGATACCTCCCTTTGCTAAACACTGGATTAGAAGGACCATGTGTCTAGTAGAGATTTCTTTACCTATGATATCTGATCATTTCTTAGCAAAAGAGAAGTGATACCTCTAAATTGCTAAGATTACAATGATATAATCCTTCTAATGTCCTGTACTTGGTGTGTTGCCAGCGCTATTTTGTTAATTCCACTTTCTAATTCAGGCTTACACTTTGCCTTCAAGCTATCTTCAATTCTAACTTAAAATTTCAGGCACAGCACACACTAGCTCCTCAATATAAAATATCAAAAAAGTTTTATCCTGGATTTTTAAAATTTCTATAAAATTATCAACTAGCATTCATTTAATAAGGCTACATTTTGAAGACTTTGTTTACTGAGCACCGTGAACCTGGTGCTGTTGTCTTCACTGAAGATAAAACTGAACAAAACCCAACAAAATCCACGACCTCTAAATTACACAGCCACAATGCAAAGAGATGCTTCAAAATTAAGCCAATTACCATGCATGTGATATTCCACTAAAATTGAGAAGCAGTGAGCTAACTAATCTGATGACTAACTAATTTTTGATGTCTCCATTCAGGGAAGTAGATTCAGCCGTCTATCTAGATAGTTTAGTATATGTTCAAATATTGGTTTATGTTGACATATCTGAATTTTTTTGTCCCAAATATCAACTGGTACAGAAAATTGGTTGACTGTTACATTTAGTAAGATTGAAACCTTTATACAAATCTTTTTCAAAACTAAAAGTAAATTACACTGTGATTACAACACAAGTTGAGTCGCTTCTGATGGTCAATCCTAACACCAGATATAGAATAAGAGAAGAGAAGACAAATGCTTAAAGACTTACTGCACTACCATGTTTAATAGAAAAAATCCTAATATGATAGAAATGGTTTCTGAAGCAAATTGATAAAGAGTGGTATAGAAACATAATAAATTTAGTATAAAGAAGGCTATGAACTAGAATTTTTAAATCTTCATGGCAAAATAAAACAGGAATAGTGTTTTAATTTTTTTCATAACTTTCAATAAGTTGTTTTACAATTATGATTTCTATATGAGGTGCTTTATTTTAGAGCATTTTTGATTCTTATGGTTGGAAATGGATTAAAACTTTAAATAATATTTAGGGTGTACTATCCTCTTATCTCAGCTGCTTGCCGGGCATGCCGTCTGAATACTCATTATGACTTGGCAGTTACCCACTGACTGCAAGTTCAGATTTATGAGGAGGCAACAATCCAGCTCTGTTTGTTTGCCTTTGGTTCAGCAGTCTGTTCCTGTGGTGATTTCCACATGGCGTACATGCAGGAAGGTCAAGATCATCTTGATCCAGGGATTTAGAGTCTAAAATATTTATAAGAAAAAAAACCCCACCATTCATAGTCCTTAGAGAAATACAAGACATAGCATTATTTGGAAGATGTTGTCCTAAAATAATTAAATTCTTATTCAAAGCAAAGCTATTAATCATTGCAGAAAATATACACCATGAAGATTAGAAGCTTGCCTATAGGTGTCACTGCTATGAGTATATAAAAAAAATATGGTTACTCAGAAAGACATTATACTTCCAAAATATTTTAAAATATAAAAATAGATTGTAGGCAAGTCTAATTAATTGTATTATTATAAAGAAGCAAATAATGTGCATGCATAGAAATGATGGGTTTACTTTATGTGGAAAACAGAATACAACCAATATAAAGAATGGGGGCAACTGTGGATGAGTTAAGATGGAAAGCTCATCCATAGCATCTGAACCATCTGACAGCCATTCAGTATCTCTAGGTTGCCAGTTGTATTTGGGACTTGCCAAGAAGCCAGATGCTCTCATGGCTTTCCATCATATAGTAATTGCTCTCCAAAGAACAAAAAAGTATAAATGTGAGAATAATGTTATTTTACTACGTGTTTGAAATATTTTTAGTTTTAGTAAATTCTGATATAAATTAAAATACTTAATAACAATATATTTTTTAAAAGTTAAACCTATATATATTTCCAAGACATGAATATCCTATAGAGTCTTCAACATTTTGAAGTAAATAGGTGAAGGAAAATGGCCTAGGATATCAATACAATCTGTGGATTTACATTCATAAAATTTTCTAAGGGAGCTGAGAAGAGGCTTAATGTTACAGAGGTGAAGAATAATGGCACCATGTATTCAATGTTAACTTCATAAATGTTTATTTTTTGAAGGAATGAATCTTAACTGAGATGAGAAACACAATTCGAACTGTTATCTCCACCACAGAAAGGGACTTTAGAATGGAAACTGGAACCTTGATATTTTCCACAATATAAAGTTAAGTTTGCTATGGGTGTGGGAATGAGGATAAGGAAGGAAACTGAGGCTAGGTGGAGCATCCTGACAGGTCCAAAGTGATGTAGTAAGGAGGTATTTTGTCACCACTGGCCAGTGGACCACTTTTATTTCCTGAAACATTTCATACAAAATTTGCCTCTCTGAATACCTGATATTTTTGGCTCCTTACTTAGTTTCTCTCTTTCTCTCTTACACACACACACACACACACACACACACAAAATACACACACACACTTTTCTATCTACTCAGCTCACTCCTCAGTATAAGCTCCGTGTCAATCCAGTTTTAGGCAAAAGTTAGTGAGGATACACTTACGCATTTAAGAACTGTCATAAATTTGGGAATTAAATTGACAATACACTCTAAGCAAATTCCTCCTCCTCATGAACAGCAGCAACTCACATGCAAGCTTCTGTACAAAATTAGTGGGCTCTCTAACCTAAAAGACCACAGAGATGTCCCTTATATTTTGGACTAGATAAGAATCATAGGTCTTTAGCACAAGAAAAGGGGAAAGGCATTCCCAAAGCATAACCAAATGTGAGTTTCTTGCCAAAGTGTCAGATGGGTGGCTCAGTGTAGGTTAAAGATATTCATGAAGTAGGGGGTACAGTATCCATGTCAGAATGTATGATCAGTATATATGCATCTCTGTTAGTACTATAACAGACACTTTCCTTGTTTCTTATGAATACTTGCATGCCTGTATTTTGATATTACTGCTAATTTTTATTTAAATTGCAATTGAAGTACAAGGAAAAGCGTTTGCATTTGAGCACTTGAGTCATTTAATACTGGACAGGATATCATCATATATTTTAAGAGTGATGTAAAATTACTGCATAAGGGAATAAAAGTTTTCACTGAGATCTAGAAATACTCAGTGAAAAGTCTCTGGCATGTACCAAATAATAGATGTTATTAATTTTTAGATGTTATTTTTAATTTTTATAAAAATAAGAGGTAACATAGCATTTTAGAAGGGTACATAATCCATACTAAAAAAATGAGCTTCCAATTCTGGCCATAAAGTTTTTATTAAATATAACAATTCTCACCAAGGATTGATACATGATTAAATGTAAAACTATATTTTAAATGTTTTAGAAACAAAATGCAGTACGCATAAGTACTACTTATAGCTAAAAAGTCACAATCTCTCTTTGATTTATTTTCCTTGTCTGTAAAGCAGATCTGAAAAATCTCTAACCCTTGGCTTACATTTTATATTCTTCCAAAATAATATTTTTATTTTTCTTAATTGTAAAAAAGTTCACAGGACTTTAGAAAAATATAAATAATATAGCAACAAATAACAAACAAATAAATAATCATGCTTATTCCATCCAGAACTAATCCCTGTACCTTTTTGGTAGTCACATGTTCAGATCTCTCTCTCTGTATCCACAGATTGAAATACTGTTGCCAAGTATTACTCTGCCCTTCATTCCTATGTAAGTCAAGTTGTCATGTCACTTGCAGCTTCTCCTGTGGGTAAGCATACACGGTTGCCTCATTGACATTTTGTTTATCCATGAGACTTGCTTTGGCCAATGGTGTGTGGATGGACATTATGTACACCTTGTCTGTACATAATAGTGTTGAAGCATTGTGTATTTTCTGCCTGCTCTCTTGCTCTTTTCCCTATTCAACTAGAAACGAATATCTGATATAGCAGCCTCTTTTTCATGTTAGGTCCCAGAGTCCTGGAATGAGAAGAAAATTGAATAGAAATCAATAGAACTCATGCTATACAGAATTCTAAGATGGTTCCCATGACCTTTACCCCTGAGGTTACTCCCATAAATATGTTATGGTACAAGGTGAAGGGATTTTGAAGACAAAATGGTTTCTAATCAATTGACTTTAAGATAGGCAAGTTATCCAGAAAGACCTAACCTAATCATATAAGTTCTTCAAAAGTAGAGAGATTTTTTGTTGTTGTTGTTATTCTGACATGGTAGAAGAAGAAAACAGAGAGATTCAACTTGTGAAAGAAAACCAATGTAAAGAAGCTTCCCTACTGCTGAGGTGGAAGAGGCCACAGAGCAAGAAGCTGAGAGCAGCCTCTTGGAGATGAGAGTGGTCCTGGCTAGAAAGCCAGCAAGAAAAAGGGGACTTCAGCCCTACAACTCTAAGGAACCAAATTCTACCAAAAACCTGCATGAACTTGGAAGCAGATTGTTTTACTGAGCTTCCAGATTAGAACCTAAACTGGACAGGACCTGGCCTAAGCAGAGAACACATTTGAGCAACCTTGAGCCACGTATGAACACATTTGTGACCTATAGAACTGTGAGATGATAAATAAATGTGGTTTTAAGGTACTGCAGTGGTGATATTTGTTACTCGGTAAAAAGTAATAAAAAAGAAAAGTAATACAGAGCTACAGCAACCAGCCCACTGCCACCAACACAAAACATAAATAAGAATATTGTAATAAACATGAGGGCTAGTTTGTTACTTCAAAGACCTGATTAATGTATCTTGAATCACACACACACACACAGTGCTTTAGTGCCATTGTATAAATTGTATCATATTGAAAATACTTCATCTTTTAACTTATTTAATGCTTTGCATTTTCACTTATAAGCAAGTAAATGTGGAAATGTTTTATGCCAATTAAAGTGTGCCCACAATACCACTTCTATTGGCTGTGTGGTTTTATATTGTGTGGAAGTACAATACACTATTTTCTTTAAACAAACACTGCTTTAAAAAAAAATCCTATTGAAGGAAGTTTTAGGTTGTACAACTCTTCATGGTTCAAGAAGAGCCAACATCTTTTGGTATAGATAATATTTTCACACTTGTGTCCTTCAGAATGATCCTACTAATATATAAACTTTAAATTACGTTATTGTAATCCTTTTGTTTAAAATTGTTACAACTTTATCATTTTTACACATATACACATCTTTTTGTACCTTCGGAAGTTTATAAAGTCAAATGTTTCTAGATATCTTTCATTTTGTTTTCTAAATTGATTGTCCATCATCTTAATGTATAATTGAAAAAAATATAAATTTCAAGAAATAATGTTATTCTAGTAGTCATTCTTTTTTGTACCGTCTACATTTTTCCATTGGTATTTCAAACAGTACTTGGAAAATCCAAAATTTAAAGCCAGAGCAGCTGTTCAGCAAATGTTCACAGAAGCCAACAGGCTAGTGTGCTCTCAATAGGTTTGTGTAACAAATAACTGCAAAGTTGTTTCTGCATAAATGAGAAGTTCATGGCCAACTACGAAGTTTACATGTGTAATTTAGGTCTAGCCCTGGAAAAAATGGCTTAGAATGTGCAAATCTGTTGTATATAGTGAGGCAAAGTCAGGATAACCATGGAGGCAATGATGAGTTCAGAACATTTTTCATCTGGATAATTTAAGGTACTGGCTTGAGTTCAACATCATTAATTACCATTTTCCTCAGTAAATTGTTTACAGTTCCTTTGAGGCAAATATTATTTTCTCTATTCAAATCTTATGAGCCTGATTAGAGTACACTAAGCTGCCTTTTTTCTCTGTACAGTGGATGTCTACATACCATAATGTTGTTTGTACACTGTGGAAATTGTATGACGTATTTGTAGATTTTTTTTTCTCAGAATGAAAGACATTGTTGAGCATGCGGAGAAGGATGTTAAAAGTAGCAATATGGTAAATAAGTGATTCCCATTGTCTGACTGAATTGTTTTATTTTAACTGATAATTTACTATTAGTAACTATATTTTAAGTGTTTTCATCTGAACGAACAAACAAAAATTGCTTTAAAAACCATCTACTCTTTAGAAAATGTAACCTGCATGTAAAACTTGTATTCTTGGCCAAACTAAGTAGCTCTGCAGCATTTCCTGCTACTGGAAGTAAAGTCCCTTTCTGAAGAATAGACTAATAATGTATATAATGCCACTGCTACCTGCTCTGTTTGCTTGATTGCTTTTTGTCAGTAGGGGTTTGAAACAGAAAGGCAATAAATGAAGTTGTGAACTTTAAACCTCATTGTATGAAGAAAAATCGTATCTTAGGACCTAAATTCCAGTGGCATACTTTATTTTATAATTGTAGCTATGTAAAAATGCCTAACAACTATGAAAATTTAGGATACCTGCCTGTAGAATATTTTAATGTCCAAGTCCATGAATTTTTGGCTATGAAAACCAAATACACAGAGACCTCAACTTACAGTGATTCTGTACAGCACTTTAACTTCATCAATATTATTCTTTATGACACAATAGGCAGCTAGAACATAACATATCATTCAGCTAATTCTGAGGAAATAGCAAGGCAGGAAATTGTGAGATGTTCATAATTTCATTTTTAAAACATCAAGTGGCCACAAGTCTCCATAAAATTCCCCAAAAAGCTACTTGTTGAAGCTTCACCAAGAATTCCTTTAGAATTCCATGGCTTTGATAATAATGCACCTCATTTTATGATTTGTTCTAATGAATAGGGATGAAATTTTAAAAATATATTTATGTGAAAGATGGTGAGTCTGTATGATATTAAGTATTATTGTATGCGAATGATGTTGATTGTTTCTCATATGAGGAAGGGAGATTGAGATCTAAGCCATAGACAGTTATAAAGATAGACAAACTCAGCAATAGTCAGTCTCTTGACTTCTGTGTTTTTATCTACTTCTGACACAGATGTCCTTGTGGGTCCTTGAAGTTACTTTCTTAAAAGAAAATTTGGCCCTTATTTCTTTTTTCCTATATTGGTAAAACCAGATACATTTTTTATGACTGCTATTTAATTATATAAATAATGGATGCATCTGTTCATTTTTGTGAAAAATTGGGAATAAGTTCCTTGATATGAACACAGATTTTAATAATATCCCTCTGTGTAAGTCTTAATTTATTTTGACTTTGAATACTTCTTTGAGATATGTAACTCACATATGAAGAATATCTGTTCTCCTTCTAAAGCATTGTAAAGATAAGACCATCAATAAAATCTGCCATTTACTTTTAAACAATAACCTCATGCCAAGTAGAATAGAAAAGACTGCATGGCTTTGAAAAAATCTATTCAATTAGTATTTATTGTCTATTATGTGTCAGTTATTGAGGTGATCCCTGCAGAAAAAAATAATGAACAAGCTCTTCTTTATTTTAAGGAAGCTTACCACTTAGCTGGGAAGGCAGGCATTACAATGTAACTTCAAATTGGTTAATATAATGATAGTGTAGGTAGTGGTAAATGTGGAGTGCTGTGGGAACCAAAAAGAGAGCATTAAACCTATTATGATTTTTGTTTTAATCCTTTCTTTCATTAGATTTTGGGGAGCAGGCGGTATCTGGTTAGATGAGTAAGTTCTTTAGTGGTGATTTGTGAGATTTTGGTGCACCCATCACCCAAGCAGTATACATTGAAACCAATTTGTAGTCTCGTATCCTTCACCCACTTCCTACCCTTTCCCCCTGAGTCCCCAGAACTCCATTGTATCATTCTTGTCTTTGCATCCTCATAGCTTAGCTTCCCGCTTATGGGTGAGAACATATGATGTTTGCTTTTCCATTCCTGAGTTACTTCACTTAGAATAATAGTCTCCAATCCCATCCAGGTGGCTGTGAATGCCATAAACCTATTATTGTAAATTGTTGATAAGAGTTGTCTTCAGCAAAGTGATCAGAGAGGAAGAGATATTTATACTGACTTGAATAATCATATTATATTTACATATTTACATATTTCATATTATATAGGTCAAGAGGAGCAGGGAATAGGGGAAGACAGTGACAAAGACGGCTCCAGGAAGAGAAAGGAGCAAAAAAACACCCTTAGACATAATGTTCTAGAACAATAGAGAAGATGCGGATTTGAAACACAGTCTTCAAACTGCCTTATCATTTTCTTTTATTATGTCTTAAAACTAATTATTTATTGTTTTATAATTTCCATTATATATTATTGTTCTGTTTTTTAGTTTTATATTCTTATGGTCTCCATATTATCAAGCTATTGTCTTTAAAGCCAGAAAATAGAGATAAGACAGAGGAAATATAAGAATTATGTAACCATAAATTCTAACTCTTTGATGTTTTAAAAATAAGTATAATTTAATCAACATGTTGATTTTTTAATGAGAAAAGATGCACTGAGTTCCATCTGAGAGACAATTAAGATTTTAGAATATATCTTGTCATTAGTAACACTGGCAAATAAATCAATAAGACATTTGCCATGATGTAAATATTTCTAATAAGTTACCTTTGAATCTCGTCAGAAAAACAAAACTACTACAGTAGTTCCTGCTTATTTCCTTCCTCTAAGAAACACACTCAGGGACAAACCAGCAGATTTCATATCTGTTATGCATAGTACCTTGACTATCAGAAAGAAAAGAAATGCTAGATAAGTACTCACTGCTTGACTGAATATGGTCTTATAAATAATTTAGGAGTTTACTACAAACATCTCTTTCTAGACCCACCCAAGATAAAGATCATAACATTTTGATAAACACACAAAAGCCCCACACTAATAGGCATATTTATTATATATTTGTAAAAATCAGTAAGTTGATGTCACTATGCTGTTAATGTTGAAAAATAATTTATTGTTCACATTTCTTGACATGCACTTATTATGCTATCCCTGATACTTGGGGAAGCCACTTTTGTTCCTAAAGATAGAAGAGCTTTATTTAATACAGGTGGAGCAGTAATTATGATCAATGTAAATTTCCAAGCACAGATTGTGCAAGCTGCTGGTGCTGGCAGTGTGCTTTGTGTGTATGGATGTCCACGTGCCAAATGTTGTATCTATTAGTCCAGAGACATCAGCAGGATTGGACATCAGCTGAATACGGCATACTGAAAAGTAAATAGGAGCTCAGTATATTATCTTAAGATGCAAAATCAATATGAAAAATTAAATGAATGAGATAAAAAATGATTGATGAAGTTTGCATAAATTTTACCTTTTATATCAAATGCCCCTAGAAATTCAAAATCATTATCACTTAATTATACAATTTTCCACAGTTTTTGTTCTTGCTTTGTGTAAATTCTATAGCATTTTGAGAAATACCAAAATCTGGAATAATGTAAGAAAAGATTCTTGTGGGATAACTAAAATGATAGAGTGAAATTGATACATGAAACAATAACATGCGAGTAATACATGCAGAAATACATACACATGCTTAATAACGAAATGAAGGCTGGTGAATTTATGCATCAACATGTGAGCTCCAATATTATGAGTACTGCTAAAGCTACTTTTATTCTCCCCACAATCCCATATATATTCTGGGTGCAAATATGTCAGTTATAGCTGTCGAAAGTAACTTTCATAAATCTGTAGCTTGCCTTTCAACTTTTTTATGATGTCTATTGATGAACATAAATCTTATATTTAGTTAATAATCTTTATTTATAGCTCATTTTTATTTTTAAATAAAATTAATCCTTTCCTAATATGAAAATATAAAATGTCCTCTTGTATTTCTAGAAATGATTAAGTATTTTGTTTTTCACATTGAAACATTTAGTTTGTATTGAATTAATTTTTATTAATGGTTCATATATGGATTACATTTCAATTTCTTGTTCCTTTTGGATGTCCAATTATCTGAGCACCATTATTACTAATTTCTTTAAAAAATAAACTTATTTGGTTTAGCTGTAAATGTATTCATTCAATAGATCAATCTTTATGACACTGAATACACCTGTCTTTGAAATAGTATATTGCTTAATTTATTCAGGTATTTTATATATTCCAGAGTGTTTCATGTTTTAACCTTGAAATTCTGGCCTACTTTTTATATCTATATCCCTTTTACCTTATAGTTTCATCATTCTTATTAAATATTGTTTTTTAAAATGTTTTATAACTTTTTATTGATAAATAGAAAAGAAATTCATTGTTTATGCTGAAATCTACAACCTTACTAAATTCTTAACTAACTCTAATAATTACAACTTGTCTATAAATAGGCTTTAGGGGCTTTAATATAAATATTCATATGATTCATTAATAAAAGTGTTTTTTTCCCTCTCAAAATTCATTTTTTTCTTCACTGACTTGGATTCTTAGTGCAATTTTACATAGAAAATGTTCTTTGTTTTGCTGCTGATTGAGAGGAAATGCTTCTAATGTTTTAGCGAGGAAATTATATTTGCTAAATGTTTTTAATAGAGTTTAGGAGGTTATAGAAGTTTCTTCATATCTCTGATTTGCTAGGGATTATAGGTTGAATGGGTCATAAGTTTCATCATGTGCTTTTTCTACACATTTTTAAAGGACAATATGGATTTTTATTTTATGTTAGTGAGCTGAGTTAAATTTATGTATTTTATAATGTGAAACCTTCATTGAATTTCTAGGATATCTTCTTAAAATATAATACTATGTTGCTACTAATATTTTGTGTTAGATTGTTTTCTGTATCTCTTCAAGGTACTAACTTAGTTTTGCTATCAAGTTAATACAAGACTTATTAAATGAGTTGCTTTTTCTTTTCTCTTTATTCTATTTTGTTTATGAACTTGCTTAATGCTGTAATTATAAATTACTTGAAGTTTGTGTGAACTCACCTGTAAAACCATCTGGGCCTGGTGTCTTCCTTCTAAGAAGTTGTTAATCATAGGTTTAATTTTATATAGTGTTTTAAGATAACTTACATTTCTCTTTATTCTTCAATAAGTCTTACTATCTATTTCAAGATATCTGTCAATTTAATTTTTACATTTTAATTTTTATTGGCATTGAGGTTTTCATGACACTCTCATTAACTTTTTAATGCATGCAGTATCATTAGGAAGTCCTCCGTTCAATTTCCAATATTGCAATTTCTCTCCTTCTTTTTATCAGTCTTGTTAGAGGTATACTTTTTTATTAGTCTTTTCAGTATAGCCACATTTTTGACTTTCTTTAATCTCTCTATTGCATCTTTAAGAAACCAAACTGTAGTAACACTGCTCCTGAGAAAATTTGGGCTTATTCCAGAATCCAGGGAAAACTACCAACGTGAACTCACTTCAGCTCTCTTCAGTGTTCATAGATCCATGGGATAATTTCAGGGTCAGCTTTTCTCTAAGTTTTGTGGAAAATATCAGAATTAGTTTCTCTGTTTCCAATCTGACATTACCATTTCTCCTGAGTGCAACCTGGTTTTCTGTGTACCAGTTTGCAAGGGTCAGTTTTTACCTCACTGTTTATTTTTTTAGTTTTTATTTTTATTTGGATATTTTCTTTGCTTATAACAGTGCTTTAAAAGCACATTTGTTGTAAATTATCTAGGATAAAGTTGTAGTCTAGCGAGAACTCCCCTCAGGGTATCTTTCTGTCTTCCTACTGGAAATGGAATTCCCTCTGGGATATTTTCAAAGTTTTAGATATTTCATATAACCCGTACTTAAATATTTGATTTCGGGAAACGTGCATTCTCTGAAGTTGCATCTTCAAGCCTTCAGGTAAATTGTGAAAGTAATTTAGTATGCAACAATTGAAACCTTAGCTATTATATTTTGAAAATATGAAAATGAAAATAAAGGCCAGGCGCAATGGCTCACACCTGTAATCCTAGCACTTTGGGAGTCCAAAGCGGTGGATCTCTTTAGGCCAGGAGTTCAAGACCAGCCTGGCCAACACGGCGAAACCCTGTCTCTACTAAAAATACAAAAATTAGTGGGGCTTGGTGTTGCATGCCTGTAATCTCAGCTACTCAGGAGGCTGAGGCATGAGAATTGCTTGACCCCAGGAGGCGTAGGTTGTAGTGAGGTAAGACTGGGCCACTGCACTCCAGCCTGGGCGACAGAAGGAGACTGGCTCAACAACAACAACAACAACAACAACAACAACAACAACACCCCCCCAAAAAAAAAGAAAAAAAAGAAAATAAATTTCTTTGCACTGAGAGAAATCCCTTTCCAAAGCTAATATCTTACCAAGTGTTTCATATCATATTTTAGGTGTCTTGATATTACCAAAAAGGGAATGGAAAAACTAACATTTATTGAGCTCCTGCAATGTGCCATATATTTTATTTGTTGTTCTTTATTTGCCAGCTCAGTAAATCCTCAGACCAATTTTATGACCGTTATGGTCATTTTTAATTTGAAGAAAGAGAGAGATGAAGATATTTACACAGTCTAATAACAATTGAGGGACTCAAATTGAGGTTTGCTTGACCTCAATGTTATTCTACCATATACTACTGCTAGCTCTATTTTATAAGTGTGGAAATTGAGGTTTCTAAAGTCTAAAAAATAACTTATCTATGTCTTGTGCCGGTTTTCAAAGGGAATGCTTCCAGATTTTACCCATTCAGTATGATATTGGCTGTGGGTTTGTCATAAATAGCTCTTATTATTCTGCAATACGTTCCATCAGTACCTAGTTTACTGAGAGTTTTTAGCATGAAGGGGTGTTGAATTTTGTCAAAGGCCTTTTCTGCATCTATTGAGATAATCATGTGCTTTTGTCATTGGTTCTGTTTATGTGATGGATTACATTTATTGATTTGCGTATGTTGAACCAGGCTTGCATCCCAGGGAAGAAGCGGACTTGATCGTGGTGAAATAAGCTTTTTGATGTGCTGCTGGATTCGGTTTGCCAGTATTTTATTGAGGATTTTCACATCGATGTTGATTAGGGATATTGGTCTAAAACTCTTTTTTTGTTGTGTCTCTGCCAGGCTTTGGTATCAGGATGATGCTGGCCTCATAAAATGAGTTAGGGAGGATTCACTCTTTTTCTATTGATTGGAATAGTTTCAGAAGGAATGCTATCAGCTCCTCTTTGTACCTTTGGTAGAATTTGGCTGTGAATCCATCCGGTCCTGGACTTTTTTTGGTTGGTAGGCTATTAATTATTGCCTGAATTTCAGAACCTGTTATTGGTCTATTCAGAGATTCAAATTCTTCCTGGTTTAGTCTTGGGAGGGTATATATTTCCAGGAATTTATCCATTTCTTCTAGATTTTCTAGTTTATTTGCATGGAAGTGTTTATAGTATTCTCTGATGGTAATTTGTATTTCTGTGGGATCAATGGTGATGTCCCCTTTATCAATATTTATTGTGTCTATTTGATTCCTCACTCCTTTCTTCTTTATTAGTGTGGCTAGCAGTCTATTTTGTTAATTGTTTGAAAAAAACCAGCTCCTGGATTCGTTGCTTTTTTTGAAGGGTTTTTCATATCTCTATCTCCTTCAGTTCTGCTCTGATCCTAGTTATTTCTTGTCTTCTGCTAGCTTGTGAATTTCTTTGCTCTTGTTTCTCTAGTTCTTTTCATTGTGATGTTTGGGTGTCGATTTCAGATCCTTCCAGCTTCCTAATATGGGCATTTAGTGCTATACATTTCCCTGTAAACACTGTGTTAGCTGTGTCCCAGAGATTCTGATACGTTGTCTCTTTGTTCTCATTTGTTTCAAAGAACTTCTTTATTTCTGCCTTAATTTCTTTATTTACCCAATAGTCATTCAGGAGCAGGTTGTTGAGTTTCCATGTAGTTGTGCGGTTTTGAATGAGTTTCTTAATCTTGAGTTCTAATTCTATTGCACTGTGGTCTGAGAGACAGTTTGTTGTGATTTCTGTTCCTTTACATTTCCCTATTCAACACGGTGTTGGAAGTTCTGGCCAGGGCAGTCAGGCAAGAGAAAGAAATAAAGGGTATTCGATTAGGAAAACACGAAGTCAAATTGTCCCTGTTTGCAGATGACATGATTGTATATTTAGAAAACCCCATCGTCTCAGCCCCAAATCTCCTTAAGCTGATAATCAACTTCAGCAAAGTCTCAGGATACAAAATCAATGTGCAAAAATCACAGACATTCCTATACACCAATAACAGGCAAACAGAGAGCCAAATCATGAGTGAACTCCCATTCACAACTGCTACAAAGAGAATAAAATACCTAGGAATCCAACTTACAAGGGATGTGAAGGACCTCTTCAAGGAGAACTACAAACCACTACTCAATGAAATAAAAGAGGACACAAACAAATGGAAGAGCATTCCATGCTCATGGACAGGAAGAATCAATATTGTGAAAATGGCCATATTTCCCAAGGTAATTTATAGATTCAATGCCATCTCCATCAACCTACCAATGACTTTCTTCACAGAATTGGAAAAAACTACTTTAAATTTCATATGGAACCAAAAAGGAGCCCACATTGCCAACACAATCCTAAGCAAAAAGAACAAGGCTGGAGGCATCATGCTACCTGACTTCAAACTATACTACAAGGCTACAGTAACCAAAACATGGTACTGGTACCAAAACAGATATATAGACCAATGGAACAGAACAGAGCCCTCAGAAATAACACCACACTTCTACAACTATCTGATCTTTGACAAACCTGACAAAAACAAGAAACGGGGAAAAGATTCCCATTTAATAAATGATGCTGGGAAAACTGGCTAATCATACGTAGAAAGCTGAAACTGGATCCCTTCCTTATACCTTATACAAAAATTAATTCAAGATGGATTAAAGACTGAAATGTTAGACCCAAAACCATAAAAACCCTAGAAGAAAACCTAGGCAATACCATTCAGGACACAGGCATGGGCAAGGACTTCATGTCTAAAACACCAAAAGCAATGGTGACAAAAGCCAAAATAGACAAATGGGATCTAATTTAACTAAAGAGCTTCTGCATAGCAAAAGAAATTACCATCAGAGTAAACAGGCAACCTACAGAATGGGAGAAAATTTTTGCAATCTACCCATCTGATAAAGGGCTAATATCCAGAATCTACAATGAACTCAAACAAATTTACAAGAAAAAAACAAACAACCCCATCAAAAATTGGGCAAAGGATATGAACAGACACCTCTCAAAAGAAGACATTTATGCAGCCAAAAGACACATGAAAAAATGCTCATCATCACTGGCCATTAGAGAAATGCAAATCAAAACCACAATGAGATATCATCTCACACCAGTTAGAATGGCGATCATTAAAAAGTCAGGAAACAAGAGGTGCTGGAGAGGATGTGGAGAAACAGGAATGCTTTTACACTGTTGGTGGGAGTGTAAATTAGTTTAACCACTGTGGAAGACAGTGTGGCGATTCATCAAGGATCTAGAACTAGAAATACCATTTGACCCAGCCATCCCATTACTGGGTATGTACCCAAAGAATTATAAATCATGCTACTATAAAGACACATGCACGCGTATGTTTATTGTGGCACTATTGACAATAGCAAAGACTTGGAACCAACCCAGATGTCCATCAGTGATAGACTGGATAAAGAAAATGTGGCACATAAAGTAGTTTTTTCCAAACACCATGGAATACTATGCAGCCATAAAAAAGGATGAGTTCGTGTCCTTTGCAGGGACATGGATGAAGCTGGAAATCATCATTCTCAGCAAACTATCACAAAGACAGAAAACCAAACACCGCATGTTCTCACTCATAGGAGGGAATTGAACAATGAGAACACTTGGACACAGGGCAGGGAACATCACACACAAGGGCTTGCCGGGGGTTAGGGGGCTGGGGGAGGGATAACATTAGGAGAAATACCTAATGTAAATGATGAGTGGATGGGTGCAGCAAACCAACATGGCACATGTATACCTATGTAACAAATCTGCACGTTGTGCATGTGTACCCTAGAACTTACAGTATAATAAAAAAAGGAACAAAAATTAATAAAGGGAAATTCTGTATTTACAAAAAAAAGTAACTTATCTAGATAAAAAATGAACATGGTTCACCCTAATTCCAAACTCTATGCACTTTTTAACATATGTTGCTGCACAAATGCTTCATTACCACCATATGAAATATAGATACCTCAAGTGTCTCATATTTGTCAATGATCAGGTCTCTGAGAATAGCATTTTGTATCACAATTCCTTTAAGTCATGTATTAGCACAGACACTGACTATCTAATTTTTAGACTATGGTAATGACTTTTGTCCTGTTCCCAACACAATCAGTATCATTGCAAAATTGCTTTATTTCTCCGTTACTAATTAAACTATAACTTTTCCCCATTCAATAATTCCAAATATTTTTCCATATTTTTTTCTATTAAATTTCTTTATTCTGGAATTCAAGACCCTTTGCACTCCTTTCTTTGCATAAACCTTCCCCTTTTAAAACTATGTTCAACCTATTATTTTGCTCCAGTAAAGTAATATTGACTTCAAACATTTTTGTAACTTTTTCAAGAAATTCTATAAATTTTTATGATTAAATATTGATAAGTTGTGTCATTCCCTCCACCTTCAGTTTAAGTTTGTTAGCTGGATTTTATTTAAGAGTGATTATCCTAGGAAAGATTTCCTGGGTGAGGGTCATTGGGTGAATTATTTGACTTTTGTTTAGTATTCTGCTCTGCTATAGATTCCTCAGGTACTTTCTGGTTCACATTAGTAAAGTAATGATCAAAATCCCCTAAATTATAATTCCCCAAAAGAATGTGGACTATGTGTTGGTAATAATATCACGATATTGTATGGAAGTCAGTGGTTAATATGAGGTATACACGTGAGCTATGAACAGAACTGCATCACCTCAAAATTCATATGTTGAACTCCTAACACTCAATATGATGTGATAGTATTGGAAGATTGAGCCTTTGGAAGGTAATTACATTTAGATGAGGTAATGAGGGTAGAGCCCTCATGGTGACATTAGTAGCTTTATAAGAGACACTGGAGAGTTTGTGCTGTCTCTCTTTTCCCTGCCATGTGAAGATTCAGCCAGAACATGGCTGTCTGCATGCCAAAAGAGGGCGCTTACCAGAAACCAACCATTTCTGACACCCTGATCTCATAATTTCATCCTTCAAGACTGTGAGAGAAAAATGTCTATTGTCTATGTATGCAGTTTATGGTATTTTGTTATGTCAGCTTGAACAGATTAATATACATATGTATAATATGTAGTATATATGTGTGTATTCACACATTTATGATTTATGGGCTCCTTGCCATTAATACAATGGGCATTTGATGAATATTTCTTGTTTTTATTCCATATGGTATAGTTAAATGTGAAGATATCATAGAAGTTATAAATTTAAGACTGGTAGAGAAAGATGAAAAAACAGAGTTTGAGGAAAGATCATGATAGAGTAC
This sequence comes from Pan paniscus, assembly GCF_029289425.2. NCBI lineage: Eukaryota > Metazoa > Chordata > Mammalia > Primates > Hominidae > Pan > Pan paniscus. The sequence continues at coordinate 100,123,523 of NC_073253.2, forward strand.
CTAAGATAAACTCTTTAAGGGTTGTTTTAGAATTGAAGATGAGAAAGGAATACACACGCATACACAGACACACACACATACATGCTTTTAGTCAGTTTCTATAAATTGAAATTATTATACCTTATAGGGCAAGTTGGGACAAACTGGGCCCAATCTGGTCATTCCAGTTCAATTTTATAATTTAAATTCTCTCTTTTGGCAAAAAAGTATTTTACAACTCCTTTTTCTCTCTCTTTTATTTTGTGGAATCAGCATTCAACAAGACAAGCAAAACTAAAACTATAATAGATAAATGAGAGATTAAATAGATGATAAATAGATATAAAGATTATAAAGTATCCTTGAGAATTGGCTTACATATTTGTTGGAACTGCTTGAACATGCTCTCTAAGGCTGCGTTTCCGTGATGCAGGTTGAAGTCTACAGGGCAGGCAGTAGTCAGGGAGTGAAATCCCAAGTGGATTAGAACCCACAAGCATGAGCTGGAACCTCAAGATGACAGAAGGAAATCTGTATCTGTTCTTCTTGCTTCCAACCTTGGTAATAAAGTTATCTTACAGAAGCCAGGGCCCTGCACTGCATAGCCAAACACATATCAACATAGTTGAAGAGTCAGAGAAGCTGAAGGATGCTACAGGAGACCAAGGAGCAATTGCAGGCCTAATTGATTTCCTGTCCTAAACTTAAAGCAGAATATACTACTTAAACTTTTTATTGTTTTCTCCTATTTTTTAGTGTATTAGTGGTATCTTAATTTACCTATTTCACATCTGCCTTTGAACACATGAAGTAGCCATCAAAATTAACATTCTTTACAGTATAAAATGATTGCTATGATCTGAATCAGGTAACAATGGGTCCGGTTCTAAAACTGTTGAAATGATTTGAAACTAGGCATTATTAAGGATAAAGTAAATTCGCTCGTAAGCCTCAAATTGTACTCCTTATATACATATATGAGGATATAAAAGGTTTTTTAATGAAACTTTTCTAATTGTATAAAACTTTGCATTCTTGTATTATGAAGCTTAGAAGAACTTAAGCATAATAAATACACCAATTTCCAAGGAGAATTCTTAAATTAATCACTGCTGGAATTGAAAAGGAAGTGTATAAAACCAGAATTGCAAAACTTAGCCTATCACCTAATTGTAGCTTATATGGAAGAGAAATTTAGACTTCTTCAAATTTTTATTTGAAGATAGTTGAGAGAGTACTGTGAGTTTTCTCTCACTCATTTATGGCAGCATTAAAAGTCCCATAAGGGAAGTATTGATTAAGCTGCTTTTAGGGGAAGAGTATACTTTCAAGGAATAAAACTTGTTATGACTGGATGCTTCGTGATAGGCGAAATCTCATAGGCTTGCCCTTTATTGCTTCAGAGCCCAACCTCCAAAAAACTTGCACTATTACAAGGACGAGATTAATTTCTAACCTTCACACCTTCATTTCCAAGAACTACCCAGAGTTCAAAAATACTACAAATATATATTCCAAATAAAATTCCTCTTCCACTTTTTATTCTTTGTCAAAATAATGCTCCAGCTGGCAGACAAAATGGACTCCCTGTGACTCACTGAGATGTTCAAAAGTTGAAATAGAACCAGGCAGGCATGACAGAATGAGGGAGCCGTCATGGACTCTGCATTTTCAGAAAATGTTTCAAAACCTCCTTTTTGTTATCAAACCAGACCAGTTCTTTCTATCAATGTTGAAACAAACTACAGCTAAAAATTCCTCAACAGGGCCGGGCGCGGTGGCTCACACTTGTAATCCCAGCACTCTGGGAGGCCGAGAGGGGCGGATCACGAGGTCAGGAAATCGAGACCATCCTGGCTAACACGGTGAAACCCCGTCTCTACAAAAAATACAAAAAATACAAAAAAAAAAAAAAAAAATTAGCCGGACGTGGTGGCAGTCGCCTGTAGTCCCAGCTACTCCGGAGGCTGAGGTAGGAGAATGGCGTGAACCCGGGAGGCAGAGCTGGCAGTGAGCGGAGATTGTGCCAGCCTGGGCGACAGAGTGAGACTCCGTTTCAAAAAAAAAAAAAAAAAAAAAAAAAAAGATTCCCCAACAGACCACCAGGCCACCACAACTGACCACCTGGAGCCACCCAATAAAAGAAACTTGTGGTTTTGGACTTAAAATTCATCCATTCAGGACTCTGCCCCTAATCTCTACCTACCCTCAGGTTTTTTCTTTATAATCTTAGACTCTTTTGGCCTAGATCAAAGCAAACTTTGTTTTGACCCAAAGGCTAGGTCTCCCCAATCTACAGATTGCTTTTCAGAAAATGAAGTTTCTTTTGCCTCGGCAGATGTCATGATTTTTTGTGGACACTTTTTATCAGGAGTCTATCTTTCCCTTTTGTCAATCACTTTGAATAAATATGCAATTTTCTTGAAAATTTTTTTAGTTACTAAGAGAGGTATGTTGAAATCTTCTATTACAATGATAGATTATCCCATTTCTTATATGTATGTCACTTAAAAAATTATAGCTATTGATTGCATGAGATTATTGATAGATATAAACACATTGAGATTTGCTATATATTCTTGGTTGATATTAACACAAATAATATGAAATACATTTGCTCCATTTTACCCCCTTTTTACAATTTGTGCTATATTTGTTGTAAATTTATATACTCTACAAGATGCCATTTCTGTTTTACATAGCCCACATTTATTTAGAAATAGTCACCTATTAACTCTTCCCATCCTGTATCTTCTTCCTTCCATTTGAGACCACTTTTCTTCTGTTTGAAGAACTCCATTTAATGTGGATCTGTTGATAAGTACTCTCTTTTCTTTGTTGTTTCTTCACTGAGGAAATGTTCATACATATAGAATTTTTGTTTAGCAGCTGTTTCTTCTATGCTTTTAAAATTTCATTCTTGCTTCCTGGTTTCTATTAGTTGCTTTGAATAGTGAATTTAGCTTTATTGTTTTCTTTTTGAAGTTAACCACATCTTTTAATTTTTTATTATTTTTACATTTTTTCTTTTATTTTAAGTAAACTAAACATAAATGATTATGGTTTCTTTTAATTTATACTGCTTGGAATCGTTAAATCTTAAATTTAATGATTCTTAAATTAAAGATTTAACGATTCCAAATTTAACTTAAAATTAAATTTAACTTAAAATTAAACTTAAATTTAAATTGTTAAATATGTTGTTTGAGTTATTTTTATTAGTTTAAAAAAATTATTAGCTTTTATGTCCTCATGTATTAATTCTGTTAAAACATTCTCTCCTTTCATTCTGAGACTCTGATTAAAGAAAAATTAGATATTTTTGCTGAATCTTATATTTCTTCCTGGTACTTCTGAGTTATTTCTTCTTTGTTTGCTCTTCATGGGTCAGCCTAGATATTTTATTTAATTTTTCCAGTCCACTCAACTTATTTTACACTGAATCCACTTTGCTGTTAAAATGATATATTTATCACTTATATTCATTTATTATAATTTCTGTTGTAAGATTATTATTTTTGTGGCTTTGTCTTGTATGGTAAAATTCTATATGTTACTCTCTAGCTTTTTTAAGCATTAATCACACCCACATCTAATAACTCCTCTGAATCTCCTGCAGATCTATTTTTATTATATTATTTGTTCTATCACTCATATTTTTCTTTTTTAACACCTTATTGTTTTATAGGTAAGTTTTTATAGTTTCTATGAAAACCTGAAGAAGTAATTTTAGAGTTTGGATAGTATAACTTTCCTTTGGTGAAAGTTTACAATTTAAATTTTTAAAAATTTATAAAAATTTAATATATTAGAATTTAATATATTTTGCTCTGCCTGGGCAAATAGAATAGAAGCTGATCAGCAGATTCTCTGATTTGAAGCTGGACTTGTCTTTGAAAAGACTTGCCTAATCCCATGTCATCCTTACTCCTCTAAGACATAGCACTTCAGGGGCTACAGGTAAAACTCTTAGCCTTCCTCCTCCAGGTGGGGCCATAAATAGGAAAGTTTTTATTCTAGCCTTTTAAGGATTTCAGAAAGTCTGCTCCAATTGATGTTCCTAAACAGCCACTTACTGCTTGGCTTTTGAGCCTTTCAACTGCTCCTTGGGACTCAATAAACACCGAGAAGTGGGGCTCAGAATCTCAGCTCACCTCTCTTCCCTTTCCTTCTGCCTAATATGTTGTATTCTTAAGTTCATACCCATTCTTAGTCCTTCATTTTATTTGTATGATGTTTGTTTGTTTGTTTATTTGAATTTGATTTTTCTTATTGGTTGAGAATATTGGTCTAGAGATAGCTACACTTCCTTTACTAAAAGTAGAATTTCTGTTTTCCCTTTTGTAATATTCAATTCACTTTAAACTATTCAAATATAATACAAATACTCAAATACATATTAAACTATATAAATAATGTGTTTCCAAATTATCTTTATTAACCAGTCAGTGTTTCTTCTTTTGATATACATTGAATTATCATTGACTCTTTGGTTAATGAATTCTGGAATCAGAAAAAAATAAAGCTAGCTTAAATACTATGAGAATTAAAAGTAGAATCTTCCTATTTTACTCACTTAATAGATGTAATTTTAGTACATACTGTGACACTCAATGTGTGATATTTTGCAAATTACTTCTCCAAGTCTCAGTTTTCTCAGATAAAAGAAATGAGTTCAACTAGATGATCTTTAAAAGTCCTTCTATACCTAAAATTCTGTGATTTAATAAGAATAAATTAAACTTGAATCTTTGATGATTAAAGTTTAATTTGAATCTTGAAATCCATGAGATTTTTGTAGTTTCTAAATTTAGAATAAAATAATATTCTTTTCTATCTCCAGCACTAGAAGATGTCCCATATGACCTGAATAAGTTTCAATGCAATAATTACTTTGAAATTATAATTGCCAAGAAATTTTGAAGAAGTCTAGCAATATTAGGAAACTACCATATTACATATTAATAAACATTATACAGTCCTAATAGTTTTAATAGTAGGGTGTCAATATAAGACTACATAAATTAATAGATGGAACAGAATGGAGAATCTACAGATACATGTATATATGAAAGAGTTAATTAAGACAGTGAGATTTAGCATCGTCTATCAGTGAGGAATCCTAAACTTGTCAGAAAAGGGTGCTGAGACATTTATCTATACAGAAAAAGAAGTAAATCTCCACTTCACAATACACAAAATCAAGATTGAGTAAAGATCCATACATAAAAATTATATTTTTAATTGCATCAGGGTTGTAAAACAAATCTCAAACTTGAAATTTGCAAATCATAAAAAATTGCAAGTGCAAGTGTAGGAGATAGAGAAATTTTAATGAATAAGATTCAGAACTTTGTCACCAGACTTGTATATGGTGTCAGACACATATCACCCTGCCCCATTCTGTGTGTATGAGCTTGGAATTATTACTTAAACAGTTGAATCATTATCTTCCTAAAGTGTAAAATGTGAATTATAGCACCTGTTTTATGAGAAATGCCATGCAAATTAAATAGGAAAATATCCAAATAGTGTATAGCAAGAAACAAAGTATTATCAATTATTTTAGGAATTATATTTTAAAAATCTCATTTGTTTTTCTGCAGAGATTGATGATAGTGTTTGAGGAGGAACTGAAAGATTGAATAGAGACATTAAGTTTGGAATATTTGTTCCTTCATCTAACATAGGGTAAACATTCCTTAGAGATACAGAAGAAACAAGTCAGGGTAATTCTCCTTCAGTTACTCTAGTCTAGTAACTTCTTTGAAGAATGAGAAAGGAATGTCAGTCAGACAGCTCTTGAAAAGATGAACAAGTGGTGCAGAAGGCTCACTCAGTTAAGAATGAAGACCATAAAATATATTGGCTACGATCTTTATGTTGAGTGGTTTATCACAGCTTAGCATCTTAAATATAGAGACAGAGAAAGTAGAGTTTTACTGTTTTAAATTTAAAGCTCTACAGGGTTGACGTAGCAAGAGGAATACTTTTTATAGTTCTTATTAGGCTAGCTAAGATATCTTGATACACAAGACCTATAGAAAGAGAACTAAAGCCATTCAAGGATAATAAATGAGAGAAGGGAGGATTGGAAGAAGTAGGCATTCAATGATTTCTGATAGCTTATTACTTGTAATATGGGAGTAAGAGAGTGAAGATTATATGCAGTTGAGTGGACATGACTGTTCAAGCTGAAATTCCTAAAAAAATATCTGAAGCCCAGCTGGCAAGAAAAGTACATTTGTTCAATGTGTTAAACATAGGTAGGTGGAATTTGTTGGTGATAACTTAAATTTAGTCTCTTTTGTACCACCAGTATATAGAAATCCCTGACCTATGCTACAGACTTTAAATATTGCATATATCCATATGAACTGTTCTTACAAACTAGCTTGTTGATCTTAAAAGGATTCTAAAGCTGTGAGGATAATGACATAGATAGAGACAGAAATAACCCTGTGAGCTTCACTGAACAAGTTTCCTTTTGGTATGGAAAGTTTTCATTGTCAAGCTAAAGATGTCACCTAGCATGCAAAGACTTTTATTCCAACTCAGATAGCAAAGCCCCATTTCACCTTTTTCTATAAGAAACTGAAAAGGTCAAATGGTGACAGTTTTTATAGCAAAAGAGTTTAAAGTATAAGTGACTAAAACATTGGTTAATTATGAAAAGTGCTTTAACTTTAGTACATTTTATAGAAAAGAGACCTTTTCCTTTTAGCCCTAAAAGGAAAAACATTTAAGTGCATTTTTATTTTAATCACTTTTTAGTTAAAATTAAAATATGAAAAAGATAATTTGTTTTTGAACTTGGTCTTTCTGATGAAGAAAGCTTTACGTGGAAGAATTATTCTTGTTTCTTTTATGTTTCCTTGTGTCTCTCAAAATGATTCTTAATGAATTGCCAAGTGTAAGTTTGAGACTAGAATTTATAGACCACAGTTATTCATTCCAGTCAAATGCCACAGACAAGAACAGCAACAAATCAAAGTTAATTTGTAATTGAAACCCACTATTACTAAAAGCAATTTAGCTTTAAAGAACCTTGACATGTTCAAAAGATGAATTACTTGATGCAGCTTTGTTATTTAAAATTATTTTTAATCATTTAATAGAAGAGAAGGTTAAATTTAGGAAAGCCAGACAGGAATGGAATCTATTTCATGTTCTTTTAAAACTCAGAGGATAAAATACCTTTTGAAGATAAATTAAAATGCATTTCAGGGAATCATAACAGCATTGGGTGAAGTTTTAAGGCAATTGCTATATTGTCAGTGTGAATATAATATGATAAAATACTTCATAAATTAAGAAAAAGTAAATTTATATGGGTGCCTTGAACTTTAATTTTCCCCCTCTAAATACATAGCAAATTCTCTTTTGCTTTATTTTCTACTTTCATGCATTGGTTCCATAATATATATGAATGAGAAAGTGAGTAAATTAAGTTCATAATTTTGCTTGTAACCTAATATTTTAAAAATGCACAAGCCTACTCATAATTTAATGCATACCCATTGCTATTCAGGAGCTATATTTAATTCTATTTAATTTAAGTATATAGCTAGGAAAAAAAACCTTTTTTTTACTAGTGTTAGTATGGGCAACACCTTATCTCTCTTTTTAAAAAATGTAAAATATGGTGACCTAGATGAATATCTCTAAAATCAAGTCTTAATCAATTAGAAATAATAAATTTTCCCCATTTCTTTCATTTACACAGACGTTGCATATAGACAGTTTCTCCCTCAAGAGCATCTGCTTGTGGAAGAGAAAAACTATTGAACCTGCCTCTTAAGTACTGGCTTCCACTGATTTTGTATTGGTACTCTGCTCTACTTATTTGAGTGGAGAAGGAAGCACTAGTAGCAAATATAAAAGTTTCAGGTTTATAGTTGAACGCAGCAGAGATGTGCCAAAGCAAAAATTCATTGGTAACAAGAAAAATATCTTGATTATTGGAAAGCTTGATCATCTTGATTAATACTCTATGTATAATTAGCAAGATCTGAGGAAATTTGTCAATAGAAATACTATGTGCATGAGGGTATTTCTCTGTTTTCACATGGAATCACTAAGTTTGGGAATAACAAAAGACATGAAGGTTTTACAAATGTTGTCGAAAGCATGATTGCAGTTTTTATGTACATGTTTCCAGACAGATTAAAAGCCACAATTTTAATGAAAATTTTATGAAGTGGTAAGTGCAAAGAGTTGAGAATTACAATTATGATATATACATAAAGCTATGACAGGCAAATTGGTTGCTTAATCAAAGCATCCATGCTGGTAGGTATTATTTGACATGTCAAGCTTAATGTCAGACATTAGAGATTAGAAATCTAAATATCCATCACAATGGTTTGATATTACTATAAACAAGATTACTATAAACAAGATAAGAACAAGATTGAAAAATGAAGGAAAAATTATGTAAGACAAAAAGGCAAAAATTGTTAAAAGCCAAACCTAATATCAGATATCTCAGTATCCCCAGGTTAGGTATGAAAGGAGAAAGTAACTCAGCAGAAAAATTCAAATGCTGATATGTGTTCCAAAACATGGTATTTGAATATTCAGCTAAATTAAATGTATGTGTAGAAAGAGAGAGAGGGAGGGAGAATTAGAGTACTATAATTAAAATGTAGGGTTTATTCTTATTGTGTACTTATTGTATACTTTCCTCATAGTTTATTCTTATTGTATTCTTATTGTATACTTTCATAATAATAAAATAACTGACTCTTTGCTTGGATCTGAAGTCTAATGTACTTTGGGAATACATCCCCATCCTAATTAAAATAAATAGCCTACTCATGGTAAATCATAATTTTGTAAATTTTCTCTTATACTACAAACATTTTCTCAGAAAAAAACATACGTTCTTCATGCCAGACATTTTGTTTATGCATGTGTGTGTGTGTATGGTTCTGCTTTGATAACGATAAGATAAGCCCATTTTGAGGAATTCTCTTTTGTCATCTTCTTAGGTAGTACTCAATTAATGTTTTGTGTTTAAACAACTGACCCTCAGCATACATATGTCTATGGTTTTGTTTTCAGATTAGTTGACATAAATTGAGACACAAACATGCTACTGATAAATTCCAGCTATCTAACAAGGGAAACCATGTGGCTTTTGTTCCAGTGTCAATAATATTCAACTTTACCCTCAACTGATCATACTTTTGTATGAATTATATGAATATAACATAAGTTATAACATGAATATAACATATAAGTTATAACATGAATATAACATATAAGTTATAACCTGAATATAACATATATGTTATATGAATATAACATGTAAGTTATATTGTTCCTCTACACCTGAAAAACTGTGAATTTTGATAAAAGTTGTAAGTCATTTTTTTAAAGAAGTATGACATTAATCATCATTGACTAGAGCTGGGGAAGAACTGTTAACAATATCTAGCATGAGTAAGTCCCTGCATTTATGTTAAACATAACCATCCTGGGTTTCCCTCCTGTAATTTATATGTTAATTGAGGAAAGTAGATACAATGGTTTTCATTTGATCCCTTAAGCATTTTGTATCTCTATAGTAACTCAATTACCATCTACCTCTCTGTAAAGGTGACAACCTACATTTACAATTTAGTTTCAACAAATCTATACGTTTTGAGAAAACAGATAATCTTATTAATCTTTGAGTCACTCTTACTTCATTCTTTCTACTTTTTCTCTTTTCTTCTAACTTATAAGAAGACAATCACTTTTTCTCTTAGAACAAATGGATAGAGGAAAAAAAGAGAAAAGAGTATTCTATGAAGACTGACTTTGAGATGGAGCAGGGTCCTCTCTTAGGGGCCTGCACTCTCCCCACCCCCTCAAGGATAGCAATAAAAAAAAAATATTGAGTCCCTTCAAGGGAAATTCTAGGCCCTTAGCTAGGCCTGAGAAGTAAATAAATTAAGAAGATAATAATTTAAACAATAGTCACCCAAGCAAGTCAGAGTCACAGGTGTTTGGTTCTCCATAGAAATTAAAAGATAACATTTTTTATTAGAGACACGGTCTCACTCTGTCACCCAGGCTGGAGTGCAATGGCACAATTATAGCTCACTGTTACCTCAAACTCCTAAGCTCAAGAGAGTCTCTTGCCTCAGCCTCCTGAGTAGCAAGGACTGCAGGCATGTGCCACCATGCCAGGCTTTTTTACTGTTAGTAGAGATAGGGTCTCACAATGTTGCCCAGGGTGGTCTGGAAATCCTGGCCCCAAGCGATTCTCCTACATTAGCCTCCCAGAGCACTGGGATTACTGGTGTGAGCTACCATGCCTGGCCCAACATCTTAATGTACATTCTTAAATTGTTTTTCAGAAACCAGAAGCCTGCCAGATGGAAAATATGAACCACTGTCAAGCAGACCTGGGACAAGGGGGAACTGAGGACTGAGCTCTGACCATTGCTCTTTGTTCTAAGTTGAGCAAAGGGGCCTGGAGAGAGTCATGCCTGCAGGCCATCAATCTTGCTAAATTGGTCACAATGGCTAAGTATATATTGTGGCTTGGTCTCTTGACCTGACTCTGTGATAGCAGCACACTGTGATTAACAGGTTTCCTTATCTTAACTAACACATGTTAAAGCCAAACCTTAACACTCCTTTCTGCTAACCCCAAGTTTTTAGACAAAGGCTTACTCCCTTAACCAATTGCAAATCAAAGAATCCCTGAATTTACCTATGACTTGTAAGCCCCTGCTTTAAGATATCCCACCTTTTGGGGCCAAACCAATGTATGACCTTCATGTATTGATTTACAATTTTGTACATAACTTCTGCTTTCCTAAAAGGTACCCCTGCCTTTAAAAATCCTTGCTTGTTACCCATCAAGGAAGTTTGTGTCTTAGGCATTAACTGCCCATTCTCCTTGTTTGCCACCCTTCTTTCTCTCGCTGCAAACCTCAGTGTCTGTGTTTGCTTTACTGCACCAGGTGAGTGGACGGTTCAGTAACAACTTGACTATAGTAGAGTATTAATACACAATTATCATGGTAAGTGTGTGAATATGTAGGTTAGGTTCGGTGTATTGAGTGCATTGAAATATGGCTAGAGGCGTAATATAGAGCTGCTTCATGAATAGTATCACAACAATAATAAAAAAGACATAAAAAATAGAAATATAAAGTGTTCCAAGTTTCTTATTTAACACTTGCTCTTTTTTGCAATCCTGATTCTACTTCTTCTTTTCCTCTTCCTTTTCTATCTTCCTTTTCTTTCTCTTTTTTCTTTTTTTTTTTCTGCTCTCTGTTATTCTTAGGTCCTAGTGATGTTGGAGCCTTAAGGGCAAAAACTGGTTGAGAAGCAAATGAGAATAATTATTTTCTTTCTCTATTCTCTAAACTGTAAGCTAAGTAAGTAGGAGCTAGAAGAAATTTCTTATCACTTTCTGAATCATAAAAATAATAATTAACTGAAAAGACTAAGAATTGGTATCAAGGGAGAAGAATACACAACATGTCTTTAAAATTTATAGTAAATTCAATTATCTAATAAAGCAAATGGCTTCTAAGTGGACCTCATTTAAAATATTTTTCACGTTTTGCCAAATGGTCATAGTATACTGTTTAAAGCTCCTTGGCAAATAAAGTCCTGGACATGCTAAAAGATGATGAATTCACTAATGATTGGAAGGAATAGTCCTTGGTATAAGATTTGTTCTTCTGCTTTAGAATAGGACATGCCAGAAAGTCTTGTTGATAGTTCACTATCAACTTTTTCCCTCAAGTATACAATACTAGTCACCTAAAGGTCATTTATAGCCTATTTTGTTAAAGAGGTTTAATTTCTTCTTGCTTCAAGGTATACCTTGCCTTGGTCTATACATCATTAATGTGATCTAAACATCAGAATCTTTTCAATAGCCTGTATATAGAACAAGATAAACTGGAATCTTTTGAAGTTTAGTTCTATACATTCACAGAGTTTTATAATCTCCCAGTCCTCATGCCCAGTCTCAGCTGTGGATGCTGTAGCACCTCAGCAACAGCCTTTATAAAAAAAAAAAAAATCCTCTGGGAAGAATTACCATAGCAGAGAGTTATGCTTCTTTTTCTCATTCGCATGTTAATACCCAGAATACTTTTTGAGTTTATTCAGGGTGGCTGTTTTATAGTAGAGATGCCATCTGAACTTTAAGAACAAATTAAAAAGACTTTGGTGGACCTATGAGCCCACTGAGTTCTTTTCTATAAATGTAAATGATAATAAAAAAAGTTCAATGTCTCTAGCAAAAGAACAGACGTTCTTTTAATATGCAAATATAAGAACTCAACATCAACAGTGTGTTAACTCATAATCTTTTTTTTGGAAATTTTTAATTTTGTGATCCCATTTCTCTGCCAAACTGCATTAGTTTCGTTGTTTATAAATCAGTCCTGGATTCCCTGATGCAGAAAGGCCAGGCAGTCAGCTTAATACGCCCTTAAGCTGTATTAGCCTTAAGCTTCTCTGTCAGAGAGGTCTGTAGACAATTTCCATAGGGAGAAAAAAGGCAAAAATATAATACATGGCTAATTATATGGGAATGATACGAAATTTGGGAAATAGTTTCTGTTTTATTTTCTTAACACTAAGAAAATAAAAGGTGCCTCTGACAGGAGAGGCTCAACTGTAGGGCACAAGTGGTCCATTCTGAGCAAACACACGAATGGAAAAGGGCATATAGTATTTAGTAGAACATTTGATGCTTTTAAAGTTCCAGCACCTTTCAGCCGACCATCATGTTTTCTATCTGATAATAACTTCTTCCAAGTTGAATCACCATGGTTGACTGCACCCTATCACACCTTTGGATTAGGAAAGTGGAACTTAGAAGTATTTGTGAAGTTTCTTGATTATTCACAAGTTAACTACTAATTGAAATAGGCTGCAGCAAAACACCCAGTTCACCCCAGCATACAGCAAAAACACTGAACTATGGTTCAACAAATTAACCTTCAGAAATTATTATGACCTTAGAATTATTGCTAAGTCAGTGATATATTTTTTTCTTTTTTCTGGAATGAAATTTGATGATAAACCTTTGGGAAGGATGGAACATCAAATTAAATCCTTTGATAATTTTCTGGAGAGTATAAAAATAATTAATATTCAGAGATATTTTAGTTAAAGAAATACAAAATCTTTCCATTTTTATTTAATTCTTATTTGTATATACCTACATTCTTAGAACGTTAAAATTTTACTGGAAGAAACAAGATTGCTGCTGTGAATATGTAAATATTTAATCTTGTTTTGTTTTTGTTTTTGCTTTTTTTCTGTAAACATTCTATTGAATCTATTTCTGGAGTATTTTATAATAACTAAGTATTTTAATACCTTCAAGTTCCTGCATTTTATACTGTAGTTATATTGACTTTAAAAACACTAAAATGATTTACAGTCCAAAGCAGACAGCAATTTGTTCATTGACACTGATGCTAAACTCACATTCTTAATTTTACAGCTTGAAAATGAGATTTAGCTACAAAGAATGACAGTTATGGCCATTATCTTTTGTTTTCTGTTCTAATTTGAGAAGTGAAGACACTTTTGCCACTTCAAGTGATTTGAAGACACAAAGAGGATATGTATGAAGAGTTTGTTAGTGTGCGTATAGTTGTACAAGGCAGCCAATCTGGCTTGATTAAAAAAATGGTTATAAATGAGTACTGTAAAAACCTCACTTATGTGGAGTTTTTAAAATGTAGTGTTCAATTTTGGTATAGTTTTACATCAATGTGATTTACTATTTTGGGGAGAAATTTACACATTCTTTTAAAAATTAGACACTTTTGAACATAGAATTAAAGGTTGAAAAAGACTTCACAGGACTTAAGAGTTTACATTTCAAATAAAAATCCCTTCTAGGACTGTGTATTGCAAATTAAAGAGTTATCTTTGGCCTCTCCATAATAATGGAAATTTCTTCAACCAGGAAGTTTACAATCCATTGTCAGGCAGTTCTAGATTATATCAACTTCTGTCTAATATTGACCCCAAATCTGACCTTAATTGCCATCAATTTATCAATTTTTTAAAAATCTCGTAATAACTTAGAAAAATATAATGTCATACATATTGGAGATCTTCAAAAGTTTAAAGATATTTACCACTGCTTCAACACTATCCGTATTTGGTTGGTTGATTTCAGAATGCCTTGTCTCCTACTTTAACATCATAAGAAAAATATAATATTGTTTTCCTTGTTCATGTGTGGCCTTAATCTTTGGCAAACTGTTTACAAATAATATTGAACCCTTGCAGACACTATTTAACACAAGAGGCTGTTTATCTTATCACTGACTGGATTCCAGGTTGCTATGCTTTGTTGCTTTGGTCTTTACCATCCTCGTCTTCTGTTAATTTTTGCTCAAGCATTGGTTTTTCTTAAGATATCCTATTTATTTATCATCTTCATAAGATAAAAACTGGGTTAAATACAGACTTTCAAATCAAATTATGTAACCAAATTCCATTAAATAAATAACTTGAATTTCAGAATGAGTATAATGTCAATAACTTATGGGATGAAGTTAGGTGGTTCTTAGAATATCCCTAAGCAATGTGTTAAGTGCTTTTCTCTCTCTCTCTCTTTTTTTTTTTTTTTTAACGAGAATGGGAATTTACTGGCTTACATAACCATGAAACCTCAAGGTAGGGTAGGCTTCCGCAAAGTTGATTCAAATGTTTACAATGCATCAACAAAGTTGATTCAAATGTTTACAATACAATTCAAATGTTTTTTGCAGTTCTCTCACCCCTACTCTCCAAGGTTTGTTGGCTTTTTCCTTGGACTGGCTTCTCTCAATTCTACTGGCTCCCAGAAGGGTCAGCTTGCTCACATTTGACAAACAGGGCCACCCTGAAACTGCTATTCTAATCATCACGTGGCTGGGAAAGTCAGGGTTGATAATAATAGAGCAGAAGTCTGCAAAGGAGGGCCTGCAGGTGAAATCCAGCCAGCTTCCTGTTTTGTTTGTTTGTTTTTATTATTATACTTTAAGCTCTGGGGTACATGCGTAGAACTTGCAGTTTTGTTACATAGGTACACATGTGCCATGGTGGTTTGCTGCACCCATCACCTGTCTACATTAGGTACTTCTCCTAATGCTATCCCTCCCCTAGCCCCCCACTGCCCTAGAGGCCCCGGTGTGTGAGGTTCCCCTCCCTGTGTCCACGTGTTCTCATTATTCAGTTCCCACTCATCAGTGAGAACATGCAGTGTTTGGTTTTCTGTTCTTGTGTTAGTTTCCTAAAAATGATGGTTTCCAGCTTCATCCATGTCCCTGCAAAGGACATGAACTCATCCTTTTTATGGCTGCATAGTATTCCGTGGTATATATGTGCCACATTTTCTTTATCCAGTCTATCATTGGTGGACATTTGGGTTGGTTCCAAGTCTTTGCTATTGTGAATAGAGCTGCAATAAACATACGGGTGCATGTGTCTTTTTAGTAGAATGATTTATAATCCTTTGGGTTTATACTCAGTAATGGGATTGCTGGGTCAAATGGTATTTTTAGTTCTAGATCCTTGAGGAATTGCCACACTGTCTTCCACAATGGTTGAACTAATTTACAGTCCCACCAACAATGTAAAAGTGTTCCTATTTCTCCACATCCTCTCCAGCACCTCTTGTTTCCTGACTTTTTAATGATTGCCATTCTAACTGGTGTGAGATGGTATCTCATTGTGGTTTTGATTTGCACTTCTCTAATGACGAGTGATGATGAGTATTTTTTTCATACATTTGTCGGCTGCATAAATGTCTTCTTTTGAGACGTGTTTGTTTGTATCTTTTGCCCACTTTTTGATGGGGTTGTTTGTTTTTTTTCTTGTAACTTTGTTTAAGTTCTTTGCAGATTCTGGATATTAGCCCTTTGTCAGATGGGTAGATTGCAAAAATTTTCTCCCATTCTGTAGGTTGCCTGTTCACTCTGATGGTAGTTTCTTTTGCTGAGCAGAAGCTCTTTAGTTTAATTAGATCCCATTTGTCTATTTTGGCTTCTGTTGCCTTTGCTTTTGGTGTTTTAGTCATGAAGTCCTTGCCCATGCCTATGGCCTGAATGGTATTGCCTAGGTTTTCTTTTAGGGTTTTTATGGTTTTGGGTCTAACATTTCAGTCTTTAATCCATCTTGAATTAATGTTTGTATAAGATATAAAGAAGGGATCCAGTTTCAGCTTTCTACATATGATTAGCCAGTTTTCCCAGCACCATTTATTAAATTGGGGATCTTTTCCCCATTTCTTGTTTTTGTCAGGTTTGTCAAAGATCAGATGGTTGTAGAAGTGTGGTGTTGTTTCTGAGGCAACTGTTCTGTTCCATTGGTCTATGTATCTGTTTTGGTACCAGTATCACACTGTTTTGGTTACTGCAGCCTTGTAGTATAGTTTGAAGTCAGGTAGCATGATGCCTCCAGCTTTCTTCTTTTTGCTTAGAATTCTCTTGGCTGTGTGGGCTCTTTTTTGGTTCCATATGAACTTTAAAGTAGTTTTTTTCCAATTCTGTGAAGAAAGGCATTGGTAGCTTGATGGGGATGGCATTAAATCTATAAATTACCTTGGGAAATATGGCCATTTTCACAATATTGATTCTTCCTGTCCATGAGCATGGAATGTTCTTTCATTTGTTTGTGTCCTCTTTTATTTTGTTGAGCAGTGGTTTGTAGTTCTCCTCGAAGAGGTCCTTCACATCCCTTGTAAGTTGGATTCCTAGGTATTTTATTCCCTTTGTAGCAATTGTGAATGGGAGTTCACTCATGATTTGGCTCTCTGTTTGTCTGTTATTGGCGTATAGGAATGTTTGTGATTTTTGCACATTGATTTTGTATCCTGAGACTTTGCTGAAGTTGGTTATCAGCTTAAGGAGATTTGGGGCTGAGACGATGGGGTTTTCTAAATATACAATCATGTCATCTGAAAACAGGGACAATTTTACTTCCTCTTTTCCTAACTGAACACTCTTTATTTCTTTCTCTTGCCTGATTGCCCTGGCCAGAACTTCCAATATTATGTTGAATGGGAGTGGTGAGAGAGGTCATCCTTTTCTTGTGCTGGTTTTCAAAGAAAATAGCTCTTATTCATAAATAGCTCTTATTATTTTGAGATAAGTTCCATTAATACCTAGTTTATTGAGAGTTTTTAGCATGAAGGGATGTTGAATTTTGTTGAAGCACTTTCCTGCATCTATAGAGATAATCATACTGTTTTTATCATTGGTTCTTTTTATTGATCCCTTCACCATTATGCCATGTCCTTTTTTGTCTCTTTTGATCTTTGTTGGTTTAAAGTCTGTTTTATCAGAGATTAGGATAGCAACTCCTGCTTTTTTTTTTTTTTTTTGCTTTCTATTTGCTTGGTAAATATTCCTCCATCCCTTTATTTTGAGCCTATGTATTACGTTTATTGATTTGTGTATGTTGAACCGGCCTTGCATCCCAGGGATGAAGCTGACTTAATCGTGGTGGGTAAGCTTTTTGATGTGCTGCTGGATTTGGTTGGCCAGTATTTTACTGAGGATTTTTGCATCGGTGTTCATCAGGGATATTGGCCTGAAATTTTCTTTTTTTGTTGTGTCTCTGCCAGGTTTTGGTATCAGGATGATGTTCGCTTCATAAAGTGAGTTAGGGAGGAGTCCCTCTTTTCTGTTGTTTGGAATAGTTTCAGAAGGAATGGTACCAGCTCCTCTTTGTACCTCTGGTAGAATGTGGCTGTGAATCCTTCTGGTCCTGGACTTTTTTTGGTTGGTAGGCTATTAATTACTGCCTCTAATTCAGAACTTGTTATTGGTCTATTCAGGAATTCAACTTCTTCCTGGTTTAGACTTGGGAGGGTGTATGTGTCCAGGAATTTATCCATTTCTTCTTGATTTTTCTAGTTTATTTGCATAGAGGTGTTTATAGTATTCTCCGATGGTAGTTTGTATTTCTGTCAGATCAGTGGTGATATCCCCTATATCATTTTTTATTGTGTCTATTTGATTCTTCTCTCTTTTTTTCTTTATTAGTCTGGCTAGTGGTCTATCTATTTGGTTGATCTTTTCAAAAAACCAGCTGCTGGATTCATTAATTTTTTTTGAAGGGTTTTTTGTGTCTCTATCTCCTTCAGTTCTGCTCTGATCTTAGTTATATCTTGTCTTCTGCTAGCCTTTGAATTAGTTTGCTCTTGCTTCTCTAGTTCTTTTAATTTGGATGTTAGGCTGTCGATTTTAGATCTTTCTTGCTTTCTCTTGTGGGCATTTAGTGCTATAAATTTCCCTCTACACACTGCTTTAACTGTGTCCCAGATATTCTGGTATGTTGTTTCTTTGTTCTCATTGGTTTCAATGAACATCTTTATTTCTGCCTTCATTTCATTATTTACTCAGTAGTCATTCAGGAGCAGGTTGTTCAGTTTCCATGTAGTTGTGCAGTTTTGAGTGAGTTTCTTAATCCTGAGTTCTAATTTGATTGCACTGTGGTCTAAGAGACTGTTTGTTATGATTTCCATTATTTGCCTTTGCTGAGGAGTGTTTTACTTCCAATTTTGCGGTCAATTTTAGAAGTGTGATGAGGTGCTGAGAAAAATGTATATTCTGTTGATTTGAGGTGGAGAGTTCAGTAGATGTCTATTAGGTCCACTGGGTCCAGAGCTGAGTCCAAGTCCTGAATATACTTGTGAATTTTCCGTCTCATTGATCTGTCTGTCTAATACTGACAGTGGGTTGTTAAAGTCTCCCACTATTATTGTATGGGAGTCTAAGTCTCTTTGTAGGTCTCCAAGAGTTTGCTTTATGAATCTGGGTGCTCCTGTATTGGGTGCATATATATTTAGGATAGTTAGCTCTTCTTGTTGCATTGATCCCTTTACCATTATACCATGTTCTTCTTTGTCTCTTTTGATCTTTGTTGGTTTAAAGTCTGTTTTATCAGAGATTAGGATTGCAACTCCTGCTTTTTTTTTTTGCTTTCTATTTGCTTGGTAAATATTCCTCCATCCCTTTATTTTGAGCCTATGTGTGTCTTTGCACATGAGATGGATCTCCTTAATACAGTACACTGATTGGTCTTGACTCTTTATCCAATTTGCCAGTCTGTCTTTTAATTGGGGCATTTAGCCCATTTACACTTAAGATTAATATTGTTATGTGTGAATTTGATCCTGTTATTGTGATGCTAGCTGGTTATTTTGCCTGTTAGTTGATGCAGTTTCTTCATAGTGTGGATGGTCTTTAAAATTTGGTATGTTTTTCTCTTAATAAACAGCTGAGGTGGCTTACAGTCTACCCATAAAATGAGTATACTGACTTAATATCTTAGAGAACACGTAAATATTCTTCATGCTTTTCTGATCATATGTGCTGTAATTCTACCTTCTACATGGAACACCACTCATTTGTTTAATAATAGTTTTTTAAAATAATAAATCTTCAATTTATTTGAAGCAATTCAGTTTCGAAATCTGAAGTTACAGCAGTCACACACACTAAAAAACAAGGAAAAGAAACAATAGAAGAATAATCAACAGTAGTGCATTTTTGTTTTGTTTATTTATTTAGAGATGGATTCTCACACTGTTGACTGGCTGGAGTGTAACGGCACGATCTCAACTCACTGCAACATCCGCCTCCTGGGTTCAAGAGATTCTCCTGCCTTGGCCTCCCGAGTAGCTGTTATTACAGGCACCTGCCACCATTTCCTGCTAATTTTTTGTATTTTTAGCAGATTGGGTTTCACTATGTTGGCCAGGCTGTTCTCAAACTCCCGACCTCAGATGATCCGCCTGCCTTGGCCTCCCAAAGTGCTGGGATTACAGGCATGAGCCACAGTGCCTGGCCTTGTTTGTTTTTAATACTGTCATTGCTTTAGTCAAAACACAGTTGCAATAAAGCATTAATCTCAAAGTTTTTAAGGAGTCATTCTTGAGAAATTTAACAGATTATATACATACTGCCACACAAAGAACATTAAAATACAACCAAAAACTTCTACAAAATATAAAACTCACTCTTACTTATTTGCATGAAAACACCACCCACAAGGCTAAATAAGTCTTAAAAGTTATCTTGAGGCTCTCAGTGTTGTTTTCAAACCAAGCAACTCTAATTTTAATTGCATAACAAGATTATTGATAAGAAAGTTTATTTAAAACTTTCATTTTAAAAGTAGGGTTTCATTTTAAAAGTAAGTATTTTATAACCTGGCATAGTATGCAATGAGAATTCTTACGGACTAGAACAGGGCATTTTGATTGTTAAAATTAGAAGAAAAATGTTAGTCTTTTGGAGATTCCAATTCCCCCACTAAACTCGTCTCAAGTGTTTTATTTCAGTCAGTTGTGAAACTTTTTTAGTTTCTCCACAAATAACTTCATAATTTTTACTTTAAAACACCAAGTCATACATTTTAAACTGAAAAAGCAGCAGCAGCAGTACTATACTCAGTAATTTAAATATGTCTCAGTATAGAAGTATAACTAATTAATTTGCTGACAC
This sequence comes from Pan paniscus, assembly GCF_029289425.2. Taxonomy (NCBI): domain Eukaryota; kingdom Metazoa; phylum Chordata; class Mammalia; order Primates; family Hominidae; genus Pan; species Pan paniscus. Next base: position 100,143,985 of record NC_073253.2, read on the forward strand.
TAACTTTTTAAAAACTTATAAATATTCAAAACAGAAGGAAAGAGTTTTAGACAGCCGAGATTATAAAAGCAATTGCTTTAAACATGGAGCTTCCATGATAAAAGGGAGATGTACTTATCTACTCATTATATTTTATTTAGTAGTCACATTAAAAACACACACATTCACACTTTTCCCAAATATTTTTCTCATTTTAATGGAGATCCATCCACTTGAAAACAAATCCTAATTTATTTATTTATTTATTTTTTATTTCTTTTTAAATTTTTTAAAAAACTTTTAGGGATGGCAGTACATGTGCAGGTTTCTTATACAGGTAAACTTGTGTTATGGGGTTTGTTGTACAGATTATTTCATCATCCAGGTACTACACCTAATATCCAAGAGTTATTTTTTCTGCTGCTGTCCCTCCTTTCACCCTTAACCCTCAAATAAGCTCCAGTGTCTGATGTTTCCTTCTTTGTGTTCATGAGTTCTCATCATTTAGCCCTCACTAACAAGTGAGAACATGTGGTATTTGGTTTTCTTTTCCTGCACCAGTTTGCTAAGAATAATAGACTCCAGCTTCATCCATGTTCCTGTGAAAGACATGATCTTATTCTTTTTTATGGCTGCATAGTATTCCATGGTGTATATGTGCCACATTTTCTTTATTCATTCTTTTATTGATGGGCATTTAGGTTGATTCCATGTCTTTGCTATTGTGAATAGTGTTGCAATGAACATTCATGTGCATGTGTCTTTATGGTAGAATGATTTGTATTCCTTTGGGTATATACCCAGTAATGGGACTGCTGTGGTGAATGGTAGCTCTCTTTTTAGCTCTTTGAGGAATCACCATACTGCTTTTCACAATGGTTGAACTAATTTACATTCCCAGCAACAGCGTATAAGAGTTCCCTTTTCTCTGCAACCTTGCCAGCATCTATTACTTTTTGACTTTTTAATAATAGCCATTCTGACTGGTGTGACATGGTATCTCATTTTGGTTTTGATTTGCATTTCTCTAATGATCAGTGATATTGAGCTTTTTTTCATATGCTTGTTGGCCACAGGTATGTCTTCTTTTGAAAAGTATCTATTCATGTTTTTTGCCCACTTTTTAATGGAGTTGTTTGTTTTTCTTTTGTAAATTTGTTTAAGTTTCTTATAGATGCTGGATATTAGACCTTTGCCGGGTGCATAGTTTGCAAATATTTTCTCCCATTCTGTAGACCGTCTGTTTATTCTGTTGATTGATAGTTTCTTTTGCTGTGTAGAGGCTTTTAAGTTTAATTAGATTCTATTTGTCAATTTTTCTTTTTTTTGCTATTGCTTTTGACGTTTTCATCATTAAGTCATTGCCCATTGCGATGTCCAGGATGGTATTGCCTAGGTTGTCTTCCAGAGTTTTTTTATTTTTGGGGGGTTTTACTTTTAAGTCTTTAATCCATCTTGAGGTGATCTTTGTATATGGTATAAGGAGAGGATTCAGTTTCAATCTTCTGTATATGGCTAGCCAGTTATCTCAGCACCATTTATTGAATAGGAAGTCTTTTCTCCATTGCTTGTTTTTGTCAGCTTTGTCAAAGATCAGATGGTCATTGATGTGTTGCCTTATTTCTGGGCTCTATATTCTCTTTCGTTGGTCTATATATCTGTCTTTATACCAGTACATTGTTGTGTTGGTTACCGTAGCCACGTAGTATAGTTTGAAGTCAGGTAAGGTGATGCCTCCAGCTTTATTCTTTTCACTTAAGATCGTGTTGGCTATTCAGGCTCTTTTACGGTTCCATATACATTTTTAAATATTTTTTTCTAGTTCTGTGCAGAAAGAATGTCACTGGTACTTGGGTAGAAAAAGCCTTGAATCTGTAAGTTGCTTTGGGCAGTATGGCCATTTTAATGATATTGATTCTTCCTATTCGTGAACATGGGTTGTTTTTTCATTTGTTTGTGTCTTCTGTAATTTCTTTGAGCAGTGTTTTATAACTCTCATTGTAGAGATCTTTCACCTTTCTGGTTTGTTGTATTCTGTATATGCAGAATGGTATCAAAATTATTTGAGAAAGCAAATTAAAAATTTGACTTCAGTGTCGTGCAGACAACATAACCGTGTACATAGAAAATTCAAAAGCATCTAATACACACACAAACACACACATTAAAACCAATACTTGAACTTAACGAGGTTGCAAAATACAAGTCCAAAATAAAAATAAATAATCTTTCATATGTAAAGTATATGTAAAATTATAAAATGCAATGTAAACTAGTTAAAACAGAGTTAAAAACAAACACAAAGTCTTTAGGGATATATTAAATGAAAAGTGTGAGAAGCGTAAAATGAAAACTACTAAACATTGCTGAGAGCAATTTAAAAATATCTAAATAAATGGAGATCTATAATGTAATCTTGGATTTAAAAATTCAATGTGAAGAATCAGTGCTCTTCAAGTTGAGCTATTGGTTCACTGCAATTCCAATCAATAATTATATCTTATTTCCCATATAAATAAAGTTAATTTAAAATTATTACTATGAAATATGCAAAGGGCCGAGAGTGGCTAAAAAAAATCTTGAAAAAGAACAAAATTGGATGATTACATGGCTTCATTAGGAGGGTTTTTTTTATGGAGCAATTAATATGGTATCCATGTAAGGATAGACAAATCAATTAATTGACATAATAGAAGCTAAGAAGTAGACATACGGTTGATTTTCTACAAACATGCCAAAACTATTCACTGGGTTATAGTTTTCTCAAGAAACGCTGCTAAAACATTTAAATACCTATGTGGTAAGAAAAAAAAAAAAAAAACTTCAACTTCTATCTCACATCAAACATAAACATTTATTCAAGTTGGACACTAGACCTAAAACTGTGAGTTAATATACAAATTTTCTCATGGGAGTTTTGTGAGAATATCCTCATGACCTTGATATGGGCAAATTTCTGTTTTTGTAAGACATACATTCAAAAAGTAGTCACACGAAGTAAAACCTTCTGCTCATCAAAAATCAGAATTCAGAAATTGAATTGTATTAAGAATATATAAGGAATATGTATATTTGACAAATAAAATGTGTCTAGGTTACACAATAAAGTCCCATAACAAAATCATATGAGGAAAAAACAAATAGTCAAAAGTTTAAAAATGAGCACAAGGGCCAGGCATGGTGGCTCATGCCTGTAATCTCAGCACTTTGGGAGGCTGAGGTGGGTGGATCACCTGAGATCAGGAGTTTGAGACCAGCCTGGCCAACATGGCAAACCCAGTCCCTACTAAAAATACAAAAATTAGGTGGGCGTCGTGGTGTGCCCCTGCAGTCCCAGCTACTGGGGAAGCTGAGGCAGAGAATCGCTTGAACCTGGGAGGCAGTTGTTATGGGTGAGCCGAGATTGCACCACTGCACTCCAGCCTGGGTGATAGAGTGAGACTCTTTGTCTTAAAAAAAAAAAAAGAACAAAAGACTCGTGTAAACACTTTAGAAATGAAAATACAGTACTGACTGATGAACTCATGAAAAAAGTATTCAAAAGAAGTCATTGGCAAAATGTAAATTCAAATCACAATTAGATACCACTTCACATTCACAGAAAAGCTGATACTATAAAACTTACAATGTTGACAGAAAGACATATGTTGGCAAAGATGTGGAGCAGCTGGAAATCTTATATATTTCAGTGGCAGTGTAAAATTTCACAGCCACATTGGACAACTCTATTTTAATCCACTTTAAAAAAAAAAAAAACAACAACATCTACTAACCAACAAGACCACTCCTGGTCATTTTTCCAGGTGAAATTAAAATTTATATATACAGAAAGACCTTCACAATATTTGTGTCATAATTTTGTTGATAATAGTCACAGAACTTAAAGCAACCCAATGTCTAAACAAATGGGGTATATTCATAGAATTTAATAATACATTAATTAAAAATTAATTGATTAGAAAAATTACTTTTGCTCTCAACAACATGAATGAATCTCAAAACATGTTGAGTAAAATAAGGCAGACGATAAAAATGTGCATTCGATATGATTTAATTCTATGAAATTCACAGTTGGGCAAATTTTATCATGGTAGAAATTCAGCAAGTTGTATTTGGGGTCGAAGAGAGAAGATAGATTGGAAGCAGGAACAAAGACATTTTCTTAGATGACAGAAATGTTTTATACCTGGATTACACTGTGGGTTAGATAGGGGAATATGCTTGTCAAAATTTATTAAACTGTAAAATTAACTGTATTGAAGATATTCATCAACCAATAAGAAATAAAAAATTAGAGAAATTATGATTCTATATAGCAATTAAATGGAATATTAAAAGGAAAAATTTGAAATAAAAAGACTAAAATATTTGCCTTGTTTCCTAAAAAAACTGAAGATTATTCAAACATTTGAACAGAAGTTCATGTGTTAAAAATTTGAGAATAATTCTTGAGGTTTGAAAGAGTTGATAACTGATTCTTTTTCATCTACCGATCATACCATAGATCTAATTAAATAATAAATGCATATATCTAGGAAATAGATCAAAATAGTTCTTTTGTTATGTGTGAAGTTACACTACTAGGAGAATATAAATTAGGTTAGTGACAACAATGGGCTTCTGAATGTTTAACCCTAAATTAAATGTGTGTGTTTACTTAGTAACTGTCGCCACTAGTCAGTCACATATCCCACTACAAGGGCAGGGCCTTTCCCCCTAAAGTGACTGTATAGCCAACAGAAGATAAGTGAGGAGTATGTCTTCAGAGAGAAAGATTTTTGAGAGAGACAAGATTTTTGAGAGAGAAAGAAGAGATGCAGGAAGAAGAGAAGGAAGTCAGGGACGGTGGTAGGGAAAGAAAGAAAGTGAGAAAGGAGAAGCAGAGACAAAGAGAAATAAATTTCAGTATGACTCTAACTGGAAAGAGCATTGCTACTTTGATATGAAAGTGGCATATTATTAATCTTGCCATCTGCGAATCACAGTAAATTTGGAATCTATCTTATGTCTGTTTTAATCTACCCCGAATACCTCATTTTTCTTAATCTTTTCAATAATCATGTTTAATATCAACTATATATAAGCAGCATAGCTTATTATATAATTTCTGCTCAAAAATAAATTTATATTATTTTAGGCAGTTGTTCTGATTACTAGGATTGATCTCATAATTTATGCTATGAAGTAATTTAACAGAAGGTCTGTGTCTTTCATTTATTTTTATTTTGTATTAGTGCCAATTAGTATTTTCTACTAACTTGAACTAGTGTTAAGGAATACAGTATGGGGAGTATAGTGAGGAAACGTACTTAACTGTTAAAGAATAAACTTCAGTCCTTTTGTTCTAGGTATCTTTTCATTTGAGGAAAAGCTATTTTCAGAAGCTTGATAAAATATCTACCACTTAACATTGAACACATGAGTGCTCTCTAGTTTGTAATTTGCATTTTTAATAATGTCTAGTAATTATTTCCTGTTAAAATGTTACTTATTAAATTAACAAAGATTTATGAAGCTCCTGACATGCCCCCCAAATTGTTCTAATTGTTTAGGACAAAGCAGGGATGAAACAAAGTCCTTATGCTCACAAAGCTTGTTTTTCAATAGGAGAGACTAAAAATAACTAAAAAAGGAAACACAAACATTGTGTAATGTTAGATTCTCGTAAGTGATATGATAAAAAAAATAAGAGTTGGGTAAGAGCTATCCAGTGGGGAGTAATCTGAAGAGTTAGTTAGGCATGGCTGACCACCTCAAAGGGAAGAAAGGAGAAAAGGGGGCTATGACCCACTTAACCACACGATTTACCAGAACCATCAAAACGTGTGGCCCATGTTTTGATAGAAATCTAGATTTTTGAATGTGCTTCCTTTGCCAGAAAACTTCTGCAAAATACATTGAATTTGAATGACTTTAGGTTGGGTATACATTTCCAGTTTGCTACAGGCACTACAACTCTATTCCCAGCTTTCCGATGCTTGTGTGAGATTATATATTTACTTTGTCACCCATAAGCACTGACTTTTTTACATTGAGATATTAGGCAAATAACTACTATTTAAATAAGGCTTGACTTTTTCATATGAAATGAAATATTACAAGTATATGAAGAAAAAAGCTATTAATGAAATTCTGATTTAAAAAGAAAGAGTTTTGAAGGTTTTATGTCCTGTCTGCATTATTAAATTATCAATTTCACATGCCCTATATTGTCAGCTAAATGTTCTTTCTGTCATTCATTTCTCTATATTTATTTTTATTGGCCCCTAATAATAGAAAGTCATTTCTATTCTAGAAGATGGCCTTGCCCCATATCTAAATAATAGGTGCTATGCAACCAACTGAGACAGATCTTGACAGTTGTAATCTGGAAGCTCCACAATGGTCTTGGATTGATAGCGGCTGGTAAATGAGGGTTGCAATCCACCTTGATAACATCATCAAAAGTGATATTTATTATATGAAGAAAGTTTCAGAATCTAAGTTATATCTAGAAATGATTCTTGAAACATAGTCACATATTTAGGCCTCAGCACTTCAGTACTTTGTGGTTTCATTCTCTTATACCCAGTGATGTGTTAGTGAGATAGACTCTGAGGCTTTAGAACAGTATCTGTGTCTTAGATAACTTTTTTCACCTCCGACTGTCACTATATTTCATTTAAACTCTGGGTCTGAGTATTGTGCTGATTCCTTTGTAAGGTGTAGGAAAGTCTTTAGGTTAAAATAGTCTTGTGAATCAATGCCTATTCAAACTGCATTTTTATGCACCAGAACTTTAACATTAGCTTTCATATCTGTGACCATTTTTATGCAATCCTTCATATTATTTAACTCCCCTTTCATTTAATATGAAAAATATTCACAATTACTTACCATAGCAACCACTGTAGAAATAGATTCAACTGCCAAGACTGGCATAAAGTTCACAGTTGATATAACCATCCAAACAGTTTGCAACATGACCCTGTGTAATTATTTTAAGGCTTTTGCATCCAGTGAATGCATGAGGAATGAGATTTGCTTTTAATCAGCCCACATGAATATCACCATCATCAACAACAACAATAATTACTAAAACTATCTTGAGGGCTTCCATATAGGACCCAATGCTACACTTCATGAAATATTATATTCCATAGTAAATATGAAATATTAATTTCATAATGATGTAAAATGCTATGGATGCTTACGTTATATGTACATACACATGCACAATTATATGGTGAATTGCAGAACACGAAGGAGAAAAAAACATGTCATCTGAATACACAAGCCTATCATCCAAATCAGTACAGGTTAAGTCCTCTTAATCTTACATTCTTGGGATCAGAAATGCTTCTGTTTTTGGATGATTTTGGATTTTGGAATATTTATGTTTACATAATGAGATAGCTTGGGGATGGGACTCAAGTCTAAACACAAAATTTGTTTATATTTCACATATACCTTATACACATAGCCTGAAGTAGTTGATATTTGTTTTTTTAATCTACCCATCACATCATAGAACCAATTAAATAATAAATGCATGTATTTTATACAATTATATAAATATCAATGCATATACTTAAATATAAATGCATATATTTTATAAAATATTTTAAATAATTTTTAACTCAATTGGATGGAAAGAAATAAAATAAAAATAAGAAATAAATTATTTTTTGCATAAAATTAAGTCTGTGTGCATTGAATCATTAGAAAGCAAAAGTGTCACTATCTCAGCTATCCATGTGGACAATCTGCAGTTGTTTGGCATCACCATTATTCCTGTCTATGAATTTATATACTACCAATTAGCAACAATTTTCTTAAACTCATTCATACATATATACTTAACAATGAAAAAGATGATGTATTAATACAGTGAAAACATGTTCAGGATAATTTAGCACACAGTAAAATCACCAGAATAACATATCAGCTGTTAAACAACAGCAACAAACAAACAATGGTAGCTTTCATTCTCCAGCTGCAACATTGTTATTTGATTAAAAGATTACTGTATACTGTCTTGTTTTTGTTTGTTTGTGTGTGTTTTCTGGTGAGAAGCAACATCAGGAGTAGTTGAGGGACCAGGAGGTGAAATCTCTAGGGATGAGGAGGCATTCTGCTGGGTGGCTTTTTTAAAATGTTTCTTCCAGAGTCATCTGCCTCATTAACAGCAGTTTCTGTCTTAGAAGTCTCTCTTTGATTTTATAACTTGCTGTATGCCTTGTTCTTTTATGACTGGATGCTGCTTTAGTCCTGCAATAAGCCCATTACACATTTTCACCATGTAGTCCATAGGCAGTTTTTATCTTCATCATCACTCTCATCAGGGTCACTTTGATTCAGAACCATTTTGGCTATTTCACCATTGGTCAATAAATGAACAACTGAAACTTCATTATCAATGTTAAAAAATTATTCAATATACATTTCTTCCAGCTTACTGGCAGATTATGAAGGTATACATTCACATATGAAAAAATGTCAGACCTCATTTTTTTTCCTCACTTGACAAGCAGAATCCTTCAAATCACCACCTTGTTCATCATCATCACTGGACATAGACATAGGCCAGAGGTTGTGATAGGCACAAGTAAATATATCTTTAGTCAACTGTGTTCCATGTGTTGACAATAGTATCCTTCATGCTAAACTCCTTTTGAAAATCTTCCACACCCTTGCTTCTGTTCACTGCTGGTAGCATGTTCTATTTCTCCTCATGGATCTAAGGATACCCTGGTCACATGGTTGAATGACCGAAGTCACATTGTCTGGAGAAGTACCAGCATAAACATTATTTTTGATGAAAATTTCACTGGAAGATGAATAAAACAGTTGTCAGGGAATAGCAAAATCTTCCACTTCTCAGTCATTTCAGCTTCCCTGCTGTGAGCACAAGCCACTGGCACAAAATATTTATGAAACCAGTTAGAAAAGATGTTCCTGGTAATTCATATCTTTTTGTTAGTATCATAATGGACTGGTAAGAAATTCAGTAGTTGAAAACAGAAAGAGTACCAGCCTTTGTCTATCACAGAAAGTTTACACATATGCAAGCCACCCGCAATAGTATATCCTACCACGGTTATTTTGTCCTTGGAATCCTTAATTCTTATAGGGGCTGTCTCATCAGTTGTAGTCAGTGTCTTTCTGGGCAATAATACCAAAACAGTAATGTTTCATCAGCCTTACAGACTTGTTCTGGTGTCAGATTTTCATCAGTAACGAGTTTGGGAAATTTATCAATGAATTTCTACACTGCTTTGTAATCAGCAGATGCTTTACCACCACAAATTTTTTAAAAAATTAATGTCACATCTTTCCCAAATTTCTGCAACAAGCCTGTTGAATATTCAGTTTCCTTCAATTTTCAGTTCATTGTGATAGATCTTTGCTTGTTTCCTGGTGAGTCCACCATTAAGTGTCATGTGTTCATTGCAATGCTGACAAATCCACTCATTCAATACACAATCAAAATCTTCATTTCTAGCTTTATGCAGAAATGAATACTATTCATTAATTTCTGTTTATCACTTTCAGCATAGAACCTTAACAGTTTATCCTTCTGATTCTTTATTTCATATATATGGTAGCCATTCCAACAGTATACTCTTGTGTAAGATGTTTCACGCCTATACTGCTATTCAGTTTCTCTAACAGCTTGACTTTCTGTGCTATAAATAAACAAAAATACCTCCTCTTTTTCTTGTCATTGTTACCTGTTTGAGCATCTGAAGACTGTTTTGACATTTTGAACAATATCTTTACAGAACAGACAGAAAATAAGCAAAAACAAAGAAAATAATAAAAACAGTGAATAATGTACACAGGTGTTGGCTCCATGTGGGACACTGTGGGGAACCTGTGTTTGGTGCATCTGGACTGCACATGTGTCATTTCATTACCCTTTGTGATGAAATGGGGAAATCTGGACTTGCATGAAAAAGATATGTGTATGTATCACAGCTGAAGGGGGCCAGGAGAGTCTGTCATCCCTTAGGGATGCTGAAAAAACTGTTTTGTGCACCTGAATTTTGACTGTGACCAGTCACATGAAGTCAGGTGTGAAATGTTAGACTTGTGGTGTCCTGTCAGTGCTCAAAAACCTTCAGATTTTAGAGCATTTCAGATTCTGGATTTTTAGATTATGAATGCTCTACTTGTAATGATTAGATCACTTTAGAGGGGAAATTATTATAATTTTTATTTTCAACTCAATGAATGTGATGATAAATTATATACTATCTCATTCACAAATATCCATACTTTAAATATTTTGTTATTCAGTTCTTTTCTCCTATTTGCTAGAACTCTTTCCTTCATTTACGTTATCTTTGAAGTCATAAACCCTCAGGTAGCTGATGAGAAGAAGGATGATTATGTATCTTGGTTGCATCATGCCTCAAGATACAACTATCTTTCCTTCATTGAAACAAACATAAATAATAAATATATATGTTGTATGTGTGTATATATATGTTGTATATATGTATTTATATATAATATATAATATATAATAACATATATGTATATATAATATATAATAACATATATGTATATATAATATATAACATATAAATATATGTATATATAATATATAATAACATATAAATATATATGTATATATAATATATACATATATATTTATATATGATTATATATTATATATGTATATATAATATATAATAACATATATAAATATATATGTATATATAATATATATAATAACATATATATACATATATATGTTGTGTGTGTGTGTGTGTGTGTGTATATGATGAATACAGAGTGTCAATTTGATTGGACTGAAGGATACAAAGTATTGATCCTGGCTATGTCTGTGAGGGTGTTGCCAAAGGAGATTAACATAGCCTCCCAGCCTACATCTTTCTCTCATGCTGGATGCTTCCTGCTGTTGAACAAGGGACTCCAAGTCCTTCAGTTATGGGACTCAGACTGGCTCTCCTTGCTCCCCAGTTTTCAGAAAGCCTATTGTGGGACCCTGTCATCATTTAAGTTAATACTTAATAAATTCCCCTTTATCTATCTATCTATCTATCTATCTATCTATCTATCTATCTATCTATCTCCTATTAGTTCTGTCCCTCTAAGATAACTCTGACTAATATGACTAATACGACTAATAAAGATTTTGGTACCAGGAGTTCTATAGATTTGGTCCCAGGAGTTTTATATAATATTCTGCTCTAGAGGAACAGAATAAATGCATTTAACACTCCTGATTCACCACTCGCGAGAGGCAAGGAGTTTAGTGACTCTACACATAATACCTTTGACCATATGTGGAGAACCAAGGAACATAATGAAGCTGGTTGGTTGCTCCTAAGTACAGTGGACAAAATGATGAAAGAAAATGATGAACTCAGGGATTCTGTCTCCTGGCTTCAGAAGCAGACAATGAGCCTCAAATCTGCTAAGATTGCCCTGAGTAAGAGTCTTATCTCCTGTAGAGAAACAGCTGAAATTGTGGAAAAACAGACACAAGATCTTACCACACGAGTGGCTAACCTGCAATGAAAGATGCATGCACAGCCTTGCCAGGTGTCTACTGTTAAATTGAGGGCATTGATTGTAAAAGAATCGGACTTTGCGACTTGGAATGGAGATGTGTGGGAGGACCCTGATGAAGATGAGGACACTGAGTTTGTAAACTTTGGTGAAACTTTTTTGCCAGAAGGAACAGCTTCCACATCCCCAGTAGTGGCAACATCCCCTCTCCAACCTATGCTGCCATCAGCCTTTCCACCCTTCTCTGAGGAGATAAACCCTGTGCTGCCTGAGACAACAGTGATGGCCTCCCCTGAGGCAGTTGCCAGTCAAGATAATGTTGATTCTCCTCATGAGCCACCCCTAACACCTCTGTTTGCTTCTAGACCTACAACCAGACTAAAGACCTGGCAGGCCCCTAGAGGGGAGGTTGAGCATGTGACCAATGAGGAGGTGCCCTACACCTGAAAAGAACTGTTTGAATTATCTAATTTACATAAACAGAAATCAGGAGAACAGGCAAGGGAATGGATATTAAAGGTATAGGATAATGGTGGAAGGAACATACAGTTGGATCAGGCTGAATTTATTGATTCGGGCCCACTAAGTAGGGACTCTGCATTTCATGTTGCAACTCAGGGAGTTAAAAAGATTTTAATAGTTGATTTGTTTGGTTAGCTAAAATATGGATTAAAAGATGGCCCACTGTGAGTGAGGTGGAAATGCCTGATCTCCCTTGGTTTAATGTAGAGGAAGGAATCCAAAGGCTTAGGGAAACTGGGATGGTGGAGAGGAATAGTCATTTTACACCTACTCATCCCACCTGGGAGGGTCTGAAAGATATATCCTTGACAAATGTCTTGTGAAATAGATTTGTGAGGGCAGCACCTGAATCTTTGAAGGGCCCTATAATTGCTCTTCTCTGTATGTCAGATCTAATGGTGGGAACTTTAGTCACTCAATTACAAAATTTAAATAAAATGGGAATAATTGGATCCCGAGATGGCAGGGGCCAAGTGGTAGCACTCAACTGTCAAAGGCAAGGTGGGCATAGCTACTGTAATGAACAGTAGAGGCAAAGCAGCAATCAGAATAGCCTGATTCACATAGAGCTCCGGCATTGGCTAATTAATCATGGTGTTCCTAGAAGTGAAATTTATAGAAAGCCTACTGCATTCCTACTTAGATTATGCAAATAGAAAACTTCTAGGTCAAAGGGACAAAAGACTTCTTTGAATACCTCCACCAGGAAAAAACAAAAAACAAACAAACAAAAAAACCCCATGATCCGCTGAGGTGCTTGCTGAAGGCAAAGGGAATACAGAATGGGCACTAGAAGAAGGTAGTCATAAATACCAACTATGACCACGTGACCAGGTGCAGAAACGGGGACTGTAATTGTCATGAGTATTTTCTCCTTCTTTTGCTAAAAACATGTTTGTGCATGTATATACTTGTACTATAAAAATATCTTTATTTTATTTCCTTTTCCTTTATCATGTGACATAAGATTTATGGACTTCATATTAGCATTTAAGTATTGTCAATTTTATGTAATAGTATTTGCTTTGGGGATTGGTGTGTTTCAGGTTGTATGAAAAATAGTTGTATTATGTTAGGCATAATTATGACCTTACAATTGTCTTTATTTGAACATTCTGTATTATCTCAGGAGATGTGTATGGGTTCAAGTTGACAAAGGGTGGACTTGTGATGGTTAATACTAGGTGTCAACTTGATTGGATTGAAGGATACAAAGTATTGATCTTGCGTGTGTCTGTGAGGGTGCTGCCAAAAGAGATTAACATTTGAGTCAGTGGGCTGGGGAAGGCAGCCACCCCTTAATAGGGTGGGCACCATCTAATCAGCCACCAGTGAATATAAAGCATGCAGAAAAACATGAAGAGGCAAGACAGGCCTAGTCTCCCAGCCCACATCTTTCTCCAGTGCTGGATGCTTCATGCTCTCAAACATCAGACTTCAAGTTCTTCAGTTTTGAGACTCGGACTGGGTCTTCTTGCTCCTCAGCTTGCAGACAGCCTATTGTGGGACCTTCTGATCATGTAAGTTAATACTTAATAAACTCCCCTTTATATATATATATATATATATATATATATATATATATATATCCTACTTATATATATATAAGGATATATATATATCCTATTTATATATATGGATATATATATCCTATTTATATATATGGATATATATATCCTATTTATATATATGGATATATATATCCTATTTATATATATGGATATATATATATCCTATTTACATATATGGATATATATATCCTATTTATATATATGGATATATATATCCTATTTATATATGGATATATATATCCTATTTATATATATAGGATATATAAATAGGATATATATATATATAGGAGATATATATATATATCCTATTAGTTCTGAGCCTCTAAGAGAGGAGAGATATATATATATATCCCATTAGTTCTGAGCCTCTAAGAGAACCCTGGCAAATACTCTCTCTCTCTCCCTCCATATATATATATGTATATATATGTATATATGTGTACATATATGTATATGTGCACACACATATATGTGTATATATGTGTACATATGTATGTGTATATATGTGTACATATGTATGTGCACATAGATACACACGTGTATCTATGTGCGTATATGTACACACGTGTATGTGCGTATACACACATGTGTGTCTATGTGCGTATACATACACACGTGTGTCTATGTGTGTATATATACACACGTGTATCTATGTGTATATATACACGTGTATCTATGTGTATATATACACACGTGTATCTGTATATATACACACGTGTATCTATGTGTATATATACACGTGTATCTATGTGTACATATATGTGTACATATATATGTGTGTATGTGTATATATATGTGTATATATATACACACACATATACACACACACATATATATATACACACATATATATGTGTGTGTGTGTGTGCTAGGCCACAGAAAAGCATCAATTATCAATTAGCAAGAGAAATACACTGTCTATTTTCACAGAACTTGAAAACTTCTAGGAAAGGTAAACTCTAGACCATCACGTAATCAATATATTACAATTGTGATAGTTACACTTCTTACTATCACCCAACAAGCCATATATTCTCTTGCTTTAGATAAATTAAACCACTTAAACAATTCACTTATTACTGAACTTTAAAATGCTTTTCTTATTAATATTGACATTTGATAAGTTGAAGAAGTACAATATCAACTCACACACACACAAAATAAAAAAAAAAAACACTACCTGGCTATAGACAAAGCTTTTATATACACGATTGATATTAAATGATGAAATTAATAATGAATTACAAAGAGAAAAATAAATCATAATAATTTTTACAGGAATATTTCTAGTTCTGAAAAACTGTAGGAACCATGAGGTGTAAATCTGGAGTATAGATCATGAAGCTAATGGCGATAAATTGCTACAGAATTTTTTTTAAATAAAAATAATATTACGATGAAACTGTTATGATAAAGAAAGCTATATTGTGTGCATTTTTAAAAGCATCTTTAAGTAGAAAACCAGTGCCCTTGAAATTCATAATATTTGAATAATTGGTGTATATTATATTCTTATTATAATGATTTCTCAAAGACAAAGGCCAAATGAATACAAATACATAAAAGACAATAAATTATTGAATATAAGCAACTATACTTTTCATAAAACATATGTTGTTAATGGAAGAGAAGAAAAAAAGAAATATTTAACCAAGTTCTTGAAGACTTCTTCACAACAAAGAAATTGGAGAAAGTGAAAATAATATGTGACAAATGGGCAGAAAGATGAAATGTCTACAATGTCTATGTTTATACCTTTCAATTTGAAAATTAAAAAGTGACAATATTTCTAAGAAAATGTTGCCTTCTTTTTAAGCAAAAACAACATCACCAAAACAAAATCCTAAAAGTGAAGTAACAGTTAGCTACTAGTATACAATGCATACATGCAGGTATGTTTAAAGGGGAGACTTCCAGATACAGTTTTGTGCTGTGGTAGAATACCTGCTTTTTTCTGCTTTTTTCTGGTGCTGATTAGAGAGGATCTTAAGACACAGTCTCCAGTGAAAGAATAAAATTGTGCTTTGCAATATCCATAAATACAGGGCAAGAGACTCAAATGCATGCTCTACACATTTTCCCTTTATCCCCACTAATTCAAGTGGAGGCTCTGCCTATAGAATAAATAAACAGAGATGGAAAAATACAGAGTTTTTCTTCAAGTTTAATATTCTCATTCTAGTCAGTGTATTTAAAAGAAAGTCTGTGGCTTTATATAATTATGGTAGGTCACTCATGGGTTTAGATATTTATTTTTCTCTTGGTTACCTGTTTATAGTAATAATTTAATATACATCTGGTAAAAAGAATATTTGAATTCAAATTAGAATTCACTTTCACTCGAATATGGTACCCTCATTCAGAATATGACTAAGTCCACGAAGCAGTAGACAAATTCCCAGAATCACAACCTACCTCAACCTATGAGAAAGCAAATTTTTTCTATCCTCTTTATTTGGACACACACACACATGCGTGCGCACGCACACATACAGAGAGAGACAGGGACATAAACAAATAATTTATTACTATCCCTTGTTCTGGACCCCAATACCTTATTGCTTTTTATGATCTTTCAATTCTTAAATACATTATTAACTTTTCAGAGTTCTTTATGTGAATAATACAACTCAATTTATCATTTGTACTTTACAAGAAAAATAAGACTTGGCTTCATATCATATAATATTTAATTTTCACTTTATGACTTATAAAATAATTTTATATTCTTGAAATGTAATTTTTGACCAATTTTGAAATGGTCATTGAAATTAAAATACATTCTTAATTTGAAACCCTTTTTTAATGGAACCACAGAAAGGAAAGATGATTAGGGCTTATTAGAAATTGAGTTTCCTATTACATTCAATTGCACTTTAATAAGCATCCTCATAAGGCTTTCCAGGATGCAGAGTCTTTCATTAGAGATCAGCATGGAGAAGGTTTATCAAGGGAGGAACTTGGGATCAACCCCTATTGAAGAGAAAGAATGGAAGCAGAATTGGCCAGAGGGAAAAATTAGATAATGATACAGTCTCAATGAAGGTCTCATATGACACCAAAAGAAAATACAATGTTACAATAGCCTTTTAGAATTATCCTATGGAAGTCATTGGATGTTAGCTTCCTTGAGATGAGACCATCACTTTGGGAGCAGCATCTCTCTTCAGCCAAGATAATTACAGAGAATGTGGACACTTGAGGTCTCTCTGCTGACATTGTCAACTCTGGTCCTGAAAATGGATGTGGATGGCACATCACAGTGTTGAGTATTGTCCACTCTCTGTGGATCTCACTAACTCCACCACAATTTTCGAAACTCAAATTTGTAAGAGGAAGGTTAGCAGAAGGAATGAGGAAAATGTCTTTAGGGCATGTGAGAGGTCATCACGGTTATCTCTAAGCTAAATGGCTAAGCCTAGGAGTCAATTAATCTGGAAATTAAGATTACCACCTGGACACTTTGGGCTCCTGCTACCTTTAAGTCAACAGGCTAAGAAGAGAGTTTTAGTGTTGGCTGGGGTGACTGACGTGGACTATCAAGATGAAATCAGTGTACAAATCCACAATGGTGGTAAGGAAGAGTATGCATGGAATACAGGAAATCCATTAGGACATCACTTAGTGTTACCATGCCCTGTGATTAAGGTCAATGAGAAATTACAACAGCCCAAACCAGGCAGGGCTACAAATGGCCCAGATCCTTCAGGTTTGGAGCTTTGTGTTGCTCCACCAGGGGAAAAAATATATATATATATGGCTTGCTGAGGTGCTTGCTGAAGGCAAAGGAAATACAGAATGGGTAGTAGAAGAAGGTAGTTATTAATACCAACTATGACCACATGACCAGTTGCAGAAAAGAGGACTGTAATTGTCATGAGTATTTTCTCCTTTTTTTATTAGAAACATGTTTGTGTATGTATACACTTGTTCTAAGAAAATATCTTTATTTTGTTTCCTTTATCATGTGACATAGGATTTACTGACTTCATATTAGCATTTAAGTATTGTTAACTTTATGTAATAGCATTTGGGTTGGGGATTGGTGTGTTTCCAGTAGTACAAAGGATAGTTGTATCATGTTAGGTGTAATTATGACCTCATTATTGTCTTTATTTGAGGATTACATATGATCTAAGGAGATGTGTATGGGTTCAAGTTGACAAGAGGTGGACTTATGGTGGTTAATACTGAGTGTCAACTTCATGGGATTGAAAGTTGCAAGTATTGATCCTGGGTGTGTCTGTGAGGGTGTTGCCTTAGGAGATTAACATTTGAGTCAGTGGACTGGGAAAGGCAGACCCCACCCTTAATCTGGGTAGGCACCATCTAATCAGCTGCTAGCACAGCTAGAATATAAAGCAGGCAGAAAAATGCGAAAGGGCTAACTTGGCTTAGCGTCTCAGTCTATATCTTTCTCCTGTGCTGGATGCTTCCTGTGCTCGAACATTAGACCCCAAGTTCTTCAACTTTGGTACTCGGACTGGCTCTCCTTCCTCCTCAGCTTGCAGACAGCCTATCATGGGACCTTGTGATCATGTAAGTTAATACTGAATAAACTCCCCTTTATATATGTATATATACACACATACACATTTATGTATATCCTATTAGTTCTGTCCCTCTAGAGAATCCTGACTAATACACTAATACTCCTTGCAAGGTAAAGAAAGCCTTCACATATGGGGCCTCAGATCATTTGCCCTCATGTTTACAGAAAAGGTCCAACTGCAGAATGGTATCAAAATAAATGGTTCTTTCCTGAGGCCAAGACACTCCTTCCTTCAGATCATAATTTGGCCAAAGCTTTGTGTAAAGCGCTGTGAGGCATTTTTCCATCAGAGTTTAAGGGTCAAAGCAGTCCCAGTGATTCAGGATGCACTCCAGAGGAGTATAGACTGAGGGTTGTGAAGATAGTTGGTTGCTCATTCTGAAAGGGAAAGTAATAGGTGTCCCTCATTCCCCTTCCCTCTTTCAGCAAAAATCTGGGGGTTGACGGAGAGAGAAAATGGGCATCCACCTTTTCTCATTCACCTTTTTATGCCCGAGTCTGGACTACCTTAGATGGATGCCATCCTTGGGTGCCATTGCGGCCAGTATCTGTGAAGAAGAGAGTTCCTAGGGAACAGAAATTATCTGCATTGACCTACAACTCCATGGCCCTACTGTTGGCAACCTTTGTTTTCCCTGTGCCTTATCTATGCCATGGAACATGGCCTCCTTCCACAAAGTGCGGGCTTAATCTGCAAAATTTAGTCCTTTCCATTTACACTGTGCTCGTTGCCTTTGCATCCCTCAGATCTGGTTTTCCTTTCTAGGAATTGAGTTTGGTACAAAAAAATGTCTCAGGGAATGGATAGATTCATTTAGATTAAGTCGCAGATAGGCCTTACCAAAAAATCTTAGGATATGTCAGTTATTATTTCATTTATAACTTCTATAAGGTTTATGAAATAACTTTCACAATTGAAACACTATGATAGATGTTAAAAAATATGTAAATATCTCATATATTTTTTCAAATACACTTACGTGCTGCATATAACAACATTTTGGTCAATGAAGGACTGCATATCTGATGATGGTCCCATTCAATTATAATGGAGGAGAACAATTCCTATTGCCTAGTGATATTGTAGCATAATACATCACTTGTGTGTTTGTGGTGATGCTGGTGCAAACAAACCTACCGTCCTGCCAGTCATGTAAAAGTATAGCAATACAATTATGTACAGTATATGATACTTGATGATGACATATTACTGTATTACTAGTTTATGTATTTGCTGTAATATCCATTTTATCATTATTTTAGGGCAAACTCCTTTTACTTATTAAAAAATAGGTAACCATAAAACAGCCTCAGGCAAGTCCTTCAGGAGGTATTCCAGAAGAAGGAATTGATTATTACAGGAGATGACAACCCTATACTTGTTATTGCCCCTGAAGGCCTTCCAGTGCAAAAAAATGTGGAGGTGGGAGACACTGATATTGATCATCTTGATCCTGTGTAGGCCTTGGCAAGTATGTATGTTTATATCTCAGTTTTTAACCAAAAAGGTTAAATTTAAAAAATTTAAAAAATTTAAAATAGAAATAAATTATAGAATAAGAATATAAAGAAAGAAAATATTTTTGTATAGCTGTACAATGTGTTTGTATTTGAGGCTCAAGGCTTTATGAGTCAAAAAGTTAAAAAAGTTTATAAAGTGAAGAAATTATAGTAAGCTAGGGTTAATTTATTATTAAAAATATATTTTTATCATAAATTTAATGTAGCCTGTCTATAGTGTTTATAAAGACTACAGTAGTGTACAATAATGTCCTAGGCCTTCATGTTCACTCAATACTCATAATCCAGAGCATCTGCCAGTCCTGCAAGTTCCATCATGGTAAGTGCCCTATACATGTGTAAGACTTTTTATCTTTTATACCAGATTTTTACTGTGCTTTTTAAATGTTTAGATATACATATGCTTCCCATTGTGTCAAAATTGCCCTCAGTATTCAGTACAGTAACATGCTATATAAGTTTGTAGACTAGGAGCAATAGACTATACCATATAGATTAGGTGTGCGGTAGGCTATACCATCTAGGTTTGTGTAAGTGCACTTTATGATGTTTATACAATGATAAAATCACTTGAAGATGCCTTTTTCAGAAAGTATCCCCATTGTTAGGCAGTGCCTGACTGTATACGTATATATAAAAAAGTGGCAGGACTTCTGGCTATAAGGAGTTCATAGCTGGTGAAGAAAATATGCAGAAGTAAGTAATTACAATTCAGTTAACATAATTTTAGTAATAAACTAACATATAAGAAGGGTGAAAACAAAATATGGTGAAGCACACTGAAATAAGAAGATGGAAAAAGGAGATATTCAAAGAACGAGTCACAGAGGAAATTGATAGAAAATTGAAGGAAGAAGAGATGTTTCCTGGTCAGATGTTAGTAACTCTGCTATCTTTCTGAGATAAAAGCATAGCAATATTAAGATGGCATATTTTGCTATCTAGATAATATGTGTAACTGAAGTGTATTAGGCTTACATCCATTCCATGAACTGAAAAACACTGAGGAGGTATAAGGTTGAGAAATAAAAGATCCTTATATCAGTCTAAGGAGTTTGGATTTGTTTTTGAGTATCAGTGGTTCTAACAAGTGGTCAGACTTTCCAGGTGAATTTTGAAAAATAATAATGTTCTGGCCCAGATCAAACCTTCTGAACTAGAGTTTTTGGAGTATGAATGCTGTTGTCATTAACCAATTATGAGATTTATGAATATCATGTTTTAATGAGACAGTGTAAAGGGATTCAGGGTGTAAAGGGTAACCAGAAGAAAAATATTTTACACTATTTATATATTTTGTGAACTATACAGTGATATAAAGTAATTGGGATGAATATTGTTTTCAGCCAGCACTTTACAGTGAATGAAAACATTGTGGTAGATAGAGTGATGTTCCCTCAGTGATATTCATGACCTTATCTCTACAACCTATAAATATTTTACATGGTGAAAAATGCTTTGTAAATGTGTTTAAATTAAGAATCTTGAGATGGGAATATTTTTATGAATTATCCAAGTGGGACCAATGTTATCACTAAGGCCCTTAAAAGTGACAGTGGCAGCGAAGTCAGGAGTTTGAGACCAGCCCAGCCAACATGGTGAAACCCTGTTTCTACTAAAAATACAAAAATTAGCTGGGCATGGTGGTGGGCATCTGTAATCCCAGCTACTTGGGAGGCTGAGGCAGGAGAATCGCTTGAACCCGGGAGGCAGAGGCTGCAGTGAGCTGAGACTGTGCCACTGCACACCAGCCTGGACGACAAGAGTGAGACTCTGTCTAAAAAAAAAAGAAAAATAGGTGGAAGTGGTAAGACACTGGCAGAGATCAAAGTGATACCATGTAAGAAAGACTCCACTCAGCTCTTCTAGATTTGATGACATTTTAGAATTCTGGCCTTCAGAAATGGAAGAAAATGCACATGTGTTGTTTTAAGCTATTAAGTTTGTGGTAATTGGTTACAGCAGATATAGAAAACTAATACAAGCAAGACTTTTCAAAGGTCAAATGAGATTCAAATTCAATCTCATTTGAGTCATGTTTTTGCTACTAATTAAGTGTGTGATTTGGCCTCTCTAAGCCACACTTCTAGAACCTCCTTCATGCTTTTTTAGTAAGGATGCAGGAAAAATTTAGAGCACAGTGATGAGTCCGGGAAATCTTTCAAGAGATATCTATTTTTCGTTATTAGCATAAACATAGGGATTAGCAAAATTTCAGGTTTTGCTATGTAGTCAAGTTTCTGCAGAATGGGACATAATACTACCACAATTTTAGAGTAGAAACAAAGAACCACATAATCATACATTTACAATTTGCAGAAAATGAACAATTAAAAGATGATCGTGTACTACTACATAAATATTTACATACCCTGGGTGAGCAGTTTTCTATATTGGGTGATGTTAACAGGGGAAATACTTTATTTATTAATCAGATATTAATGAACACTTACTATGTAAATGCCTGAACATTTCTAAGTGCCAATCAATTAATGGGACACAATTACTGCCCTTCTGGAGTTCACATCTTAAGTTAAAATACAAACAATAAAGTAATAAACATAATATTGGGCAACAGTAAATGTTATGCAGAAAAATACAGCAGAGGAAGATGCGAGACAATGGTAGAGGTAAAATTTAAAAAATAGTGCTTGGGAAAGTCTCTGAGGAGATGTCACAAAAGTTATTGAAATTGGCCCCATGAAGATTATTTACCAGGTTAGGTTGGATAAATATTTGTGCTTTTCATGATAATAGACACCAGACCTCTAAACCTTGCAATTTCTAATAGAATCTCCCAATGACTCTAGTATTTAAGTACTGCCTGAGATAGCTGAGGTGTAAATCATTATGAGGATCCAAGCTGCATTTATCAAATGTTTTGTTATGGAAGAAACTACAAATATATTAACAGGTTGGTTCTTCTTGGAAAGAAGGAAATTGATCATTAATACAAGAATTTCCATTTGGGGAGCAGATAGGAATAGAAATATGATGTCTAGCCATTCCATAAAACTCCAACCTGGCCAGGCATGGTGGCTCACGCCTGTAATCTCAGCACTTTGGGAGGCTGAGGAGGGCGGATCACGAGGTCAGGAGTTCGAGCCCAGCCTGGCCAACATGGTGAAACCCCATCTCTACTAAAAATACAAAAATTAACCAGGCATGGTGGCAGGTGCCTGTAATCCCATCTATTCAAGAGTCTAAGGAGAATCACTTGAAACCAGAAGGCGGAGGTTGCAGTGAGACGAGATTGCGCCACTGCACTCTAGCCTGGATGACAGAGTGAGACTCCATCTAACAACAACAACAACAACAACAACAACAACACACTCCACCCCTAACTCTCACACTTCCATGGTTAAAATTCATCACCTACCTATCATAGCCTACATTCGTGGGTGAGGTGTATATGTTTTTTAGCTTTAGAATTTATTGGTCCTTTACATGTATACTAATTTCTAGCTTCAACAAACTATTATGAAGTCCTCAAATATTTTATGCGTTCAATCTCATATTTTTGGTGCTTTAATTCATGGTTATATTCTTCATAGAATCACTTTTCCTTGTAAAACTTACTTTTTTGGAAAAATTACTTGCATACTTTGTAAACGTGTGAAATATCTGCTCTTTAAAGAATTATAGTGCATAGGTCTTCAACAATAGTGAAAAGCTCCATCCTTAGAGCATTATTATTATTCTATCTCTGCCATAGCTCCCTGGCAAAGCCCCATTTTCAGAATAGTGTCTTTATTTGAAAAGACAGGCTCTGTTCTGCAAGAAAATTCCCTATCTTCACTATGTTTGCAACAATTAGAAGGAATTGTTTAACCTTGCAGCTGCTTAAAGCTTCAATACAGTGGGGGCACATAAGTGCCTTGACAAAAATTTAAAATAAATATCTGGATAATCAGGTGTTGATCATGAGTTTGGAATTGCTCTGAAATATGCATAAAAATTTAGAAAACTATGCACATGTGCATGATTAGGTACCTACCAAAATAAAGACATGACATAAGAGAGCCTCAATCACTCACTTCTGACAGACCTTGAAGTGGAGTTGTAATCTTAAGCATTGAAGGAATCCCTTCACATATACATGAAGTTCCTTAGCAAATGATTGAAGGTTTATTAGTTCAAGGAATTTCAGGAAATCTCTGACTAATTACTAGCTGACTATTAAGACATTCGGGGAGAACATTTAATGACCATGTACTATAGGAAATAAACTTTACAGAATTAGTCCAGAAAATTTATTAAATAAAAAAAGCCAAAACCATAATTTAAAGAAATAATAAAAACATCAACAAAATCTAACCAGAAGAGAAAAGGATATCTTATTTTAAAATTGTCATATTCTGTCATCTAAAGTGTTTAGTTTTTAAGAAGAAATTATAAAACAGAAAGGAATAGTAAACTATGACCCATACACATATATAAAACCAATAAATAGAAACTATCTATTCAGGGCCCAGAAACTTTAACTCAGCTAATAAGAATATTTTCAAATAACAAAAAGAAAATATATTCAAAGAATTAAAGAAAAGTATGTTAATATCTCACAAAATAACATGAGAAAAGATATATAAATTAATTTAAATTTAAATTTTGTAGATGAAGAATACAATAACCAAAATTTACAAAAGTTACTAGAGAGGCTCAACAGTAGATCTGAGTGTCAGAGGAAGATAATCTGCAACCTTGTACAGAGAAATAGGTCAATTGAGACTACCCAGTTTGAGAAACAGAATGAAAAAAAATAAGGAAATTTTATAAAAATTTAGAGAGCTATGGGCACCATTAAATACACCAGCATATGTATAATAGGAATTTTGGAAAATAAGGTGAAAGGAAAAGGAAAAAAATATTTGCAGAAATAATAGCTGAAACTTTTCAACTTGATGGAAATATTGATCTACATCTAAGAAGCTCACTAAATTTTAATTAGAAGAAATCTACAATATATCCACCATGGCTAAACTGTCAAAAAGCCAATGCAAAGAGAATTTGAAGAACAACACAAGAAAAATAACTTATTACATTGGTATTGTCACAAACACCAACTACTGATTTGGCATTAAAACTACGTAGGCCTGAAGGTAGTGGCATGACATATTCAAAGTGCTAAAAGGGAACAAATATCAATTAAATATTCTACATTTAAAAACCTCTCTGTCAAAAATAAGACTAAAGCCATCCCCATATAAAAATAAAAATGAGAGAATTTATTGTGTAGAATAAATTCTAAAGAGAGCTATTCCAGCTGAAATGAAAGGCAATTAAATCAGCACGAAGAAATAAAGAGCACTGGTAAAGGTAACTACATAGGTAATTATAAAAGATAATATGAATATATTTGGTTCAACACCTTTTTTTCTGACTTAAAAGACGGCTATGTTAATCAGTAAGTATAAATCTATATTGATATGGTTATGATGTATAGAGATGTAGTCAATATGTATAACAGCAAAAATGAGAAGGGGGTGAGTTATAGTGGAATAAATTTTTGTATACTATCAGAATTAATTTCGTATAAATATAAACTAGCTTGCTTAACTTTAGAATGGAAATTGGAATCCAAGGCCAACAACAGAAAAAAAATTACCCCAAATAAAGCAAAATAAGCAGGTAGTTAAAAGGGTACAAAAAAACTCCCAATTTAACATAAAAGCAGACAAAACAGAGAAAGAGATGAACAAAAACAATGTAATAAATATAGAAAACAAATAGCAAAGTAACAGATGTAAACTCAAGTATCAGTATTTGATTAAATGTAAATGGATTAAATTAGTGAATAAAAAGACAGACATTTGCAATATTAATAGTCTCCATAACCTATATGCTATCTATAACAGAAACATTTTAGACACAAAGAGCTTAAAAGTAAAAAGGCAGTAAAAATATGTTATGCAAACAGTAATCAAATGAGACCAGAGTGGCTATGTTAACATAAGATGAAGTACATTTTAGTGTAAAAATTGTTATCGAGATAAAATGTAACATTTTTATAATAACAAAAGCATTGAAGTATCAGAAAAGTATAACAACTATAAAGATGTATGCACCTAACAACAGAGCACTCAAGTGCATGCAGAGTCATTGAGAAAACTGAAGAAAGAAACAATTTAACAATAGTAATTGGAAGCTTCAATAGCTAAATTTCTATAATGGATAAAACAACTAGGCAGATGATGAAAAACAAATAGAAGATGTAAATAAAACTGCAAACCATGTAGTTCTAATAGATATCCATATAATATGCTACCCAACAATTTCAAAATGCAAATTATTCTCAAGTGTAAATGAAAAATTCTCTAAGGTATACTATATGCTAGGTCATAATATAAAAATCAATAAATTAAAAATAATTAAAATTGTTCAATGTATATTTTTCTAATCACAATGGAGTAAAATAAATGAAAAACAGAAGAAACTTCAGGAAATTCATAAATATGTGAAAATCAAACAGCACATTTAAAACCAACAAATGTAAAAATATACAAGAAAAATAAAAAAAATGCTTTCAGATGAATGAAAATAAAAACACTACAAATCAACACTTGTGAGACACACACAAAAAAACAGTGTAAGAAGATTTATAACTATAAATACTAATATTTAAAAGAAGAAAGCAGTCTAACAACTCACTAAACTAACCTCCACAAGACACTAGGAAAAGTACACTAAACTAAATCAAAGCTAGCAAAAGGAAAGAAATAGTAAATAATAGAGCAGAAATTAATGAAATAGGAAGTAACAAAACAGAGAAAATCACAGAAACAAAATTTTCTTAAACTTTAGCTTCATTAACCATGAAAAAAATAAGAGAATACTTAAAATTGCAAAAATCAAGAACTCAAGAGGTAATATAACTTCTAAACTTACATAAAAATATTATGCATGAATAGCATAAATGAAAATTAGATAATTTAGATAAAATAGATACATTTCTAAGAAAAAATGCAAACTACAATAGTGACTCAACATGACAAGGAAAATCTACATATATTTATACAAGTGAAAAGACTGATCTAGTAATAAGGAAACATTCCACAGGAGTCCAGACTCAAATGGCTTCATTGTTGAATTTATACAAAATATTTAAATAATAATTTTCAATCTTTCAGAAACCTATTTAAAAATAGATTAGAGAATACCTATAAGTTACTCTTTGAGGCAATTATTACCCTAATTCAAAAACCAAATCAAAACATCACAAGAAAATGATAAAGCAATATCACTTAGGAATATAGTTGCAGAAAAAATTATCAAACCAAGGCCAGCAACATACATTAAAAAAAATACACCATGAAAAAGGGGAATTTATCCCAGGCATGCAAACTCGGTTTAACATCTGTAAATCCACCCATATAATAAACTATATTTTAAAAATAAAAGACAAAAATTACACAATTATGTCTACAGATGTGAAAAAAATTGGACAATGCCAATATCATTCATGACAAAAAAATACTCAACACGTTTGGAATATAAGGGAAATGCCTCAAACTGAAAAAACATCATGTGCTTGAAAACCTACAATGAACATCATGCTAAATTGGAAAAGCATAAAAACTTCTCTTGGCCAGGTGTGGTGGCTCACGCCTGTAATCCCAGCACTTTAGGAGGCAGAGGCAGGCGGATCACCTGAGGTCAGGAGTTTGAGACCAGCCTGGCCAATATGCTGAAACCCTGTCTTTACTAAAAATACAAAAATTAGCCAGGCATGGTGGTAGGCACCTGTAATTCCAGCTACTCAGGAGGCTGAGGCAGGAGAATTGTTTGACCCCAGGAGGCAGAGGTTGCAGTGAGCTGAGATCATACCACTGCACTCCAGCCTGAGCAACAGAGTGAGACTCTGTCTCAAAAAAAAAAATTTTTTTTTCTTTATGAGTCAAAAGAAAACAAAGATGACCACTCTTGCCACTTCTGTCCAACATCTCTTGAGGTTCTAATCAGGATAATTAAGTTAAATAAAAATATAGAGAAGCTATTCAGATTGGAAAAAATAAAAAATAAATGCATTTCTATTTGTGAAAAGTCTAATATTGTACATAGAAATTCCCATGCAGGACACTAAAAACTGTTAGACCTTATGCATGAATTCAACAAGGCAAAATATATAATTAGTATTTAAAATTAATTGAATTTCCAAAAACTATCAATGAAAAAAATTGAGATTAGAAAACAATTCCATTCAAAACAGCAAAAACAAAAATGAAGTATTTAGGAAGAAATTTAACAATATAAGTGCAAGACTTATCCATTGAGAACTATATAAAATTATTAAAAGACATTAAAGAGGATATAAGTAAATATACAGATATCCTACATTTATGGACCAGAAGACAATATTGTTAAGATGGCAACACTCTCCAAATTCATCTACAGATTCAGTGCAGTACCCATCAAAAATTTAGCTGCCTTGCCCATGCCTATGTCCTGAATGGTATTGCCTAGGTTTTCTTCTAGGGTTTTTATGGTTTTAGGTCTAACATGTAAGTCTTTAATCCATCTTGAATTAATTTTTGTATAAGGTGTAAGGAAGGGATCCAGTTTCAGCTTTCTACATATGGTTAGCCAGTTTTCCCAGCACCATTTATTAAATAGGGAATCCTTTCCCCATTGCTTGTTTTTGTCAGGTTTGTCAAAGATCAGATAGTTGTAAATATGAGGCATTATTTCTGAGGGCTCTGTTCTGTTCCATTGGTCTATATCTGTTTTGGTACCAGTACCATGCTGTTTTGGTTACTGTAGGCTTGTAGTATAGCTTGAAGTCAGGTAGCATGATGCCTCCAGCTTTGTTCTTTTGGCTTAGGATTGACTTGGAAATGTGGGCTCTTTTTTGGTTTCATATGAACTTCAAAGTAGTTTTTTCCAATTCTGTGAAGAAGGTCATGGTAGCTTGATGGGGATGGCAGTGAACCTATAAATTACCTTGGGCAGTAGGGCCATTTTCACGATATTGATTCTTCCTACCAATGAGCATGGAATGTTCTTCCATTTGTTTGTATCCTCTTTTATTTCATTGAGCAATGGCAACAAAAGCCAAAATTAACAAATGGGATCTATTTAAACTAAAGAGCTTCTGCACAGCAAAAGAAACCATCATCAGAGTGAACAGGCAACCTACAGAATGGGCGAAAATTTTTGCAACCTACTCATCTGACAAAGGGCTAATATCCAGAATCTACAATGAACTCAAACAAATTTACAAGAAAAAAACAAACAACTCCATCAAAAAGTGGGCAAAGGATATCAACAGACACTTCTCAAAAGAAGACATTTACGCAGCCAAAAAACACATGAAAAAATGCTCATCATCACTGGCCATCAGAGAAATGTGAATCAAAACCACAATGAGATACCATCTCACACCAGTTAGAATGGCAATCACTAAAAAGTCAGGACACAACAGGTGCTGGAGAGGATGTGGAGAAATAGGAACACTTTTACACTGTTGGTGGGACTGTAAACTAGTTCAACCATTGTGGAAGTTGGTGTGGTGATTCCTTAGGGATCTAGAACTAGAAATATCATTTGACCCAGCCATCCCATTACTGGGTATATACCCAAAGGATTATAAATCATGCTGCTATAAAGACACATGGATACGTATGTTTATTGCGGCACTATTCACAATAGCAAAGACTTGGAACCAACCCAAATGTCCAACAATGATAGACTGGATTAAGAAAAGGTGGCACATATACACCATGGAATACTATGCAGCCATAAAAAATGATGGGTTCATGTCCTTTGTAGGGACATGGATGAAGCTGGAAACCATCATTCTCAGCAAACTATTGCAAGGACAAAAAACCAAACACCGCATGTTCTCACTTATAGGTGGCAATTGAACAATGAGAACACATGGACACAGGAAGGGGAACATCACACACCGGGGACTGTTGTGGGGTGGGGGGGGGAGGGATAGCATTAGGAGATATACCTAATGCTAAATGACGAGTTAATGGGTGCAGCACACCAACATGGCACATGTATACATATGTAACAAACCTGCACATTGTGCACATGTACCCTAAAACTTAAAGTATAATAATAATAATAATAATAATAATAATAATAATAAATTTAGCTGCCATTTTTTTTACAGTAATTGACAAGTTGATCCTAAAATTTCTACAAAATTCAAGGTCCCAGGATACTTAGAACAATCTTGAAAAAGAACACTTCTGGTGAACTAACATTTCTCAATTTTAAAACTAATTTCAAAGAAAATAATAAAGACTGTATAGCACTGGCATAAGAATAGACATATAAGTCAACTGGATAGGATTATTGAGATTTGACAAGGCCTTCAAGATTATTATAGGGGCATAATAATCTTTTCAACAAATCGGTCTGCATAATTGAATATTCATATAAGAGAATAAATGAAATTGGACTTCTTCCTTAAACCATACACAAAAAAATTAACTCAAAATAGATTGTAGTCCCAAATGTAAATGTGAAATCTCTAACATATTTAGAAGAAAACATGAATAACTTTGTGACTTTCCATTAAGCAATGATTTCTTAGATATGACACCAAAATACAAGTGAAGAAAGAAAAACATAGATACATTGCACTTTACTAATATAAAAAACTTTCGTGTTGCTAGTCATACCATCAAAAAAGTGAAAAGCCAGTCCACAAAATGAGAGAAAAGATTTGCGAGTCCTTTAGCTGATAAAGCATTTGTATCCAGAATAAATAAGAAACTCTTACAAGTCCATAATTAAAAGGTAAATATCTCAATTTGAATAAGCCTTTTTTTTTCAGATTAGATATACAAATAACTAACAAACACATAAAGAGGTACGCAACATTATTAGGTGAATACAGACTAAAACTATCAGATACCACTTCATACCCACTAGGATGGCTATAACAAAAAAGGCAGACAGTAACAAGAGTTAACAAGTAATAAAGAGAAATTGGAACACTCATACATTGATTATGAGAATGTAAAATGTTGTGGCTGTTTTGAGAAACAGTTTTTGTTGTTTCTCACAGAACTATTTGACTCAGCAATTTAACTCCAAAAGAAATGAAAATAAGTGCTCAAACAAAACCTGTACACAAATATTTATAGCATCACTATTCCCAATAGCCAAATAGTGGAAGCTACCAAATTAAATCAACAAATGTAATATATTTACACAATGGAATATTATTTGGCCATAAAAAGCAATCCACTGACACATGGTGCAAAATGGATAAACCTCAGAAATGTTATGGGAAGTGATAGAAGTAAGTCACAAAAGGCCACTTGTTTATGTTTCTATTTACATAAAATAGCCCAAATAGGCAGATCTATAGAGGGAGAAAACAGATTTGTGTTTGCCTAGGGTGCGGGAGTGGGGTAGGTGGAGAGTGACCTGTAATATGTGTGGGGCTTCATTTCGGATTGATGAAAACTTTCTAAAATTAGATTTCGTTGATTGCTGTACAGCTGTGAATATACAAAAACTACTGAATAGTATATTTAAATAGATTAAGTTTTGATATGTTAATTATACATCAATAAAGCTGTTTAAATAAAAAACTTATAGTAACATACTTTTCTTTATAAAGACTACTTAAATCACTAGAGTTAGCTAGCCCCACTCTGTTGTTACAGCATGTTGTCTGTGTTGCTATTCTAGTAATTTTTCTACTGAATCTAAATTATCTATTTATGTAACTTTCTCCTTCTCTAGACTGTAAGATTATAAAAATCGGGGCTTTTCATGTTTTCTTCTCTGTACTTTTATCTCAAGCATTGTACCTGTAATACATAAGAATAAAGGACTATATTCCTCGATATTCCTTGAAAAGCTAATGTTTTTACTCACAATTTTCTCCATGAATTTCTATTCTGGCAAAAATGCTTTGGCAGCCTTAATAAACCAACCACAAAGCCACATGATACTCAGAATTCTAGATTATTACATTTAATCTTTATGTGTGTGTGACACTGTCCTGGAACATGTCATTTGTTTCCAAAAAGATGGCAGGCAGTTTTATTTAAAAAATAAACTGAAGAAATGTAAAAATAATCAGCTTAAGTGAACAAATTGTGCATTATATGACAAAAACTTTAGAGATATGGATTCAAGTGTGATATTTAATCTAATTTAACAAAAACGCAATAGGACAACAGAGAAGGATACATCATAGGTCTCCAATAAAATTTTTAGTTTCCAGTGGTGACTATCATATTTTCTACACGTAGGCTTTTATGTGTAGAACTTGATATGTTTATATTAGTTCTTCTTCAATGAATGAAACGGTGTCAGTAATAGAAATAAAATGCAATTTTGAGTGGTTACTCTGTTTCCTACATAGAAGTGTCAATTACCTATGATATGTGTTGGTACCAACAATCATCTTTCTGTTTTCTCTAAGTGTCAGAGGATCTCAGTGTCCTTTAGCGTCTTGCTATGGTTTGGATATAGTTTGTTCATCACCACCAAAACTCATGCTAAAATTTGATCTGCACCAAGCATGGTAGCATGTGCCTCTAGTCCCAGCCACTTGGGAGGCTGAAGCAGGAGGATCCCTTGAATCCAGGAGTCAGAGCGCAGCCTGGGTAATATAACAAGCCACAGCTAGAAAAGAAATTTGATTCTCAATGTGGGAGTGTTGAGAGGTAGGGCCTAGTAGAAGCTGTTTCTATCACGACGGCAAATCCCTCATGAATAGCTTGGTGTTGTTCTCACCACAGTGAGTGATTTCTTGCTCTTGTGAGACTTGATTACTTATGATGGAAATAGATTAGTTCTTGTGAAGGTTAGTGACTAAAAAAGCTGGGATGCCCTTCATATTTTGCCTTTTCACACTTGTCCACATCCTGTTTGACCTTATTTGTTATGTTATAACACATCATGAAAGCCCTTCCCAGAAGCCAGAGCCATGCCCTTGAATTTCCCAGCTTGCAGAACCATGAGCTAAATACATCTCCTTTCTTTATAAATTACCGAGGCTCACGTATTCTGTTATAGCAACACAAAACTAAGATAGAAAATTGGTACTAACAATTGATCATTGTTATATAGATATATAAAAATGTGGGGTTGGCTTTGGAACTGGATAGTAGAAAGAGATTAGAAGAGTTAGGAGGAGCAGGCTAGAAAAAGTCTATCTTACCATGAATGAAAAATTAAGGGTGGTTCTGGCAAGAACTCAGAAGAAAGTACAAAGGTGAAGAAAACTTTGGAGCTTCTTAGAGATTTGTTATAAAATTGTGACCAATATGCTGATAGGAAAGACCATTCTGATGAAATCTGTGATGGAAATAAGGAGTATTTATGTGAAAACTGGAACAAAGTTCCCTCCTGTCACACCACAGCAAAGAATGTGGTTGCATTGTGTTCATGCCCTAGGGCTTTATGAATACCCCTCCAGTTTTGCCTTTACTCACATGTCCACTTCTTCTTTGACCTTCTTAGTCGTGTTGATGCAGCATGAAAGCACTTACCAGAAGTCAGGGCCTTGCGCTTGAACTTCCTAACCAGCAGAACCATGAGCTATCTAAACCCCTGAAAAAAAAATAAATTATGCAGTCTCAGTTATTCTGTTATAACAACACAAAACAGACTAAGACAGGTATAGACAAACTCCATTTTCTCTCTGCTTATGATGTACAAAGATTTATATAATATGAAGCCATTTTTATTACTAAATAGTGATCCTAGAATGTATCATAGTGGAATAGACTTTATAGTCTGTAACTTATGGCAAAATATCCAGAGATATATGTTTGTCTATAAATAAATCATTTCCTCTGTCCCTAATTTTGTGATCATCAGAGAAAACGGTATGATACATTCTTGCTTCTAATCTATTCACTTCCTATTCCTTGGATATTCCCTTAGTTTAGAAATTTTGGTCTTATTTTTTATCTTTCCTTTCAGAATATCTAAGTAAATTAGCCTTTAGATCCCCTCAAATGTTTCCTGTCTGTTCCAGTTCCTTCACAAAGTAATGAATTTTGCTTACAAGGTCAGAAAATTTGAGCTTATTTTTTATTCTGACCTTAACTCTCCCTTCCCATTCACATTGTTCTATCTACTCATCATTAGTTCAGGAACATTGAATTCTATTATTTTCATCTTGCAGCTGTTATTTTTCTTTTAATTTTTTATTAGTCTCTCTTTTCCTTCTATTCCAGTTCTCTATTTTATGATGCGCCTACATTTACCCCTTTGTATAAGGGACCACAGGGCCATAGGGCTCTTGTTTTATATTATTTTTGAAGAAAATAATTTGTAGTGCCTTTTGAAAAGACACAATGAGCAAAGAGTGTATTTTGTTAAATACATTCTGAAAATAAGATTAAAATTTAATTATAAAAATTCAGAGTAATGAGGAGACAGGGTAATAAAAGCAAGTAAAAAAGTGAAAAGTACAATTCAGTTAGAGTAAAATACTTGAATAACAGGAAAAAAATGAAGAAATGTACAACATAGTATATAAGAGAAGAAAAAAGTAACATTCATACATGAAAAAGCAGGGGAGACACAAATAACAGTACAAGGGGTGAGGAAAAGTCTAAAAATCGAGGAAAGAACAGGAAGTCAATAGAGACATGGAAAGTTTGAGAACTAAGATTCTGCTTTTAAAGCACATAGTGAAGGCTTTGATTGTTATCTCTGTGAGATCATCAAGACATTGCCTCAAAAGTCTTTGGGTTTAAAATGCCTTTGGTAGATGAAGTGGAACTGGCTGCTCAATGTCTGGAGAAGGGGTTGACTGCACTCTATGTTTTTGGCCCCCATAGCCACTGCACAAACTCCATTCATAACTGGCTCCAGTGTTCCTTGCCTCTAAGAACAACGTGTAAGCTTTAGTTAGGGAAAAAAGGCCATTATAAGTTTTTCTCTTCATGAATATGGATAAGCTTTGGTAATAATGTGTGTTTATACACACACACATACACACATACACACTCATTACACAGTGGAACCCAATAGGAAGTTTCACATGGCATTGTTTACACCATACATAACTCATACAGAAGAAACTAGAAGAAAGCAGGCAGACACTGATTTCCTTATGTTTTTGTTGTAATTTTTTTTCAAACTTTTAATTTATTCATTGGAACTGGATAGCAGAAATGTTTCTTTGTGCTCTATTGATCTTGTTTTGCAGTGAGCTTTAAGGGTCACCTAGGTTTACTTGTTCAATCTAAAATCATACTTTATGTTAATTTTACTCTTCATTGTTCGTTGTATGATTTGTTTTTAGCCATCATTTTTAGAGAATTTTATTCTTTCAAAGACTTCTAGAATGTACTTTAAAAGACTTCTAGAATGGCTTCGTGTAACTGAATTAAATATAGTTTAATTAAATTTAAAAAATAAATTACTCTTACCACTAATAACTTTGAGCTTTAGGCTGCATTTGAATTGGAAAAGAATTTGAATAAATGGCTTAAGAGCTCTAGTGAGGTATGAGCTTAATTTGCATTATATGTAACTTACCTCTTTTCAATAAATGCTTAGATGGAAGACAGAATGAAAAAGATAAGAGGCTCTAAAAATCACATTTAAAATTTATTTAATTAAAAGGGTGTTTTGCATGATTGGCAATTGAACAAAAACATGATTACTGACTGAAGAAAAAATTTTCAAAGATATTATAGAATTAAATAATAAATATTTAAAACTATTATTTTCCTAGAGGTCATATAATTTCATTGTAATTCAATATAACCACTAGGACTATTGTTGCTAAGCCTAAAAAATACATTCTAAGGGTCTAATTTATGGGGTTAAAGTTGAATGACAGCTACTGAAATCAGAAGTATAATCTTATCACTTCATCTATTTCATCTGCTATTTTTGCTTTTTTGAATTTTCAATAGTAGGATGATTTTTTATCTTGTTTCTTGGCAAGCAAATTTTTACAAGGCAAATAGGATCCAACAACAACTTCTTAGGAATTGTTACACTTCTTCTTAAAATAAATTTATGTAAGTAAGGAATACAAAAATAAGTAACTTGTTCTCTTATATGAATGTAGGTAATATAGTGTTAGATAATACACACAAAAGTGTTCACTAATTGACACTGGTAGCATACAAATTTTAAAGATGGAATCTATGCCTATCTATCCAAGTGGTGTCCTATCATGTGATCCAAATTGATCAGTTGGTTTACAACATGCAGTAGACG
The DNA here is from genome assembly GCF_029289425.2 of Pan paniscus. NCBI lineage: Eukaryota > Metazoa > Chordata > Mammalia > Primates > Hominidae > Pan > Pan paniscus. The sequence continues at coordinate 100,179,817 of NC_073253.2, forward strand.
GTATCTATAAACTATAAAAGACCAAATATTTTTAAACAAAATTACTAAAAATATTGCCTCTAGAAAGCTTAATAGACCTCATCTCAGGAAAACCAGGCATTTAAGAGTCTTTGATAGATATTTTTGCCATAAAGATTGGTCTATAATGAGATTACAAAAAATAGGCAAATTCAAACTTAATTAAAATAAAAGAGGAGGAAACTAACACACACACACACACACATACACACACACACACACACACACACCCAGGCACACATGTACAAACACACAACCTGAAACCAAAAAGAGACATGGAAAGAAGGAAAAGGTGTAATAGTTTCTCATAGATGTGTCACAGAATCAGAACACGTAGCAACATTTAATATAGTCAACCTTTTTCATAAATTAAGAATCACTAAATTGTAATGATGTTCTTTACTAGATTGCCCCCAACACAGAAGTATTAAAATCATGCTGATGACATCAATAAAGCATGGGAACCCAAACTTGAGAGAAATTCAGCTTTGAGAAATTATCCACATTGTTCCAATTACAATATCTATAAGCAAGAGATTTTAATTTAAGCCTACATATAACAAAGGTTTCCATTTTGTAATACACAGATGGTGAGAGAAAAATGGGGCATCATTACTGATTTAGTTTTTAAGGACTTCAAAGGTCTAATTTTATTTACAATTGTGTTTTATTCAAATTATGGCTTAAATATCCATTCCAGAATTTCAGGAGAATCATTTATATTAATCATATTAAATATTAAAAGAGACACATTAAAATTATTTAAAATTATATTACCTGGGCTAATTTGATTATGTAAATATAAGTTACTTCAAATCATCTTATGTATGCATAATTAGTCTTAAAACTATAAAGTCCTAATAAATGCTATTTTTAATAAAGCTGCACACCATTTATTTTAATTCTATTACCTTATATATCAACAAAGTAAAATATCATTTTAATATGGTACATAGAGCTAACAGAAAATATCTAGATAGCTGAAGTTAAAACTACTCTTAAAGAATGTAACTAGCTTATATTAATATATTTATGATATGGGTGGTTATCTGGTTAACAATAGCAAAAAAATTACAAGTAAGTTCAGCAACTGAACAAATGGTTTCTAAATACCTAAACTTTTCCTGGCATATTTCCAAACATACAGCAGAAATAACATTAAATATCCATTATGAGTAAACTGACTACTCTTCAGGATATTTTCAGTCATGAGGTTTCTGTTTGAATCATGTTTTTAACTAAAAACATCTTATATCTTGGGATGTATATGAAAGCTATTCTGTCAAAAGATAGAAAGTGTTATGAAAGGAATGTGATTTACACATGAATTATAAAAGGCTAGTAATCTAATAAGACTACATTTGGCAGTGTGTGTCCATTACTGTTCAGGATAGAAAGTGACCAGACTCATGGAAATGGGTCTCTAGGCTATGTAGCAGACCCACCAGTATAAAGATGGATACATCAATGTTCATGGCTTGAGGAAATTAATCATAAAGACTATACGACTTGCTTCTTGTTATGATTACCTAGTATGAAGCAATATTCTGATTTTAATTTGACTTCTCATATAACTGCCTACAGGGAGTGACTATGAACTCAAGTATGGCATTATAGATTCTATTTTAAATTAATGCATTGGTATTCTGATTTTAATACATCAGTCTCTCAGGGCTTGTTTAAAGTAATTTTTCCCCAAATTATTAATCCACTGCACAAATGATGATAAATGAAATTTCTAAATCCGAGATTTAAGAACCAGGCCTTCATTTTGTCAAGGCAGTGCTACACTATGGGACCCTTAGAAATGCTCAGATAGACTTGAAGATCACTGTAAAAATTCTCTTCACACTGCAAAAAAGTCCACTTTCACATTCACTATAAGCAGGAAAAATTAGAAGCAGAAAAATATTAGAAAATGTCTGGCTTACTATTTTATTAATAAAGTTGGGGCTAAAAAAATGACCTTGCATTGTGTGTTAGTAGAAAACAGAAGAGGCAGGAAGTTGGCTTCTGACTTATTTGCACCTGCCAAATCTCACTTCGGTGCTTGTAACTGGCAAAACTTACTGCATATCTAAAATTCTGCTGCATGGGATTCTAGGAAACATAGTCTCTATCTTCCAGGCTCTGAAGTGGAGGAAGCATTATAGGAGGGTGTAATGGAGTTTGAGGTATGCCATATGTCCCAGAAATTTTTGTAAACATTCCAGAGAAATGTTTTTATATTTTCTCGGAGTAAGATGTGTGGAGATGTTTACCATGGAATTATTTGTGATAGTGAGTTGGAACACATCTAGGTCTCATCAGTAGAGGAAAGGAAATGCAGCATATGGTGGATACATACTAGAGTCTACTATGTAGCAGAAAGAAGCAGCACACTACACATGTATAGTATATAAATAGGTCAAGAAAGGTAAATACAAAAAGCACTGTTGAAAGAGAGCAACAACTACATGAGATACCTTGCAAAAATAGCATTTATGTAAATTTAAAGCACTATAAACTAAACAGTGTTTATTTTATAATATGCACAAATTATTAAAACACTTGTATTAATGTAGTCACCTGTGGGAGTGCCTCTCATTGCCAAGTCCAACCTGGAAATAATAGACAGAAGGGATTTCTGAATATCCTGCCTCCTTCTCTGTGATAGAGTATGTCACTTAAGTCATGCAAGCCCGCATAGTCCACCAATTGTCAATTTAGCATACATATACACACCCCTTAAAATCATATTTAAGCTTTCAGGAAAGGCAACCTTATTCCTAATACAATATAACTATTCTTAGTACAGCCAAAGACCTACCTTCTTTTGCCTCAAAATGCATCTTTATGCATCTCTGACTTCTAAACCACTTATTTTCTGGTTTATATCAGTTTCTCTTCATATTTTAGCATGTTCTGAATTACAGTGTAGACACTGCAATTCATGAATTTGTGTATATACAACTGTATACATGTCAAGTAAGGAAGACAATATTCATGGCTGTTATACTACATTCTGCAGTATGTAGTTGTTTTTGGATTTATATTTTCTCCTTTTCACCATCAATTCCATGTTTTTGTTTCCTTAAGCATCTGCATTTACTATTATTCTTTACTTGGTGGGATAATCGGAAGGATCTGAATCAACAGTTTCTGTCTTTATTGGGTCCAAAAGTGTCTATACAAATATTGGTTCTGAATGGTATTTGGGTGAGTATCCTCTGAAGTGCCTTTTACTATTTTCTCATCAAATTAAAATTAGCAGAAAACTGCAGACCCAATAGTCTATCCATGCTATTACTAGCTGAACTCTTTGTATGGCTCAGTTCTTCAAAGGAACCAGCTAGCTACAATTTTGTGGATAATTTTGTCATATAAGAAGCGCAGCACTGATCTCTACTGTTGGCAGGTTTTGTTTTGTTTTGTTTTGCTTTGTTGTATTTTAACAACCCAGTAGTAGTTGCTGCTAGAATATCTTTGGTGAAAATTAAAGCATGCTGGTGTGATCATGAATCATATTCACCTTTGCTACGATAACAGTTTATTCATAAGCTCCTTATTCAAGAACTGAATAGTAAAGGAGAATGACTGACATCAACAGAAAAGGTTATTGTTTCCACCTGATCAATGAGAGATTCTTCTGCAGTGAAATTCCCCTGGAGAATGTTCACGTGGGACATCAAAATTAAATTCTGTGTCTTTTTAGAGGCCAAACACATATTTTTAACCCAGATTTCCAACTTTTAAAGTATGTTTATTCAAGTTTTTGACTAATCAGCCAAACCACTATCAATTGCTTATAAATCAGTGTAGATCCATATATCTCATCATTTCTCCTTCCAGACATAACAACCAACCAAATGCACTGCTTTAAGTTGTTTTCACTAGGATTATACCCTTTCTTTACTGACAAGCTACGCTGCTTCAGCCACCAACTCTTGAATGGTGACAAACTATCATGTGATAGTTTTTTTTTTTTTAATCCATTTGACATAGGTAGTTGCCTATGTGGCCACAGGCGGGGGATGCAAATGTTTTATCAATATAGCAGGAGTGGTGTCAATGAAATCTGAGCTCCATTTCATGTAAGTTATGTGTGACTTTAGAACCTATTCTAAAGCTATCTCAATCACTTCAATGTGATAGCTGTATACTTTTTTTGCATGCTCAAATTTATGATTTGATGGGTCAAATGATATAAACAGTATCTGAGGATGCATGGTACCTTTATGTTTGTTTATGTCTGGGGTATTAACAAAAAGGAGAGTTCTCTGATGAAGAGGGCATTGCTTTTCCCCAAAGCCCTAAGGGGATGCACATTAATTTTCCCATTGGGGAATGCCAGAATTCCCATACATCATCTCTAGCAGTTGTAGAAATTTCAAGGACCATTGGCTCTGTGGGATCGTATTACCAAGTGATAGAATGCCTTTCTTAGCAGGGTAGACTTTCATTAATGCCTTTTATTTCTCCTTATGGTTGGTTCAGTAATTATTATTGAATTAAAGTAACTCACTCAAATACGTAGTACAAGTAACTTCCAGAACTCAAAGAGATCCACTAAGTATGGCTCCTCCTTTTTATTGTTAGAGGACACAAGTTTTAACATATTATCTTTCACTGTCATGTATATCTTAAAATGTCCCAAACCACTAGATTGTTATAAACTCCACTGACGTGACAGCCCTTTAACCTTGGGAGACTATGTTGCCCACCCTCTGGCATAGATAAATATTATTAAGGCTTCTAAGATATTTTATTTTTCTTTCTCACTAACTCCAATCAGCATGAAGTCAGCAATACAGTGAGGCAGAATGAGACCTTTTTGAGTAATGGAAAGACAATTAGGATGTGTATATCATAACAGAAGTGGGGAGCTGATACTGCTGTATGCTAAGATTAAAAAAGAAAAAGAAACAGCATTCTCAAGATTAATAAAAGCATACCAGGTACCATTATAGGTATTAACTTGCTCTTGTTTTCTTTTAAGGCTGAAATCTGAAAATCTAGTTGTAATTCTTCAAGATCAATATTTCTTCTGCACAGGCCAAATATAAATTTGAATGAGAAGGTGAATGTAATCTCCACCCTTGTACCTTTCAAGTCTTTGATTGTGACACTAATCTCTTCAGGTATTCCACAATGTGTTATTACTTTTGATTTATTCTTTTCATTGGGAAAGGGAGTTCCAGGGATTTGTGTTTGGCCTTTTTCATCCTGATAAGTCCTCACTCCGTTTATCATAAACTAATGTGCGGATTTTGACAGTTGTGGAATTTAGCTGTTCATATCCTGTATCTAAGAAGTGGGTTTCAAGTAAGTGATGGGACATACCAAGCACACTATGAAATGTACTGAGACAAAATCTCCATTCATCACCTCACTATCAATAGCTCTTACTCTTACTGAGGAGCCAGAGTAGTGTTTCTCGTCTCAAGGAATTAATATCAGTTCAGAGGCAGTGCCAAGTAGTCTCTACAAAGTTTTTACTTTTTCCTTTTCCCAAAGCAAATTTACTCTGGTAAATTGTCTCAGATTCTCTTGGGGAAGACTAGGTGGAAGTGTTATACTTGGTAATTGTGTCAGAATTTTAAGGGCATTGCTTAAGGTGCTCTTGCCTCCCTTTCAGGGAGATCTGGTTTCCAATTGGCTCAGGTCTGGGAATTAAAGTGAGGGTCCATAACTCTCATTCCAATGTCAAAGAGGCCATTACTAACTTCAAATATAATCATGATAGAGAGTCAATTCCAGATTTTTATTTTTGAACTTCTCCCTGAAATCATTTCTGCTAGCTAAAGGCATAACACTTTTGTAACTGAAATGACTCAAAAGTTGGTAATGATACTGTGTTAATATCAAACAATTTATTACAAATATAAAATATTGTCTAGAACAACATCTAATCTGTATGAACATATGAAATAATTATTTTTCTATTTTTTGATATATTTGTTCTTTCACAGAACTGACCAACTCATATTCTTACCATTGAATTCCTTTAGAATACGCACTCTAAGAGAAGAGGAACCTTTCATTTTTATGGTCTAGCATAGTGCCCTTTAGTAGTATGTATGTGTGTATATGTGTGTAAATATATGTAATCAGATGAAATTATATCTGTGTAAAATTCTAATTATTAGAATGTATTTTCTTATACTGAGCTGTAAGTCTTGGCAACACACAAAGTAAGTTCAATCACCTCTTCTGATGTCATTTTTTAAATGTTTAAAGATCTGCCTACATGGATCTACTTTGCTGCAGGCTAAATGTCCCAGTACCTTGGAAACATATCTCAAAAGATATGATTCCAAATCACCATTCTACTCTTCTAGTCATTTTTCTCTAACTAAGCCAACATTTGTGTTTGCCCATACCTCTCGATTCAGGGTGTCTGGGACTAAAAGGGATATTTCTAAATTATTTCAAGCAGCGTGTTTTTATTATTTACTCTGTTCTAAATGATACAGATACATTTCTAAATATATATTATACATAATTTTATTTATATACTTATAAATATAGATAGTTCTAAATATTTCTATTTCTTTTCTTAATGATTCATAGCTTGGCAACCATTTATACAGTTTTTTAATAAGATATCACATGTACTGTCATTTAAAATACATAAACATGTTTCAGAAGTATTGTAACTGAGCCACACATACCCATTTCTGTGTATTTGTTATTGGCTTTATGATTTAAGTATATAAGAATTCATACTTGAAAATTTATCCTTATTAAAGCATTCTCTCCTGCAACAAGTGTGGCAATGAATTTTGAGCTAGAAGACCTTCACAGTCAGTCTATTGTAGCATTCAGATTTTCTTTAGCACTTAGACTCTTGGTGGGCAAAAATGAGCGAAGAATGCTATCAGCATTCATAACCCATGATAACAAATGAAGCAATGGCTGACCCTGTCTATTTTGAAGAACTGTGCACAATGTAATTTTCATGACAGCAAACGAAACTCAGGAAAAAAATCAACTTAAAATTGACAGGGGAGCAAAGGAGGCTTATAACAAAGAAGCTAGGCTTTATCAAATGGAGTTTTGAAGAGAAACAGGGAACAAGACTTTGCCCATTACAGTAAATTTTATACAATCATATAACCAGAAATTATTTGAGATAAAATAAGGGCTTGGGACATGGGAAATATTTTGGCTTATAAGTCTTGTTGGGAAAGAAACTCATAGTCTTAGGAAGGCAGAGTTTTGTGATAAAACATGTACTTTACATGACCATTACATTTTATAAATATTTGTGTTTTACTAAATTATGGGCCCTGTTCTCATTCAAGCAAGGCAGTTATTTTCCACCAATTTAAAAGTTAGTTTAAAAAATTACACCTAAATGTATTTGCTGCACTGCAAGTTTTCTTTTAGTCAAAAGAAAGAACAAGCTTACATTTCCATTGAGAACATTGCAAGTGATGATGAAGCATTTGGAGGATACACTCATCACATGGCAATACTTACAAGATTCATATATGGGTCTTTGGTGTACCATGAAGATAAATAGCCAAGAAAGTTATGAGAAAGATAACGGCTTGAGTGTTGGGTTAAGAGCAATGTTCAAAGACTATAGGTTGGTGATTTATTGTTTTAATAACAGTTGATGATTTGTCAACTCTTTTAAAGGGCACTTCTTTCATAAAATATGGCAGATTGAAACCATGAAATTCTATGCTTCCCAAATACACAGAACTCCCACTTATGCCCTTGATGCAATGACAGTTTTCTAGAGAAAGTTTTATTTTCTATAGCCTGAATATACTCTGATGCCTATACTTCCACAAACTAACCAATTTAAGTTTAGCTTAGTTATTAGCTAAACTTCTCAAAGCTCTTAGGATAGCTGAGTTAAAGCCTTCCTAGAAGCAGCAAATATGATTTCAATGATATTTCCAACCTGAGAGATGAACTGGGTATATTCATCCAGGGTTCTCAGATAATTAGCATTCTCAAACACTAGTAAGGAAGGTTAGAATGATAATCTGAAATTCTGTTTTACATGTAAGTGTAAACATAAAGGGAAGAAAGATGCACTATTATATATCTCATTCCAAAATTATTTCAGATCAAATTAATCACTTTTTATATGTTGGAAATATGTATATAAAAATTAAAATGTAATATGCCATAAAATAATAGAATTTACGAAGTAATTGGCAGGTATAAAAGTACAAACTGCTTTTAAAAAATATTTGAGCTTGGCCGGGTGTGGTGGCTCACGTCTCTAATCCCAGCACTTTGGGAGGCCAAGGTGGGTGGATCACTTGAGGTCAGGAGTTCAGGACCAGCCGGGCTGACATGGTGAAACCACATCTCTACTAAAAATACAAAAAATAGCCAGGCGTGGTGGTGCGTGCCTGTCATCCCAGCTACTTGGGGGTCTGAGGCAGGAGAATCACTTAAAAATGGGAGGTAGAGGTTGTAGTGAGCCGAGATCAGGCCACTGCATTCCAGACTAGGTGACAGAGAGAGACCATGTCTCAAACAAAACAAAACAAAATAAAACCTAATTTGAGCTTTTTTATTATTGTTCAATTTTTTAAAAAACATAGTCACAATTCTAAGATGTCAATAAAACCATTTTAAGCCACTAAAAATTTATGATTTTTTTTTCTGATGGCATGCACATTTGCCTTTTACTCTCTCCCAGATTACACTGTTGCAATCAAGGGATTCTTGAACACGTTTTTAAACTTTTTAGTTTTGAAATAATTTTGGATTTTAAGATAATTCCAAATATAGCATAGAGTCTCTAAATGTCCTCACTCAACCACCTGTAATGCTAACATCTTTCACGACATTGCACATTTATCAAACCTAAGAAATCAAAATTGGTTTAATACTCTGAATTACACTACAAATTTTATTCCGATTTACCTAGTTTTTCCACTCATGCCTTTTATCTGCTCCAGGATACAATCCTTGCTAGCTCATTGTATTTAGATTCAACTTCTTTTTGGAGGTCCCCTCAAAGAATGGAGCTCTACACATTCTGGGCATTCTGCACTACAGTGGCTGTCATTTCACTTCTCTTCAGCAATTCATAGCTGTGGTAATCGCCCGCAATGTACTTTTCTTCTACTACAAAACCTTAAGCTTTAAGGCCTGCATGTTGCATGTCTACTCATTCACATAGTCTGCTAAATTTCCTTAAGGACTCATCAAAAATCCATTGCTGTTTTGCTGAAGTAACATTAACTTCATGTTTTCACTTTCTTTCACCCTATTTCTACCTTTCCATCTTCAAATTTCTCACAACAGTGCAAATGATACCCTTTATCTCTGATCCTTTTAAACTTTACATACATCTTCCACGAATGTTCTCATCCCCAGATTACTCCAAATGTCCTGTCTGCTTGGATGTTCCCTGCTGTTGGAGCATTTTAGATAGATATGCTGATTGCAGCTATCACATCCAACTTCAGCTTAAATATGCACATCAATCTTCTTATGTCAACTGTTTGCAAATCTTAAGAATTTTTCCAAACCCTCACGTCCCCTCTTGCCACTTGTTACACATAGCAGATAACTCCTACTTAAAAGTGAGAACAGGACAATAAGCAGGAATCTTCTTCAATATCTCTAATTACATACTTAATCTATATCATATTTTATTCTTCCTCTATTTTCTTCCCTATTGCCATAGATTACTCTGTTTCTCAAATCCATCTTGCAATTTCCAATTGCTTCACTACACTTTCTTGCTTCTGCCTAGTACCTCTCTGATATTTACCTCCTCCTATATTCGGCCACCCTCATAAACTTTCAACTACATCAACGTTCTTTCTGTCCTATAAACACTCTAAGCCAGTCCCCATGTCAGAGGTGGCAGCTTTTGCTGCCTCTGCCTGTAAAGCTAGTATCACAGATCTTTATATGGCTGCCTCCGGCCAACTCAAATATAATTTCTTCATTGACAACATAGCTAAAGTTTCATCCTTTAATGGTCTCTTTCTATCCCATTATTTAATACTCATCACCATCTTACCTTTTTTACTTTTTTTCATATTGCTGTCTGTTTTGCTAACCAACCAATCTCCCTATAATGTAAACTCAGGAGTTAAAAGAACTATATTCTGTTGCCCATCATTATATTTCAAGCATCTAGAATAGTGCCTTGAAAAAACAAAACGTCCCATAAATACATTGTAATGAAAAGACTGAAGATGTCTCTCAACGTTAAAAAAAAAAAAGGGCATTTATTCTTGAAATATTAGTTATCGTAGTTTAGTATCATGACAATTAAGAAAAAAATATAGACAAAAAGAAAAAATAAACTAGAATTGATTTGGTCTCAACATTTACAACAAATTTATTTTGAATAATTTATTATATATTACTCAATCCCACTTTATATGTAAATTTTGATTTGCAGTTCTTTCGTATTCAGGAAAATGTCGCTTAATATGCATAATATATAATATTGATATAATTTTTTAGAAGAACATTTTAAAGATAAAATATCTAGAATGATGGTATAAAAAACTCCACAGACCTTTCCAATGTAACAACTATAACTATAAAAATTATTATTTTTTTTAAATTAAATCCTCAGAAATTGTTCTAAGAGCATGATGCAAATAAAGACAAAACTATTCAACACTCTACTCAATCTTTGTAAAAAGAGCAATAGCTTTGACATTAGAACTATGATCTGCATCCCTCCCCACCTCCTGCCCAATTTTGTTATACAGAAATTTTTTTACAGAAGAAAATGTCTGAGAGGTCCAATGCTTTCTTCTTCACCTAGCCCCCACAGATAGGGTAGCAGTTTCATCCAAAGCATTGTAGACTGAGTATCCTGCAGTCCTAACTCTCAATTTCCTCACCTCAGCTTATTTACTAGGCAAAATTGCACATATGAAGGGGCAAGCCAAAAAGACCAGAAGTTAACATCTCACTCAGCTTCCTGAGCCTAAAATAGAGAGACCACTTAAAAAGAAAGAGGTTATTGTCCATTTCCCAGCTCCAAGGCAATATCAGATGTTTTTGTCAAGGGGGAGAGGAAAGCTAAAAGAACAGGGAGTTTTGAAGCTTTCTCTGAAAGAAGTGACCTTATTTGGAACAGAATATGGGAGAGTTCAAGCGTAAGGGTGTGCTAAAAAGCAATGACTATTTTAGTGGTAAGCAATTAAGAAGAAGCTGTTAGCTCCATAAAAGCAGCCAGTTAAATCATACTCTAATTACATACTTAATCTATATCACACTTATTCTTCCTTCATTTTCTTCCCTATTGTCATAGATTACTCTACTTCTCAAATCCATCTTGCATTTACAGCTAAAATTTTACCAGAGAGGACCAGAGAAAAAGACTGCTAAGAATAATCCTCCAAGAGTCAGAACAAACATCAGAGACTAATCTAGAAGACTATCTCTGCAAAGGAAATGAACTGGATTAGACTGTGGAGGAATTTGTGCTCCAGGGCATTGGTGAAAATGATAGAAAAATTAGCTGCCAATTAGTGAAAGCTAATAGCTGGGTTTGATATAAACAAAGAAAGATAGCTTGACAGAAAGAAATTTGTGAAATTCATAAATATCTGGAAATTTAATGATGCATTCCTAAATAACCAATGGATCAGAGAAGAAATCACAAGAGAAACTAGAAAATATTCTGAGATGAATGAAAATGAAGACACAATCTATCAAACTTATGTGATGTAGGTACCACATATACAAAGAACTATCTTAGATAAACAATCTATCTTTTTAACTTAAGACACAGGATAAAAAAGAAAAAAACTAAACCTAAAACAAGCAGTTAAAAGATAATAAGAATTAGAGAAGAAATTAATTAAATAGAGAATTAAGAAACAATGGCGAAAATCAACAAAGCCAAAAGATAGCTCATTGAAAAGACCAACAGAAATAAAAGAATTTTAGTTACATGGACAAAGCAAACAGTAGAGAATACTCAAATTACTAAAATCAGGAATAAAAGAAAGGACATTACTACTGAATTAACAGAAATGAGAAGAATTATAAGGGAATACTATGGATAATTATATGCCAAGGATTAGAGAACTGAGAAGAAATGGCAAATTCCTAGAAAGATACAACTACAGAAATGATTCTGAGGAAACAGAATATCAGAAGAGACTTATAACAAGTAAAGAGATTGAAATATATGTATAACAAATTTGATGAAATATTTAATTAATTAATACTAATTCTTTCCAAATTCATCCAAAATACAGAAGAGGAGACACTTCTTACCTCATTTTCTGAGGCCAGTATTACCCTGACACCAAAATCAAAGATCACAAGGAAAAAAAAGAAAAAACAAAACTACAGAGCAATGTTCCTTGTGGAAATGTATGCAAAAATCTGCAACCAAATACTAGCAAACTAAATCCAGCAGCATATAAATGGACTTTACACATGCTACAACAGGCATGTACCTTGAAAACCTGATACTAAGTAAAAGCAGTCAGTTAACAAAAGAACACCTATTGCACAGTTTTGTTACATAATATGGACAAAACAGGGAAATCAATAGAGTCTATTTAATATACTTGAATCCAAGTAGTAAATTGGGAAACACACAGAGAGAGAGAGAGAATGAAAAAAGATAAACAGACCAGTAACATTTGAAATATTGTGAGAGACATTATACCCACAATTGCAATTAATGAACTTAAGTGTTAGAATGTGTTTCAGAATGAAGATATGAACGTGCTATCCTCTCAGCTCTCTGTTCTCACGTGCCCCATAAATGTGAGGTGATTATAGTACTACGGAATATCCTAATTTTAAAAGTTGTCCTTCTCTCACTCATGTAATAGAAATATAGGAACACTTTACTTTGCACATATTTTCTCTATTATATTCAATGCATTACTACTTATTTATATTGCACATAGATTTTAACATTTAGCGGTGCATAAACAAAACCATGTAAACAATTTTCTTGGAAAATAATTATTTTCCAAATAATTATTAAATTAAATAAAATATAAATAAAAATTATTTTCCAAATTTCTTGGAAAATGAGTTTCTTGGAAAATAAATTATGTTTCTTTGAAATAAACAAATAAACAAATAAATAAATCTTACTATGGGCACGAATTCCTAAGGTTTACAAGCTCAAAAAAGTGTTTTATATGTGATATATAGAATGTACATACTCACAAAGCATATATGCATAAGTATATATGTTAATATATAAAATTGGTTACAAAATAAACTACAATAATATTTGGGCTTAATAAGTCTCATGGGTAACAGCCAAATTATAAAAACGTGAAAACAGCATTAAATTAAACACTATATTTTGAAAGGGATGATGAACCATTTGAATTGTACGTCTTTTGTCATGGAGAAACGAATATACACAAGATGAAAGTAAAAACAGAAAATTCCTGCAATTGTAAAAGGACTTACGAAAATACAAACTACTTATATTTTTAAATTGGAAATGCATATTCAAATATGCATTTGATATATCCATTTTAGGTTTTTTGTGTTTATGTTATTGACATTATTTAAATAAAATTAAAGTGACTAATTTTGGAAAAATACTATTATTTTGATTCAAAGTCTCTGAATTTTAATCTCCATGATTAATGAGTATTCCATTTTTTTTGGACTAGATTAGTCTCATCTTTGCCATGATTACTATAATTTAATTAAATGAAGCATGTGACAATTTTTATCAGTAATTAATCTACAATTAGTTTACTAGATTACCTATAGATTAGCTTTATATAAAGTTTTAATTCATTGCCTACCATTCTGGATATACTCTATAAATCCACAGCTTATAGGGTCAAGCACTATTCATGAATTGTTCTTGATTATAGCAGAGTAAAAATGTTAAAAACATAGAACTCATTTTCTATTCATCACAGGAGCATTTTGAGCCTTTGCTCTTCAAATCAAAGGCAACTGAAAATTATTTTGAGTAGCTCTGCAACTTGCCTTGTAGTGTTTTTGACATTTATTTTGTTCATAAAATAGAACTTTTATCTAAACAAATGATTCACATTTATATAATCTGGCTAATTGTAAATCATATGTATCTTATTTTTTTCAAGGTTTTACGTAATTCTCAGAAGTACAAAGATAGCTAAGAATAGTAATAGTCATCTGTGATTGATCTTTTACTATACAGTAGGTTTTATTTACATGATATACATGAAAATGCGCTGAGACTCAAGGTTGTGAAGTAGTTAATAATTTATAGGACTAGCAATGAAGTTACGAAATGATTGTCAACGTATTCTGGGAAATATATTCTATGTAACCAACACAACAGTTGATAAAACCATAACTTTAAACATTTAAAAATCGGTATAATTTGCAGGACTTGGTCCTCTTTATTGCAAAGAGCTGCATACTATCTGATTACTTCATTGTTCTCCATCTGTTTTTATCACTTGTCACCTTCCTGGCCCTCATGGACACTTGGAACTCTCAAACTAGGATGAGAATCCTGGTCTCCTACATATCACATAATCACCCTTGTCATTATACCATACCACTGCATGTGATGTGGCCTGGCCACACTCTTTCAAAAAGTAGGAAGCCTGAATGAGGAAACTACCCGCATCTCATGAAGGGCTTATGCCACTCCATTGCTATTAGAGGTATTCCTTTTTTCCTTCCAGTTCTTCATATATTCCCTCCTTTTGCTTTATGCCTTAAGATGGTATTTAATTGGTTCTTTTTAACCTGGCATTAAACAATATTTTGAATCATTTATATTGAAAAAGATCAAACGTGAAGAATTACAGATTTGCCAGGTTAGATTAGGACTGGGGAATGATCCCAAGAACAACATACCACAAGTTGCCTTTTTACAGGAGTTGCTGTATCTGACATAATTAGGAAGCTGATTAATCAGGAACTTGCTGCTTTAACTGCTATGTTGCAGCCACACTGGTCCTCCTGTTTTCTGGGGACCATAAAGCTACCCCTAAAACTATTGTATCTAGGACCACATTACTATAGTCACAATCCTCACCAGCGAAAGGAATGTCCCATGCCACTATGGAGCTTCTCTGAAGGGGAGCAGCTGAAGATTGGGAATATTTTCTGCCCCATAAATTCCTTCCAAATATCCTTCTGTATGTTTGCTTAGTGAAAGCTGAATCACAAGTCAAATTTCAAGCTACAGAGAATTCTAGGTAATGTATTCTTTGGACTTCTGACCTTTAGATTCCCAGTAGATTATTAAGCACATTGAGTTGGGGAAGGACTTCTGTAAGCCATGCTACAGAAGAGTCAGAAAAGACTGAGGGATTTAGTCAGCCATATCTACCACAAAAGACTTGAGGCCATGGATAATACATACATAAAAAGTTTGCTGACTTTTTTTTCTTGAACATCCCAAGATTATTTCAAGATGATATTCTTTTATCTTTCTAATCATCAGTATAATTTTGAGGGTCAGAACTCTGTAAATTTCACATTGCAGAACCCAATATAAAACTGGCTCAAACAAAAAGATACTAAGCATTCAATCTAGCTTCAAACATAAAAAGATATTGGTTTTCTGTTTAAAGGAAAACTGTTTATCTTTGTGTATTAGTTCTTTTCTGTGTTTTGCTCTATTCTCAGCTTGTTGTTTCATATTTGATGAACAGTCCCCCGAAGCTCCAGCTTGGTTAAACCAGTACAAAAAGAGATTCTTCCTTTCTGAAAGATATAGTAAAATATTTAGTACTAATGCTATTTGCATTTGGTGGACTCAATTTAAGTCACCTGCCCATCACTGAAACAATATTTGTGGCCAGATGAATGTGATTCTCACGTCCACTCATAGAGTGACTAGGTAGGGTCCACCTACCTGAAAAGAATTGCTGACCAAGAGAAAGGAGTAATTCTTTTTTTTTTTTTTTTTAACAGAGTCTTGCTCTGTTGCCCAGGCTGGAGTGCAGTGGTGCGATCTCGTCTTATTGCAACCTCCACCTCCCAGGTTCAAGTGATTCTCCTGCCTCAGCCTCCTGAGTAGCTGGAATTACAGGTGTGCACCACCACACCTGGATAGTTTTTGTATTTTTACTAGAGACGGGGTTTCACTATGTTGGTCAGGCTTGTCTCGAACTCCTGACCTCATGATCCGCCCCCCTCGGCCTCCCAAAGTACTGGGATTACAGGCATGAGCCACCGTGCCTGGCCAGGAAAGGAGTAATTCTTCACAGGGAAATCATGGTGGTAGTATGAGAAGGTAATTTGCTGAAGAGTAAAAAAATAATAGTTATCCATATATCACTTCACTGTAATTCATTATAGATCTATCTATTTACTATTTGTTATGTCTTCCATCCCTTGGAGAAACATATTTATCCATTTAGATTGAATTGTGTAAAGCTACCAGTCTAAAGAATGTTGCATAGATGTAGATTAATGTTACAATGTGGGTTAATTTTTTAAAAGTTTTATAGTTCTATATAATTTATAAGTAAGTTCCTTTGCTACCTTAAAAATGACAAATATATGACCAATTTCAGGCAGTCAGATATTGATTCAAAGTGTTAAGATAAATATTTTCAATGCAGCATTTTTTCTACTATGTAGGACATATTGTTGATCATATGTCTTTGCTTGTAATAAAATAATTCAAAACATTTTCACACCCCTTAATCCTAAGTGGCAAATATACTGTACTGAATTATACTTTCTCAAGAAGTTAATTCATTAAAAGTTATTTTACCCTCTGTTTCAAATGAATGCTGGTCAGTTTCTTACTCATGGGAAATTATGAAAAACATAAATTGAAGAAAGACTTGTAAATCTTGACTCTAAGACCATAAAAAGTCCAAAAGTAAAGAAATACACTTTTGTCCATTTTTTCAAATAAATATTGTGTTTAATATTCTCTGCTGCATATTTTCAGAAAATAGCCCTTCTAAAGAAGTACTAGACTATTCTTCAGCTGGTTCAATCCTTAATAATGGAGAGTGAATATAAAAATTCCCTGAGATTTAGCCTGAAGTTAAGCAAGTCTATTTCTATTATCTACTATATTCTGGGTAAGCAATATTTAGGTACCCTTCAGGCATTTTCAAGGCTCACTTTGTAAACTTATGAAAACACCAGTGTGTAAAGAAATCTAAATCTGAAGCTTCAGTTAACATGTTATTGAAAAATAAATTCACCTATCTACCTATAACTTGTTAGCATGATTAAACAAATAAGACTAGTCAAAGAAATATTCAGAAAAGAACTAACGTTGAAGCTTGCTTTGGGCTGAATAGTCATTTCCAAAACCAACTTCTGTCTAAAGACATCTCCACAATTTAAATTAGAGAAACTGCCACACAAGAACTTAAGCCCTGACACTTTTGCAGCTGTGTTTTTGTGAAGAAAGTTCCATAGTTCACAATAGTTTTCATCAGCTATAAAAGGATAGTTTTTAAGAATTTTTGAGTAAATCAAATTGAATATATGCAAGGGATGTATTTACAGACATTTCCCTCACTTAGGAAATGAAGCAAGTATTACATTTGAGACTTGTAATTGCGCCCTGTTGTTTTTGTTTTAATAACAAATCCTCTAATATTTTGATGGCATCTAATCATTGCAGCTGCCCTAAGATGAGGTTGCCCTAGAAACACTTTGTGTCTAGTAGCCATTCATCCTCTCGGCTGGAATTGAGATGGTAGAGGAGTGAAACATGTTTTGAGATGGTAGAAAGGTTGCACTCAGTGACCAGGGCCTCTTTAGTGAAGGGGAACTCAAATGTTAGTCTTGTTACTTAGTCCTTAGGAGATGTGTGGTATAAGGTGCCTACCATTCTGTTGGCAGAGTGATTAGATATTTTTCTCTGGTGACTTTCCTAAATAATTGCTCTTTGCTTCCTCTCTCAAGCTAATACTGTGTCTTGTGACATTCAGGCATCACTTGTCTTCCTACCATCTCTGCTATTTTCTGGAATTCCATCCCTAAAAGCTCAAGGAAACTAACCTATTATGTATTACATCTTTTCAGAGCTATTACTAATAATTGAAGGACGTGTGCTCTTGAACATCTAAACATAAAAATTTCTAAACCGCATGTTACCTAGTGCTGAATGCATTTTCATATTCAAGGTATATAAATGTTCTATAATTTTCCGTAGCTCCATCAGATAC
This sequence comes from Pan paniscus, assembly GCF_029289425.2. Lineage (NCBI taxonomy): Eukaryota > Metazoa > Chordata > Mammalia > Primates > Hominidae > Pan > Pan paniscus. The sequence goes on from NC_073253.2 coordinate 100,197,912, forward strand.
TTATCAGTAGAATCATGAACTGCCAAAGACATGACTTTCTATTTCCTACACAGGTCAAGTACAGAGTCTCTTCCAGAGAATCACAGTTCAAATTAATTAGGGAATTTAATATTGGCTGTGGTATGCTTCCCTATCTATGTTGTGTAACCCAAATAAATGACTCTAAGAAGAAAACTTCAGGCAATGATAAAAAGAAATCCCAAGTAAAGGCTATTCGAAATTATATTAAATGAGGTGAATGAATAGATGTAATATAAAAACAAGCTTCACGCAGTGCCTTAAACATAAAATATGCTCTGTGAAATATTTATTATTATTGCTTATACTTATTATTTAATTGTCATACTCCTGCAATAGCCCCAAGCAATGGTTGGACCCATATCTTACTATGTTTTATGTGCATATTAAGTTATCAAATACAAATTAGCCTCCATGAGATTATCCACTTAAATTCCAGTTGCCTTGAAAATTTTAGTCCAATCACAACACAGCTAAGATAAAAATTTTCTTTTCAGAATCAATTGACACTGATTGGAATGAGTTTTAAACACCTGAAAAACACTGACTGATTCTCAAAGTAAATTATCTGATGTAATTATCTAAGTAAGCACACACTTTAGGTTCCTAAACCTTCATTATATTATTAAATGTCCACAGTTCTATATAACCTTGTTTCATTATTTAATTCCTCTTTGAATTGAAGTTCTTAATTATATCAAACAAAAATACTCTGGCAATTTTAGTACCATTTTCTTGATAAGCTCTCTGTAATGAGAAAAGAAACTTCAGCAGCATAATAAAAATGACCTAGATTGAAGAAAATCACTGTCACCTATTTCAGCTGATAACCTTACCTCTGACTTAGGAGTCATTTTTCCTCACCTTGGTGGTGAGTGACTTTAAAAGGGTCTCTAATCCTGTTCTTTCTCCTCTCCCCATCCTCCCTGCAAAAGCCCTTTTGTAGGGAAGGAATCAGTATAAAAAGAGTTCTGGAGAATGCTAAGGATTTTCAGACACTGATTGCCTGACTTGAGTTCTAACAATCAAACTTGAATCTACAAAGAACAATGTGGTGGCCAGAAGGGAGGTACAGCAGCAGTGAGGTGAACATACCCCAGGGCAATATTGGAATTCTCTGAATGAATTTCATATTATATGAATGTCTTACTCACTTTGTACAAGATGTTTTATACAATTATAACAAGAAAATAGACATAGGGGAGAAAAACAGTTACAATTTCCTATGCTTGATCACAAAATCAGGTGAAAACACTCCTGGAAAACTAGGGGAGCCTGGTGCAGTGGCTCACACCTGTAATCCCAGCACTGAGTGATTACTTGAGGCCAGGAGCACGAGACCAGCCTCGCCAACATGGTGAAACCTCATCTCTAGTAAAAATACAGAAATTATCAAGGTGTGGTGGCAGATGCCCGTAATCCCATCTACTAGGGAGGCTGAGGCAGTAGAATCACGTGAACCAGGGAGGCAGAGGTTGCAATGAGCTGAGATTGTGCCACTGCACTCCAGCCTGGGTGACAGAGCGAAACTCTGTGTCCCCCCCCCCCACACCCCCTCCCCAACCCACACAAAGACAACTAAGGAAAAGAGCAACAGAGCACATGAGTGTTCAGTATTAAATGCCTACATATGCCAGGCAAGGAGAAACAACACTGCTATTTGATAATGTTTATACAAGTCAATGTCTTGTGAAACAAAGAATTGTGTTCTTTTTAAACTTTTTGAATAAGTGTTTGTTTGCTTTTTTTTTTTAAATAAGGGGTTTTGTCAGGACTCAAACTTTTTATAATCATGCAAAGCAGAATTTCTGGAAAATAGGAGACTTGGGATTACATTTAGAGTAACTAAGTAGGTGGAAATTTAAACTCTTCTAATCTGAGTTGTGCATCTTAATTTTGAAGAAATTATAAATAATAGAAATACCTGTTGTATATGAGAGCAATGATGAGACTGAAAGAAATATGTTTCTAGGGTTTTTATTTGGCTATTAATAAGGACCTATTTATGCTGATTCATTGAAAGATGTCGGATTTTATTATATCAATGGCAACTTCAAACTGCTTCTAGTGAGAAAGAACAATATTGAAATAGCTCCTGGAGAACAAGGTACGTGGTGAGCACCTAGTGTCTTATTTGAGGTATGGTGAAGAGGAAATTCAATTATAGAAAATTCACTATTTCCATTGGGTGTTTTGTCATTCAACTTGTATCCTGGGGAGATGATTTGGACACAGAGTGCAAGTTGAGTTAAAGTAAAACAATTAACTCTCAGTTATGCCAGAGTCGATCACTCCATTTATGTACCATTATCCAGGCCCTTTGATTAGCCTCCTTCTTCCTCTGGCTTTCTTTCATGTTTGTTTAATTTTTTCATTACTATCGTCACAAGATAGAAATGTGAACTATGTAATGAAAAGAAAAATATATCAGGCAATTTATCTCTTTGATGTCAGATATGGCAAAACAACTCAAAACAGAGGAGTCATCAAAAGACTTATTTATACTTCAGAAAGTATCCACAAGACTTTTTTCCTCTTTTTCCATAACACATGCACATGCACACACAGACACACACGAACACACAGACACCCACACACGGGGGTGGTGGAAGGCATAGAAAATGGAAAGAAAAAGAAAGAAAGAAATTTCACCCTTTCTATTACTACCTATACAGACTCTCATCTCTAAGACGTGGATTTGTGGCTTCATTCCTTACTATTTCTTACTGAATGTTCTTGCCCTGCTAAGCTTCCTTACAAACTGCATTTTTATTCAAGTCTTAGAGTGACTCACAAACATCTACTCAATAAAATCAGAATCCTTTACATGGATTTTAATGCCTTTCATATTTCATGGGCACCCATCTTCTCCATTCTCATTTGAAATAATTCCCTGAAAATCCCACAGATGATCAGACCAGAGTCACTTTACAATATGATAAACATCCACTTTCTCACCTTTGTTTATGTTGATCCAGGTCATACCAGGTTATGATGCGTTCCCTCCATCTCTTTATTCTTTCAAACTCCGCCTGTTATTTAAATTCAAATCAAAATATCTTGGGTTTCTAGGAATCAGACTTTGAGATTAAGATGTATAAGGAAGAAGTTTACTGGGGCTTGCTCTCAGAGGCAACCCCATGAGGAAATAAGTGAAGCAGTACTGGACAAATTAAGGAGTTAATAATGATGGCTTCATCTGGTCTCATGAGGAGCATTGAAACCGTGGTGGTCTTTTAGAGATGTCTGGATTAGACGCAAGGGTGCCGATTCCTTACACCCACATTACTCACCAGATGCAGACTGAGTTGAGGGCAAACAAGATTCTCTTGGAGGCCGCTTCCTTAGGTAAAGGGTAATAACAGGAGATGAACTCAGCTGTGAGCTGTTAGTGGCAAACATTCCTGGCAGCTGGGGAAACGCACGCCTTTGCCCTGAGGGTAGACCCAGGCAGAGTAACACAGCATTCACTGTCATCTGCTTGCATCTCTTCAAAACCTTGAGAGTTCCTAAAAATTCAACGGATGTTTTTGTACTTAATTGATTTCTTGTATGTGTCTCAACCACAGAATCTCAAACTGCTAAAGAAACATTTCCTTAGCATCCAGTAGCCATACTGAATCCGGAAGCGTGCTCTAAATATTAGTATAAACAAATTAGATTTTCCTCTCAAACATGAAGCAGGGGGCCGGGCGCGGTGGTTCACGCCTGTAATCCCAGCACTTTGGAAGGCCGAGAGGGGCGGATCACGAGGTCAAGAGATTGAGACCATCCTGGCTAACACGGTGAAACCCCGTCTCTACTAAAAATACAAAAAACTAGCCGGGCGTGGTGGCAGGTGCCTGTAGTCCCAGCTACTCAGGAGACTGAGGCAGGAGAATGGCGTGAACCCGGGAGGCGGAGCTTGCAGTGATCCGAGATCGCGCCACTGCACCCCAGCCTGGGCGACAGAGCGAGACTCCGTCTCAAAACAAAACAAAACAAAGAAACAAACAAAAAACCCATGAAGCAGGGGTATGTTATTAACTTAAGGGAATATACTTATCAAAAAGGGAATGTATTTATGAAAATATACAATGTATCAGGCATACCCATGCACTGCACTCTGAGCTCTTAAGTATAGGAAATCGGTAGGGCTGAGGTATTTGTGGAAATTGCAGTTTAATACATCAAAATGAAGACATTTGCCCCTGCCATAAACATTTCTCGCATTTTATTTGAAAAGTAAAAAAAAATACTAACAATTGGGACTAGTGGCATTGTTCCTACTGCAATTTCATCTATAAAAAATTATAGTGATGAATCTGCAAAGAGCACTATTGTTGGATATTATATAGATAATGCTTCTATGTTTAGTGTTGAGATGGCTGGATTTCAAGTGGAAACTATATCAACGTTACATTAAAAATGAAGGTGTTAAAGAGGTGTAGTTAGAAAAAGGGCAGACAAATCTTAAAAAGTGGGGTTCTATTTGAAAAATATAGAAAAAACTGCTTTAACTCAATAAAATTGAATATTTAATTATAGCTTATTTATACAAAGAGTTCAAAATTGTTGAGCTATATTTGTTCCTATCTTATTTTAACCCAGAATAACTAACAACTAAACTTTACCTTTGCTAGATATCATTTAAGATAAAGAATTTTGTACTTTGTCAAATGAAAAGTTGGGTCAATATTTCACCTGTGCATCAATTTTATCTGAAGTCCAATTTTACATATAAACTCAGAGTTTGAGAGGGGAAAAAATTAAATGCTTTTATTGATTTAAATAATCAATCAAGGATCATTGAAAAAAGTGTGTTTATAATATTTTTTCCTACTCATTAATGCAAGATAAAATACATTTTGTTTTGCATTTGAAAAGACCATGATTTATCTTAAGGGATTTGTAAAAAAAAATTATTTTAACCTTTTGAAAGCTGTTCTTTTTGGAATATTTATTTTACAGCCTTGTTTTTTTTTTGTGAAAAATTGACTCACTTTCAAATACCCACTAAGATTTGTTAGTCATTAAAAATATTCAGCTACTATATAGTCATTCATGACAATGTCACAAACGTTTGAGTTATTTTCATTGAAGACTCATTATATGTCTTTATTTTTCTTTCTCTTTGACATGAACAACCATCAAAGATGAAAATCATTTCTATGATGGACACAGACATTTCATTTGACTTTGGGTTTCCCAGAGAATAAAGAGGATAATGAAAAATAAAAAGGAGTAAATAAAGAATGTAATGCTTTGTAATATTGATCTATTTTTAAAGAATCTGTAACTGAAATTCACTTCTGAATGACACCATGCAACATCATATCTAATGTTTCACCAGAAAGACAGTTTTTATTTTCACAAAAGTTTTATCAATTACATGTTTGAAAAATGCCAGGCGGGTGAGAGCTTAGTTGGCCTAAACCATCTTAAATCTTTGCAGGTCTATTAGGTCATTGATTTGGTTCTTTGGACATTTAATGAATATAATATGAATTGTTCGTTTTCTGTCATATGAGGAAAATATTTCAGAAAAGATACTTTTCTGATAGAGTAGCATATTATTATTATTATTTGCAACTCAGAGAGAAGTCTGCTTACTTTAATCCCACTAACTTGATTCAAGTCCTATCATCAGTGTGACCATTTAAATAAACAATAAGCTGAAGTAAAATAAAATAAAACATAACAAAACAAAAAAAGTGATCTCCCAAAGTAGGCCTTCTTCTGCAGGAACTAAATGACAATTTATGGCACATTTCAATATGTGAAAAAAATGATTTTTTCACAAATTTCATTAGCACACCATTGATTGCTCATTTTTCAGCTCTCAAAATAATTTAACATAGTCTCTTTCATGCAGAGGATAACATATTCATATTATTTGATTTTTGATGAAACCAAATGACCCTTTAAATTTGCAATAGAGTTCTTTAATTTTGTATGAGTTTCTTTACTGCTGTTCATTTAATTTTCTGTTTCCATTAACCATCTGCAAGCATTTGACTCTATGACAATTATTCAGCTGTGGTACATCATGACTGACATATTTTATAAATGAAAAAAGAAAGAAAGAAAAGAAAATGGAGGAGGGTTAGAGATCACAAGAGAAAGGAGGAGAAAGCAATCGAACACAAATGTCATGGTTTGGAATCATGTATTTTCCATTCAGCTGAAACATCTGAGTGGTAATTATTGGTCCAACTGTAAATCTAGCCTAATTGCATTTTGTCTTCATTTCTGATAAGCACTTCACGATGATGATGATTACTCTTGCTAAATGCATTCGTTCCATGAATGTTTTCCCACACTGATGGCCAGGGGGCCTTGTAGATAAAAAGACTGCAGACAAAATAGCTCAATTCTGCTACAACTAAATCAGTATTGATTTCTTTTCCCAACTAAGAGAAGGACCCACTGTATATGCCTTTTGTTTTTCTGCCTACCTACCACATAGGGGGGTTTGGTCAGTAGATATTAGAATGTGCTTTAATTGACTGACATAACTGAGAGGCCAATCCTGGGCAATTAGCACTGATTAACTGTTATTGCTTGTCTGACAAACAGAGCACATTACATCTTGCCCATTTTCTTAAAGGCCTGTATTGAAAAGAACCCCACTGTTTGATTTAATTTTTCTTTGTACCATGGAAACCTTTTGCCATGTTGATTTAAATGTAATTTTTGCCTCTTTATGCTTTTTTCCCTTCTTATTACTGAATACCCAGTGAGCCTTTTCAATGATGGCACGGGGACAGGCTGTTAGCGTCTTTTCATAAATCTCTGTATTTCATAGTGGGGCAATTAAACTAAACATTTAGATTTGTGCTACAAATTTAAATGTGCAAGTGGAAGCAAATGGCTATGGAATTGAAGGGCATTATATTGCTTCATCATTGCAGTTCAGCTTTTCAGACTCAGTGAATGTTCTGACAAAGAAATTCTAGAAAAATTGTAGTTCTGGAATTTTTCTGAAAAAATCTTTGTAATGTAGCATCAGATAAAATCTGCACAGACTAAATAATCACACTTAACTATTCATTTGGATGATTTAGACATTTCATCTAAGTTCTTGAAACATTTATGAGCAATACTTGAATCCACCTTTGACAATGGGGCAAGGGAGAAAGGCTGTCATCAAGCTTCTGAACACAGTCAGTCTCTGAACAATGCATATTATAACCCAAGGCAAAACACCTGCAGATGGTGGATAATAGTAAAAGAGGTAAAAAGCTAGCACAGAAAGAGAAAGTATGAAGACTGCAGTTACATAGCAAAAAAGGCTTAAGTTAAATGAATTTGGTTCTTAACGTGTGATATGATGCTTGGAACGTTCAGAAATAAATAGATTCTGTTGTAATAGAACCCTCACAGAAAGCATTAGTGGACAGTTATTATTTGCTTCCCCAGCATCCATTTCTCTTTCTTCCTGGGAGGGGCCCTGATTTTCATTGGAAGTTCCATTCTTCTCCCATTCTCAGTCTATGTGGCTTGAGACTGAGTCTCCACCCCAGCAAAAAAAATATGCAGCATCTATTCAGTTCATACAGTGTGGTAGGTACACTGTAGATCAGGCTAAACCCATTCTGGAATAACATTTCCTGGCCACCTGAGTCATTCAGATGTGAACAAAATCTAAAGCAATCTGATCAAAGTAACTTTCAAGGCTTTTTCAAACTGCCTCGAGTAAAAACTTCCATTCCACTGGACTTTAACAATGGATTACCTAGGTATCCACACATCTTGCTATTATGCCCAGCTGCAGAATGAAGTCAACACATTGAAAGAAGTAGAAAGAAACCAGGAGTCAGTGCCATCATTTGGGTTTGTGCTTACATGGGTCAATATATACCCTTGTTGCTTAAGCCAGTTGCCACTGATTTTTCTGTCAAAAAATACTTCAATATAGAAGCTAAAACTATTTGAACAAGATTATAGAGCAGAATGAAAAGCAAAAATACATAGGAAAGAAAATGTTTGAACTTCAGTTTAGAGAAAGCACAACTTACCATATTCCACTGCCCCTTCAAACTTTAATCACTGAGTATGAAGTTCTCTAACCCAGATGAAAATTCTAACAAGCTCTTGGTTTTTCTTTGCATTATGTAACATAAAGAGTTCCCAAATCACTTTTAGTTCCAAACACAGTCTTGAATTTTAAAAAAGTTCTCATTACAAAGAAATGATAAATATTTAAGATGATTGATATGCTAATTCCCTGATTTGACTGTTATACGTGTATGAAAACATCACATTCTAACCCATAAATATGTACAATTGTTACGTGGCAATTAAAAATAAAATAAAACAACAACAAAAAAGATTGTCTAGTCCCCCAGAAAAATAAAAACTCTAAGTTGGCCTTTGTATTTGGTCTTTTTAATGGTTTTAGAATGGAAGGCTGCAAAAGCAAAAATATAATTATTTATAAAATTTTCTCCATCTTGCTTTTTGTGTATTTCCATTTGTAAGTGTAGCTTCAGAATTGAGTGCTTAGAGGCAATGAAATGTAAGACGGTCTTTGAGGAAGTCAAGGAGAAAAAAGCTAATATATTTCATTGCTACTGATAAGAGAGACATAGATATGATGGAGAGGCATTTGAATGGAGAAAGTGGCTCCAGAATCAGATTGATTATTAGCATCTCTACTTGTCATTAGCTAGGACATTAGGCTAAGTAGCTCAACTTTTGTCTTTGCAGTTAAGATTAAAGCTTACCTTTTAAGATTACTGTAAGAAATACAAAACCAATGTGTACTACATGCTTACCACACTTTATGAACTGAATAAAATGTTTCAGTTATTTGAGAAGACTTATCAATAGGATGTTAGGAGAGGAAAATCATACCCCTTTCTAGAGTAAAAGCAGAGTAAAAACATAAACAATAGTTCATTTGAAGTGTTATAATCCCCCACGATGTGAAAAATACAAAAAAAATTAAAAAGAGATAAAAATCCATTTTATAGACTTATTCTCAGTAATTATCTATCCATATATATATATATATATATATCAGTAATTATCTATCCTGTTAAATCAGGAGTTATTTCTGAGATAAGAAAACATTAACTCCAGTTGAACTAAGAGCTTGTAAGCACTCTGTGAGCTCATAACAGTGTAGGTATCCCTAGAAGCACTTGAAATGCACATTGCAAATACTATCAATAACTAACTGCTTAATATAAAATGCTGGCCAAATAACCTTCACGAGCAAATGTGGTGAACAACAGAGATGATATTAGAGATAATATTTTACAAAACACAACAACTTAAAATTTATCTCAGAAATTTTTTTTTCCTCAAGTAGTTATGCTAATACAGGGTTACATGTTTTTCTCCAACATTTTAGGTATCACATCAATGTACTCTGTAAATCCTAGTGCCATATGAGTTATGAAACATTTCCTTTTCAACTCTGGGTTTCAAGTTAAGGTGCCATAGTTAAACATGCTTTTACCTGTGAGCAGAATATCAACAGATTGGGCCTGTTTGAGAGCTAAAAAGTATAATTGATTTATTAAAATTATGTCTATGTCTAAATGAAGAGAATATTTCCCCCTCAGATGGTAATTTACAAGACATTTGTATATGACATATTCTTCACAACATAATTGGAATTTTTTTGAAGAATGATTTTTTTTTTTTTTTTTACTTAAATCAAGGATATAATGGGAAGGTTACTATGATAAGAACAATGAATAAAGCCAGGGTTGTTCTATAGGTAGGGGATGTGGATTATACCGAGTGTTACAGTCTGTATTAGTTGCATATGGCCACATAACAATCACCAAAACCTAAATAATGTAAAACAACGTACATGTATTATCACAGTTTCAATGGGCATGAATCTGGGCATGAATTAATTGAGTGGTCATCACGAGGTCTTGCAAGGATGCAATCAACGTGGTTGCTATGCAACATTACTTTCTGGTGCTCGGGATCCTCTTCAAAGCTCAAATAGTTGTTAGCATAATTCAGTTTCTTGTGGCTAAGTGTTGGGTTTCATTTTCTTGCTAGTTATTAGCTGCGGACTACTCTCAGATCCCACGGTGCCCCCTCAGGTCCTTGGCATTTGGCCCCCTCCATCAACATGTTCACATTGCAGATTACATTTTCAAGGTCAGCAGGAGAACATATCTGACCTCCATGAGGGTCCCAATCCATTTAAAAGGCTCACCTGATTAAGTCAAGCCCTCCCAGGAAAACCTTTTTTTAAAAAAATAAATTAAATGAAAGACAATTGATTAGAGCCTTAATTTACATCTGTAAAACTCCTCTTGTCATATGACGCAATAATCACTATTGCTTTTGAAATCAGCTACAGGTAACGGAATAATCAGTATTCAAGATTATATCCGAGGACTATTTAAAAATACAACTTATTTTATCTTCCCTTGTGAAAAATATTTTGAACTTTTCACTCCACATTAGAATATATCCTCTAAGATAAGTCTTATGCATGTGTTTCTGAATCCACAGTTGAAAGTCAACTGAGAGAAGCTGCAAGTGCTACAAATCTGCTGTAAAGATGAAGCTGATCCCCATCGTATTACTGTCTACAGCATGTTCACTTTGTAATGCATGAATATTTTTCTATATTTACTATTCAAATTTTAGTAAACATTTAGTATTGGCAACATATTATGTGCTAAATACTAGTTTTTAAAATGAGAATTATTATGTTTTCTTAAAAACATCTTTTGAATATTTTTAAGATGTAATTTTCATAAGGGGCAAAAATGGGTGGTATAGCATGGTAATTGTTATCCTCCACAGGTTCAGCAAAATCTATAAAGATCCTAATCTATGCTAGTACATAACTATGGATCAAGTATTTGTAATTTTTTTCTAAACCTAAACTGCATGTTATTTAACCCATACTTGGAATAACAGATTCTATTTTGTTAAACTGTAAGCTAAAGTATTATTTGTTTCAATAGTAAACAAAAGGATTATTTTATGTTATAGAAATTTTATCTTTTTTAGATGTCAAACATCACATTGATAAAATTATACTGCAATTTGGATAACATATTTTGTTTGCTGTATTATATAACCACAAAGATTTAAAAACTTGATCAAATCTAAGTTTAAGATAATGTAATAGGGATTAAGTATGCACTTTAGAGATAGTATAGGTTTTGAATATTGCTCTCACCCTTTACTAGCTGTGATTTTGAGCAACTACTCACACATAATCTGTACGTTGTCACTGAGCTTGTACACATAAAGCATTTAGTACAGTGTCTATTTTAAAATTTTATCAGTAAATATTAACTATTAATATTTTATCATCATTGTCATATTTCTTATCAAGACAAAATTATGATATTTATGAGAAGAAAGCATCTATCAACAATGACTTGAGCTTATACTTTTATAATTAAAATTTTCATCATAAAATTTTACAAAGACAACTTGAACCCAGACAAACTTGTCAAAAGTTGTGTTGAAGAATAAATGATTAAAGTTCAGTTGTAAATATTCATCAGCAATAGTGAACACATAGGTTTGAGATTTCATATTCATTGAAATTGCTTTGAGTTCAACTTTGCTGAAGAATTTAATTTTTTTCACAGTTGAAACCATTGCTATTTTTTCTATCAAAAGCTATATTATAAACAAATTCTTAAAAAGAGGCAACATTCTGATATTCTAAAATCCAAAATACGTAGATGATAAGTAATATTAAATAAAGCAAATAAATATCTTGCCCTTGGAACTCAGAGGTTTCCCTTTAAATTTAACTTAAGAAGAACATAGTGGACACCCAATATGTATTTACTGAATTAAAAAAAAACAAATATTTCTATTAATAAATAAAAGACCTTTTCGTTGTTAATAAGCAAAATGCATTTGGAAGCTCACTTTCCATTTGTGTATGTGTGTGTACATGTGTTTGTATATGAGTGAAAGGATTGGATTTTTGGTAATAAACTCAATGTCATCAAATCATATATGTACTTATGTGTGTACATATACTTATGCATACATATTTATGTCTCATATGTATATATATGTATAATTCATATTATTACTTATCATTTAGTAATTTACTTTCTTTTTTATCTGATCCTTTCTTCTACTGTGTTTTATTTTTAACAAGAGGAGAAAGGTAACATTTTTATCATGTAAAACATTTACTTGAACAATCATTATCATTAGAATCTGATTATTTTTTGTCTGCTATCTTTCTAGTGTTCAAACATAGAGCTATGAAATTGCCAATGTTTCTTTTTTAAGTTGAGATAATAATTGTACATATCTGTTTTGATACATGTATAGTGATCAGATCAGGGTAATACACATAGCCATTATCTCAAACATTTGGCATTTCTTTGTGTTGGAATAATTCCATATCCTCCTCCTTCCCATTTAAAACTATACAATATAATATTGTTAACTATGCTCATCCTACACTGGGTGGTAGAGAAGCTGGCAACCTAGGAATGCCAACACATGTGGACAAAAAAAAAAGTTACCCTTCAAGTCTGCTCTCTCAAAACAACCAACAGGAAATAGTAAAGCTGGCAAGACAGAGACTTTTAGACAATTGCTGCTCTGTAAAAAAGAAATACCACAAAAAATTACTGTTCAACCTACGCACCTGACATCTGTCTAGACACCAAATTATACTATGCTGCAATGAGGAGTCCAGGTTCCTCCACAGACCCCCTACTGATATGGTGTCAAACAAGGAAGAGTGTGGAACAGGGACTTTCATGAGTACTCATCAGTAAGGTAGCAGAACCCAGCTACCCCTGTCAGTTATCACACAGAGTGGCTGGACTTCCACCAGCTTTGGAAGCTAAAGAGTCACCCTTCCCTTCCAGGCTGAGATAATGTCAAAAGAGACATAGTGGAAAATCAGTAATCTCACCACTCAAATATAAGGAGGCTAACCACCAGAGAGGACAAATAAGAGTTGCTCCCCCACCTTTCAGCCAGGTTGGTATCACTAGGAGCCCTAATGGATAGCCTTAATTTCCACTCCTGCACTGAGAAACCAGGAACCCCTCCCGCCACCCCACTAGGGGTCAACAGAGCCCAAATGGCAAAGCTGAACTTCCACACATAATTGACACTAACTAGTTGGTGTCTCCCTCTCCACTCTGCTAAAACAAACAAACAAAATGAACAAACAAACAAAAAACAGATTTACATTTGAATGAGAAAAAAACAATCAGAAAATGCCAGACTGAGATGACATAGATACAAGTATCCCTTGGAGACACTGAAGGTTCACTTCCAGACCAAGGCAATAAAATGAACATCACAATAAAGTGAGTCACACAATGTTAAGGTTTCCCAGTGCATATAAAAATTATGTTTATACTATTTCATAGTCTATTAAGTGTGCAATAGCAGTATGTATAAAAATGTAGATACCTTAATTTTAAAATACTTTATTTCTTTTTTTCATGTTTAAACCATACAATAGGAACTCTGAACAACACAACTACATGATATTGTGGTTACAGAGCATGTTCTTTGGCCTGTAACATGCAATGCTGTTTGATGGCATTTATCCAAGTAGAACTTCTTTCAAATTTGGAATCAATCTTCTTGACAGTGCCACTGCCTTATCAACTGAGTTTATGTAATAGTATAAATTCTTTGTTGATATTTCAAAAATGTTCATAGCATATTCACCAGAAGTAGATTTCATCTCAAAAAACCACTTCTTTTTCTCACTCATAAAAAATAACCCTTATTCATTCAAGTTTTATCAAGAGGTTGCAGCAATAGAGTCACATCTTCAGGCTTTAGTTCTCTTGCTACATCCTCTGCATCTGCAATTACTTCCTCCACGGGTGTCTTGAAACCCTCAAAGTCATCCATGAGAATTGGAATCAACTTATTCCAAACTCCTGTTAATGTTGATATTTTGAACTCCTCCATGAATCACCAATGTTACTAATGGTATCTAGAATGGCAATTTCTTTTTCAGAAGTTTTTCAATGTATTTTGTCTAGATTGCAGAGAAATTACTATCTATGGCTACTATACCTTTACAAAATGTATTTTTAAAATACTAAGACTTCAAAATCAAACTTACTTCTTGATCCATGAGTTGCAGAATGGATGTTGTGTTAACTAGCATGAAAGCAACATTAATCTCTTTGTACATCTCCAGCAGAGCTCCTGGACCAGGTGCTTTTTCAATGAGTAGTAATATTTTGATAGGAATCTTCTTTTTCTAAACAGTAAGTCTTAACAGGCTTAAAATATTCAGTAAACAATGGTATAAACAGATGTATTATCATCCAGGCTTTGTTACTCTATTTATGGAGCACATGTAGAGTTGATTTAGCATAATTCTTAAGGACCTGATATAATTTGGATATTTGTCTCTCCAAATCTTGTGTTGAAATGTAATCCCCAATGTGGGAGGTGGGGCCTGGGGGGAGGTGTTTGGGTCATAGGGGCAAGTCTCTCATGGCTTGGTGCTGTTCTCATGACCGTGAGTGAGTTCTTCCAAAATCTGGTCATTTAAAAGCTTGTGGCACTTCCCTCCTCTTGCTCCTGTTCTTGCCATGTGAGATACTGGCTCCCTTTTGGCCTTCTGCTGCTATTGAAAGCTTCCTGGGGCCTCACCAGAAGCCAAGTAGATGCCAGAACGATGCTTCCTGTACAGCCTGCAGAACCATTAGCCAAGTAAGGCTCTTTTCTTTATAAAATACCCAGTCTCAGGTATTTCTTTATGCAAGAGTGGCATAACAGAAAGTTTGTGCCAAGGAGTAGAGCATTGCTATAAAGATAACCTGAAAATGTGGAAGTAACTTTGGAACTAGGTAACAGGAAGAGGTTTGAAGAGTTTGGAGGGTTCAGAAGAAGACAGCAAGATGAGAAAGTTTGAAACTTCTTAGAGACTGGTTATATGGTTGTGGCCAAAATGCTCATAGTGATCGGAAGAGTGAAGTCCAGGCTGACTAGGTCTCAGGTGAAAATAAGAAACTTATTGGGAGCTGAAGCAAAGTAACCCTAGTTATGCCCTAGCAAAGAGCTTAGCTCCATTGTGTTTATATCCTAGAGCTCTGTAGAAGTTTAAATTTAAGAGTGACAACTTAGGGTATGTGGCAGAGAAAATTTCTAAGCATCAGTCTTCAAGATGTATTGTAGCTGCTTCTAACAGCTCATATTTGGATGTGGGAGCAAAGAAATGACCTAAACTTGGAACTTACATTTAAAAGGGAAGCAGAACCTAAAAGTTTGAAAAATGTGCAGCCTGACTATAACTGTGCAATGGGTTTTTCCTGCCCACTGCACAGACAAAATAAATCTACTGAGATCATGGCATAGCAGTAAAGAAAGAGTTTAATTGATTCAAGGTTGGACGTACCATATGAGAGATGGAGTTATTAGTCAAATCAAACTTCCTGAAGACTTGAAGGTTAGGGCATTTTCAAGGATAATTTGGTGAGCAGATGGCCAGGGAAAGGGGCATAACGATTGATTGGGGATGCAATCACAGGAGTGTGAAAAACAGTCCTTGTGTACTGAGTCCATTTCTGGGTGGGGGCCACCAGAGGAATTGCTGGTCTGGGTGGGGCCATTCAGTAGTGAGAAAGATAAAAGCCTGAAAATACATCTCAAAAGGCCAATCTTAGGTTCTACAATAGTGATGTTATTTACAGGAGTAATTGGGGAAGTTGTAAATCTTGTGGCCTCCAGATTAGTGGCTGGTGATTATTTAACTATGCCTACTTCTTAGTACAATTTAGGCCCCTTTCATCTTCCTAACTGGTGGCCTTTCATTAGTTTTACAAGGATAGTTTAGTTTTTGGAAAGCACTACTATCATTTAAACTATAAACTAAATTTCTCCCAAAGTTAGCTTGGCCTGTGCCCAGGAATGAGGGAATAGTCAGTCTGTGATGCTAGAAGCAATATGGAGTCAGTCATGCCAGATTTCTCATACTGTCATAATTTTGCAAAGGCAGTTTCATGACAATGTGGCAGAGAAAGAAAAATTATTATCAGAAGAGGAATCCAAGCAGGCTGAGCAACCACATGCTAGAGATAGTAGTACGAATAACATGGATCCAGGTGCTGAAGGTCAAGAAAAATGAGAAAAACACCTTGAAGGCATTTCAGAGATGTCCAAGGCAGACCCTCTCATCACAAACCTAGAGGCCTAGGGGGAGAGAATAATTTAGTGGACTAGACCAAGGGCTGCATTACCCTGCACAGCCTAAGGTCACTCTTCCCTATATCCCACTCCAGCTTTAGGCATGGCTCGAAGAGGCCCAGGTACAGCTTGGGCTGCCACTCCAGAAGGTGCGAGGCATGGGTCCTGGCAGTTTCCACATGGTGTTAAGCCTGCAGGCACACAGAATGCAAGAGAGAAGGAGGCTTGGCAGCCTCCACCTAGATTTCGGAGGATGTGAGAAAGCCTGTATGCCCAGGTAGAAGCCTGTTACAGGAACAGAGAGCCCTCACAGAGAACCTCTAACAGGGCATACGCCAAGGAAAATTTGGAGACCCCACACAGAGGCCCCACTGAGACACTACCTAATGGAGCTGTGAGGGAAAGAGGGTTGTACCCTGCAAAGCCACAGGAGTGGAGCTGCCAAAGGCCTTGAGGGCTTACTTCTTGAAGCTATGTGTCCCAGATATGGGACATGAAGTTGAAGATTATTTTGGAGCTTTAAGATTTAAGGACTGCCCTGCTATGTTTCAGATTTGTGTGGGGCCTGTACCCATTTCTTTTGGCCAATTTTTCCCTTTTAGAATAGGAATGTTTACCCAATACCTGTGCCCCCACTGTATCTTTGAAGTAAGTAACGTGTTTTGATATTACAGGTTCATAGGTGGAAGGAACTCATTTCCAGATGAAACTTTGAACTTTTGACTTGGGACTGTTATGTTATGGATATGGCTTCTCTTCTTACACCTTATGAACCAACTTCTGCTAGCCTTAAACTTTTTACCTCTGGATTCCTCACCTCTCTCTGCCTTTACAGAATTAAAGAGAGTTTTGATCTTACTTTTTATTAGGCTTTGGTTTAGAGAATGTTGTAGCTTATTTGATCTTCTATTTAGATCACAGGAACTTTCTTTATACCCATCAATAAAGCTGTTTTGCTTTCTTATCATTTGAGTGTTCACTGGATTAGCATGTTAATTTCTTTATATATATATATATATATATATTTTTTTTTGGCATTTACAAGTTGGCTAACTGTTGGCACAAGAGGCTAGCTTTCCATCTATCTGAGCTTTCAATATGTCTTTTCTCACTAAACATAATTATTTTCAGCTTTTAAAGTAAGACACAGGCAACTCTTCCTTTCAACTTAACACTTAGAGTTCAAGTAATAGGGAGGCCTGGAGAGAGGGAGCAAGATTAAGGAGTGGTCAATTGCTGAAGTAGTCAGAACACAAGTAACATTTATCAATTAAGTTTGCTGTCTTCTATGGGGATGGTCCATTGCACCCCTAAATGAATACAATAGTTATATCAAAGATCACTAATCCCAGATCATCATAACAGATATAATAATGATGAAAAAGTTTGAAATGAGAGAATTGCCAAATATGACACAGTGGCACAAAGTGAGCATATGCTGTTAGAAAAATGGTGCTGACAGACTTGCTTACGGCATGGTTGCCACAAACCTTCAATTTATAAAAAACACAATATCTATGAAGTGAATAAAGTGAAGTATGTTGTATTAAAATTATTTGATGAGGACTTTAATCATCATAATATGCTGTAACAAACAATTACAAGAACATCTGAAACAAATGGTAAGATAAAAAGTCTGAGCAAAGAGAAGAATTAAATGGAAATTATAGAACTGAAAAATGCAATAACTAATGGAGAGGATAGAGGAAAGAATCAGTAAAACTGAAGATAGAAGAATAGAGATAATTAAATTTAAAAAATTAATTAAAAAAACTGTGGGACCTGTGTTACTAAAATAACTGGCATTTATGGTGTCAGAGTTCTGAAAGGAGAAAAGAAAGAAGGTGAGAATGAAAAGCTACTTGAAAAAATAATGCTTAAATATTCTTTAATTGGGCAAAAGACACAAAGCTACAGATAAAGAAACAAAGTGAACCCCAAGCAGGATAAATTTATTTATTTATTTTTTTAATTTGGTGCCCTTCTAAAGTCCTAACCCACAGAAACTCTGAATGGCTGTTTTATGCCACTAAGTTCTGGAATAGTTTGTTATGACATGATAAGAGTCAAAACAACATTGTAAGTTCTTCAACCTTTATTTTAAGTTCAGGCGTACATTTGCAGGACATGCAGGTTTGTTTACATAGGTAAACATGTGTCATGGTGGTTTACTGCACAGGTCATCCCCTTACCTGGGTATTAAGCCCAGCATCCATTAGCTATTCTTCCTGATGCTCTCCCTACCACCACTCCCCCCAACAAGTGCTCAGTGAGTGCTGTTGCCCATGTGATCTCATCAATCAGCTCCCACTTAATGAGAACATGCGATGTTTGGTTTTCTATGCCAGTGTTAGTTTGCTGAGGATAATGGCTTCCAGTTCTATTCATGTCCCCGAAAAGGACATGATCTCATTCTTTTTACGGCTGCATAGTATTCCATGGTGTATATGTATCATATTTTCTTTATCCAGTCTATCATTGATGGGCATTTGAGTTGATTCCATGTCTTCAATATTGTGAATAGTTTTGCGATGAACATACACGTGCATTTATCTTTATGCTAGAGTGATTTATATTCCTTTGGGTATATATCTAGTCATGGAATTGCTGGGTCAAATGGTATTTCTCAAGCAAGATAAATTTAAATAAACCTACACTAAGTCACATCATATGTAAACAGCTAAAACTGATGAGTAAAAAGAAACATTTGAAAGGAGAACAGACACCTTATTTATGCTGAAAAAAAAAACACCTCAAATAAGTGATTTTCTTATCAAAAACCATGCGCCTGGTGTGGTGGCTCAGGTCTGTAATCTCAGCACTTGGGGAGGCCAAGGTGGGTGGATCACTTGAGGTCAGGAGTTTGAGACCAGCATGGCCAACATGGTGAAACCCTGTCTCTACTAAAAATACAAAATTATCTGGGCATGGTGGTGGGCACCTGTTATCCCAGCTACTCAGGAGGCTGAGACATGAGAATCCCTTTAACCTGGGAGGCTGGGGTTGCAGTGAGCTGACAATGCGCTACTGCACTCCAGCCTGTGTCACAGAGTGAGACTCCGTCTCAAAAAAAAAAAAAAAAAAAGAAAAAGAAAAAAAAGGAAATAAAGTATAGAGGGAAGACAAAAGTTCAATTTCTGAAATAAAAGAACTGTCAACCCAGAATTCTATATTCAGAGAAAACATTCTTTATTTTCTCTGGAAAAGCAAAATGTTTTCCCCAGAGAACGGGGAAATAAAAACATTCTCAGATAAAGAAAAACTGAACTTGTCACCAGGGAACTTATTCTAAAAAAAATGAATAGAAGTTCTCTAAACATAAATAAAATGATAAAATAAGTAATCCTAGAAAAACAAGAAGGAAAAAGAACAGAAAAATGTTTATATAGATAAATATAACAGAATTATTTGTATTTTTGAGTTTCTAAATTATGTTAGAAAATTGAAGCACTAATTATAGGAACTGCTGCTGTAGTTCTCAACATATGTAGAGAAAATATTTAAGATACTTAGATCATAAATGGTGAGGGGTAAAAGCATGTTTTCTGTAAAACGCTAACACCTGTAAACCATAATTTTATACATATATAATATTTACTATATATGTTATGTATATAATAGATTATTATATATTACCTTAAATATACATGTAAAGTTCCAAAATACATATCCTAAAATAGCTATACATGGAGACATTCAGAAATACTACAGATAAGTAAAAATTAAATATCAAAATGTTCCAGTAGCACACACAAAAGAAAGAAAGAAGAAACAGAGA
This sequence comes from Pan paniscus, assembly GCF_029289425.2. Classification (NCBI taxonomy): domain Eukaryota; kingdom Metazoa; phylum Chordata; class Mammalia; order Primates; family Hominidae; genus Pan; species Pan paniscus. The sequence continues at coordinate 100,217,830 of NC_073253.2, forward strand.
AACAGGAGAAAGAAAAATAGAAAACAACCAAAAATGAATGCAGACTTCAGTAGGAACACATTAAAAATCCTAATAAATGTAAATTTTTTGAAGGTACCAATTCAAGGATATAAATTTTTAAAGTGGATAAAATGCTTCAATAATTTCCCACTAGGTACAAGGTAATGATTAAACATCATTATATTAGGACTATATTAGGGATAGGCAAATCATAACTCAGAAGAAATCCATTTCAATGTCTGTATTTATATCTCTAGCTGTCTAAGAATGTCTTTCATATTTTTGAATGGTTAAAATGCATCAAAACAAGAAAAATTCATAACACAGAAAATTTAAATGAAATTTAAAATTAAAGGCCGGGTGTGGTGGCTCACGCCTGTAATCCCAGCACTTTGGGAGGCCGAGGCGGGCGGATCACGAGGTCAGGAGATCCAGACCACCCTGGCTAACACGGTACCCCGTCTCTACTGAAAATACAAAAAAAATTAGCTGGATGTGGTGGCGGGTGACTGTAGTCCCATCTACTCAGGAGGCTGAGGCAGGAGAGTGGCAGTGAACCTGGTGGGTGGAGCTTGCAGTGAGCCGAGATCGCGCCACTGCACTCCAGCCTGGGTGACAGAGCGAGACTCTGTCTCAAAAAGAAAAAAACAATTTTAAATTAAAATGTTAATAACATTTAAATTTTAGTATTTTATAAATAAAGTTTTACTAAAAGACAAACATATTCATTCATTTACATATTGTCTATGGCTGCACTACAATTACAGAACTATTTGTGATGAAGACCCATGAGCTACAAAATGTAAGATATTTGCTATCTGTGCCTTTATAGAAAAAGTTTGTTGATCACAGTTGTAGATGTTTTCAGGCTCATGTCTACTTATGTTTGCTTCCCAACTCCCTACCTTCCAACTACCCTGCAAACTGTGTTCCTGTGTTTTATACTGCAGTCATATTTAATAAATGAATGTTACATTAAATAATTTTAATTTTATATTGAGAATAGATTAATGGGATTTATAATATAAGAATTGGACTATCACTTCAATTGGCTGAATTCACATAAAATGTCTGAGATTTGGCAATATTTGAGGAGTCTGTTCAAACTTAAGGAATAAAAATATATATACCTATTTAGTTAAGTATGAGGAAATCAGTAGATTATCTGCATAAGTAACTTATTGAGAGGTGACAGCATGCTGGCAGCCCTCACAGCCCTCGCTCGCTCTGGGCACCTCCTCTGCCTCCGCTCCCACTTTGGCGGGACTTGAGGGGCCCTTCAGCCCGCTGCTGCACTGTGGGAGCCTCTTCCTGGGCTGGCCCAGGCCAGAGCCGGCTCCCTCAGCTTGCGGGGAGGTGTGGAGGGAGAGGCCTGGGCGGGTACCGAGGCTGCGCGGGCGGGAACACGCGCTGCTTGCAGGGCAGCACGAGTTCCGGGTGGGTGTGGGCTTGGCGGGTCCCGCACTCGGAGCACCTGGCCGGCCTTGCCGGCCCTGGGCAATGAGGGCCTTAGCACCCGGACCAGCGGCTGTGGAGGGTGTGCTGGGTTCCCCAGCAGTGCCGGCCCACGGGTGCTGTGCTCGATTTCTCGCCGGACCTTAGCTGCCTCCCCGCAGGGCAGGGCTCTGGACCTGCAGCCCACCATGCCTGAGCCTCCCCACCCCCATGGGCTCCTGTGCCGCCCGAGCCTCTCCAACAAGCGCGGCCCCCTGCTCTACAACGCCCAGTCCCATCGACCGCCCAACAGCTGAGGAGTGCAGGCGCATGGTGTGGGACTGGCAGGCAGCTCTACCTGTGGCCCCGGTGCGGGATCCTGGGTGAAGCCAGCTGGGCTCCTGAGTCTGGTGGGGAGGTGGAGAACCTTTATGTCTAGCTCAGGGATTGTAAATACACCAATTGGCACTCTGTATCTAGCCCAAGGTTTGTAAACACACCAATCAGCACCCTGTGTCTAGATCAAGGTTTGTGAATGCACCAATCGACACTCTATATCTAGCTACTCTGGTGGGGACTTGGAGAACCTTTATGTCTAGCTAAGGGATTGTAAATACACCAATGGGCACTCAGTATCCAGCTCAAGGTTTATAAACACACCAATCAGTGCCCTGTCAAAACAGACCACTCGGCTCTACCAGTCAGCAGGATGTGGGTGGGGCCAGATAAGAGAATAAAAGCAGGCTGCCCAAGCCAGCAGTGGCAACTCGCTCTGGTCCCCTTCCACAGTGTGGAAGCTTTGTTCTTTCGCTCTTTGCAATAAATCTTGCTGCTGCTCACTCTTTGGGTCCGCACTGCCTTTATGAGCTGTAACACTCACCGCGAAGGTCTGCAGCTTCACTCCTGAAGCCAGCGAGACCACGAACCCACCAGGTGGAATGACCAACTCCAGACACGCTGCCTTAAGAGCTGTAACACTAACCGCGAAGGTCTGCAGCTTCACTCCCGAGCCAGCGAGACCACGAACCCCACCAGAAGGAAGAAACTCCGAACACATCCAAACATCAGAAGGAACAAACTCTGGACATGCGGCCTTTAAGAACTGCAATACTCACCACGAGGGTCCGCGGCTTCATTCTTGAAGTCAGTGAGACCAAGAACCCACCAATTCCGGACACATTGTCAGTCAGCATTTAGATATAGGAAAAACTAAGTCTGCCTACAAGTTCCCTAACCCAGATGGACAACAACAACAGCAACTTGAACAAGTGGTAGAAAAATCTGACCTTTTAATATGCTGGGGCAGCCTTTGGGTTACTGAATTTAGACCTGCATTTCTCCCTTTCTTAATCATCTATTATTTAAATAGGCCATTTTATAGATAATATAACAGAGACTCACATTTATTTTCTTAATTCAAATACTTGAGAGCAGAGATATACCTTATCTGTAACAACTTTTATAATTACCACAGATGGAACCGTAATACTCAGTGAAGTCTTGCAACCTTTACATATAGTGTGCTGCATTAACATCTGTTTCTAGCTCTCTTGGCATAAGTGACATCCTTGGATGGCTAGAAGCATATCCTTACTCATTTTTGTGTTTATAGAACGGCATAGTGGCAAGTATGGGTACTGAAAATATAACTTGCTTCACAAAGGAGAGGCAATATAAAAATGGACAAATGCACCTCTTTGGTAAATTGTCAATATTAAACATTTCACTTAAAATATTTTTTCTGTGGGTGACACGATACCATCAACTGATCACAGGCTGAAAAACAGGATCCTATAGCTTTTCTTATTAGCTCAGAGTTGAGATAATTGGAATAGTTGCTGAGATTTGTTAAAAATTCAATCTCAGAATGTTTTGAGTTATGTGGAGTGAATTTCCTAGAAATATTTTGTCTTATCCTCTTCATAATACCAAGTTGTCCATCTAACACCCCAGAAAACAGCTGCTTACAAACAGAAAAGAGGCTCATAAAAGCAGAGATGTTACAAAATAAGACTGTTTTTGTCATTAAAGACTGACAACACAGAGACAAAAACACAGAAAACAGTTTAATTTTTAAAATTCATAGAAATAACCTTATTTTTAAATTGCAAGAATTGATTTCTTTTAGAGTATAATGTTAAAAAAATTATGTTGCCAACATTTACTGGTCAAAGAAAATTTGTATATTTAGAGCAATCATACTTGAATTGCATTTTTTCCCCAGTAAATCTTTCCTTTTCTACTTTTTAATTTCTATTTTATAATTCATGTAGGAAAAGAAAACTAAGAAGATGAAATTATTTTAAACTTCATAAAAATATACCACAGCTTATGCCAGCATAAATACAGCACATAAGGACAAATTTCACTGGATATAACTCATAAGGGATATTTTTAACAAATAAGATTTAAATCACATAGCTATCAGAAATCTATCTCTGCCTTAGCATAAGTGAATGGGTGTAATTTTACAATAGTCAAATTTAAAAAAAAGACATTTATTCTAATACTTGTAAGTAGGCTACATATAAAATAAATGATAAAGACCATAATCTTATTTCATTTATTAGCACAGTAAAAGATCAATATTTAAAATTTCTTTGAATTTAACCCTAATTTGAATATAGACACAATTTTTTATAATACATAAGGATTTATTTCCAAATTAATAGTTATTTTGGAAAAAGCTGTACTTAAATGATTAAAAATGTCATGCCACTAAAGACACACTATCTAATCCTAGTTAACATCAACCAGATGTCCTGGTTAGTGTAGTAAAACAAGGAAAAAATAGATAAAATCTACACAGATTGGATAGGTGAAATAAAGCTATCTTTTTTCACAGGTTCTGTGAGTGTTTGTGTAGAAAAGAATCTACAGAAAGAAAATCTAGAAATGATAAGACAGTATAGCATGTTTGGGGATACAGGTCAATATAAAAAGTCCACTGTTTTACTATAAACCAGCAATGAATAATTGGAATGAAAAATTAAAAAATATATATGATTTTTAATAGCATCAAAGATGAAGAAATACTTAGCTATAAATATAAGGAAAACGAAGTACAAGATCTCTATGTAGAAAACTTTAAAAACACTTATGACAAAATTAAAAGAAGGCCAGGCGCAGCGGCTCACACCTGTAATCCCAGCACTTTGGGAGGCTGAGGCAGGAGAATTGCTTGAACCCAGGAGGCGGAGGTTGCAGTGAGCCAAGATTATGCCATTGCTCTCCAGCCTGGGTGGCAGAGCAAGAATCTGTCTCCAAAATAAATAAATAAATGAACAGAAAAAATAAAAAGAAAATCTAAATAAGCTAAGAGATCATCCTTGTTCATAGAGTGGAAGGCAATCTTGTTAATTCTTTTCTTTAGCTCAGGGGATGGGGGATGCTTTCAATGAAACTGTTCCACCTTAGATCATCAGGCATTAGTTCGATTCTCATGAGGAGCAGGCAACCTAGATCCCTAGCATGTACAGTTCACAACAGGGTTCCTGCTCCTTTGAGAATCTAATGCAGCAGCTGATCTGACAGGAGGTGGAGCTCAGGCCTTAGTGCTTGCTGTTCCCACCTCCTGCTGTGCGGCCTGGTTCCTGACAAGCCACAGACTGGTACCCATCCTGGCCCTGGGGTTGGAGATCCCTGCTTTAGTTCACTGCAGTCTTGAACTCCTGGGGTCAAGCAATCTTCCCATCTCAGCCTCCTGAGTAGATAGAACTATAGGCATGCACCTCCACCTCTGAAACTAGTATTTTTTTTTTTTTTTTTTATAGGGATGAAGTCTCATGTTGCCCAAGCTGGTCTCAAACTCCTGGGCTCACGTGATCTTCCTACCTCAGCCTCCCAAAGTGCTGGGATTACAGGCATGAGCCCAGCCTTCTTTTCATCTTTATCTATACATTTAACATAATCCAAGTAAAAATCCCAGACAACGATTTTATAGATATTGACAAATTCTAAAATTTATAAGAAAAGGCAAAATCATTGAATAGTCAACGTAATACTAAAGAAGAATAAATTTGGAGGACTAACACTAATCTTGGTCAAGAATTCTTCTAAAGCTAAAGTAATCAAGTCAGCATGGTATTGGCAATTGAATAGAACAGATAGTCCAAAAATAGACCTGCACAGATATCGTCAACTGATTTTTGCAAAGGCACAAAAGCAATTCAATAGAGAAAAAATAGTCTTTAAACAAATGATGTTGAAACAGTGAGATTTCCATATGCAAAAAATGAGCCTAGACACATACCTTAAATATTTGCACTAAAATGAACTAAAAATAAACCCATATATGAAATGCAAAACTGTATAGCTTTTAGGAAAGAAGGAGAAAATTTAGGTGATCTCACATTTGGCAATGACATTTTACATACAATACCACAAAAAAACTTAGCTGGATGTTATTAAAATTGAAAACTTCTCTTCTGCCAAAGACACTGTTAAGAGAATCAATAGGCAAGCCAAAGACCAGGAGAAATCATTTCCAAACACACATCTGATAAAGGACTTGTATTGAAAATGTAAAAACAACGCTTAAACATCAACAAAAGGAAAATGAACAACCCAATTAAAAGAAGGAGTAAAAGCTCTGAACAGACACCTCACCACAACAGATAGACAGATGGCAAATAAGCATATGAAAAGATGCTAATATGAAAATGCAAATTAAAATAGTAAGATACTACCGCAAGCTTATTAGAATGACGATAAAACCAAAACAAAACAGAAACAAAAATAAAAACAAACTCCTGACAATATCAATTGCTGGTAAGGCTGTAGAGTAACAGGGACCCTAATTGATTGCTTGTGGGAAGGCAAAATTGTACAGGCACTTTGGAAGATATTTTGGCAGTTTCTCAACAAAGCTAAACATAGCCTTCCCATATAACCCAACAATTGCATTCCTAGATATTTACCCAACTGATTAAAAAGTTATGTTCCCACAAACATTGGAAGCTGAATGTTTATAACAACGTATTTATATTTGCCACAAACCGGAGGCAACTAAGATGACTCCCATAGGTGGATCTATAACTAAACTGTGGTGCATTCCTGTAATGAAAAAATATTCATTTGCAAAAAGTATGAGCTATTAAGCCACACAATGACATGAATGAATCTTAAATGCATAGTGCTAAGTGAAAGAAAAGTCTCAAAAGGCTATGTAGTGCATTATTCCACTTACATGACATTCTGTAGAAAGCAAAACTATAGAACCATTAAACAGAACAGTGGTTGCCAAAGATACTACAGAGGGGAAGGAGAGTTAAATAGGTAAAAGGGAACATTTTTAGAGTAGAGAAACTATTCTATATATTACTGTAATGGTAGATATACATCATTCAATTGTTAAAACCCATAGAACTTTACAACACTAACAGTGAAACTTAATAGAGGCAACTTAGAAAAAATAATTTTGGAGGTCAGATGTGAGGATATAATGCAAAATGTGAAAAAGGAATATAATTGTATTACATATGTATGAAACAACCTCAAAAAAGGGGGTGGGAGAAAAGGTGATGACTTGGTAACTTTGGAAATGAGTGAAATCTTTAATCCTAAAAGCAAATAAATTTTACATAAGCACTGTACTATAGTTTATGAAGTTCCTCCACAACAGAGTATGGGTTACAATTTATGAAACCATTGTATTTATAGACAGAAAATAAACAAGTAAAGGAGTGGTAGATATTGGCAGTTAGGTTTCTCACAGTTGAAGTGAGAGGCTATAGATAAGAAAGAGAAGGAAGTTAAAATAATCCATGTGGTAATGAATTAGAGTTCTTTCAAGATAGACATAGTTACATAGAATGTTTATAGATGTTTAGCTTAATACAGATATAGATGGCTACATAGAAATATTTACAGACACGTGTATATACACGGATTAGGATGCACACATATATTTTCTTCCTTTTCATCTGAGAGAGCCTAGAATCAATAATGCCCAGTATAAATGAGCACATTCAGATCTTTGTTTCTCCTAAAAAGCCGCTAGGGATTGCTAGAGAAATGGCTGATTTGGGAACCGGGGCAGGAAATATTCTAGATCGGCCTAGAATTAAGTGTTATAATGCCAGAAACTGTATTCAAACAAATAAACAAAAACGCCGCAATGTTGAGGATATGTCAAATAACGAAGAAGGCAATTGAAAGTGCTCTCAAATGCCCATACTGGAACAATTTGAACAAAAATAAATAAATAAATAAATAAATAAATAAATAAATAAATAAATAAAATTAATATAGGACTGTAACTCAAAGATTAAAATAAATGAGTTTAATTGTAATCAAAATGAGTGAATGATTGAATAAATATATAAATGGAGGTGAAGAGACAAATCCCTCATGTAGAAGAATCCTGGCCAGGCAAGGTGGCTCATGCCTATAATCTCAGCACTTTGAGAGGCCAAGGCGAGCAGATTGCTTGAGTTCAGGAGTTTGAGATCAGGCTGGGCAACATAGCAAAACCCTATCTCTACTATTAATAAAAAAATACAAAAACTAGCTGGGCATGGTGGTTCATGCTTGTAGTCCCAACTATTCAGGAGGCTGAGGTGGGAGGATCACCTGAGCTCAGGGAGGTCAAGGCTGGAGTGAGCAGTGATTGCACCAGAGCACTCCAGGCTAGGCAACAGAGTGAGACCCTGTATCAAAAAAAAAAAAAAATTCTGAAATAATTTATGTAGATATTTTGCCTTCAAGGAGATAGAACATAAATCCTCACACTTTAAGTAAGCTTCACCCAGTGACTTCCTTCCAAAGAGTACCATATGAAAAGAAGCTAAACAAAAATAACTTTACAACAAGAGTCCTGACAAACATATCTCAGCCACTGAGTAATGTTAATAGCAGCAATGTTAAACCATGCTGATAGTATGTACCCTTGATATAATGTGATAAAAATTTCACCTTACCTCAATGTTCTTTCTTAAAAAAATTCATAACCACAGTCTAATTATGATCAAAACATTAAATGTCTCAGTTAAAGAACATTCTACAAACTGACCAGTGCCCTGCAAAATTGTCAAGGACATGAAAACAAGAGAAGCCTGAGAAACTGTTATAGAAAGAGGAAGCCAAGAAGCCATAACGGCTGAATAGAATGTGGTAACCTTGAGTGGGATTCTGGAATAGAAAAAATATATTAGATACAAAGTAAAAAATGAATAAATTATGAACTCTTGTCAATAATAATGTATCAATATTTGTTCATTAATTGTGACAAATGTACCTTAATAATTAGATGATAATAATAGGAGAAACTGGCTGTGGGACATATGAAGACTCATTACTATCTTAACTTTAAAAATAAATCTAGAACTATTTTAAAATCAACATTTTATGAAAAATAAAATCCTATGTCTTCCAAGGATCCAGAACTCATAGGTGCAAAATGCTAGAGACAGAAATAGATCTTTACAAGGGGGGAAAACTTGTATTGCTCACTTCAGTAGAAGAGGGTACCTACGATGAAATGGTACAGGTGTTTTGGACAAAATTAGGAGCAAGTCTAAACCACAGGTGACTTTCTCACTTTAAAGAAGAAAATTAGAGACTCTCATCTACAGAATTTTACCAAAAAGAGACAGAGTAGAATCCATGCGATAATTTCAATAATGTAAAAGAGATTATTACCTAACTGGCTGACACCTCATTGGCTGGGGATTTACTATCTAAGAGGTAAACATTCTAGATTATAATCAGTCATGAGTTGTGATCAATTATGAAAATGTTAGTTAAAAAGTAGTTTTCACTTTACAGAAGTAGTTATCCAGTAGACCTGCAGATAACTGTGTACGGTCTAGGACAACTGGAAACTTCGTATATGGAACATCATCTATACTGATAGACTTAAGCATGGTGCTTATCTGAAGAGCCAAATAACATGGTAATTTAAATTAAAAACAGAAAGAAAGATGTAACCACACTAAGATTACGCTTAAAAGTTGGCTCAGGTTTTCTGTGGATGTGCTGCTGTTCATTCTTCCCTCTCCGTCTCCTGACATTATACCAGAAATTAGGAACAAGAAATACGATGATTAAGAAGAGTAATTCTAAGGTTATTGCTGTAAAGTAAATGTCAACATTCATTAACATTCCCCAAAATGTAAACAACATAAGATCTGATATTCATCATCATTATTATTTACAAAAAAACTAAAAAAAAACAAATAAAACTCTGAAGCAAATAATCACCTTTCCAAAATGTTTTAAATAAGACATTTCTATTTAACCTGAAACAAGAAAATAAATCCAATCATCTAATGCATTCATGTGAATTTACCTCTTTATGCCTGAGTGATATAAACACATAAAATCAAATTTTATAATTTGAATATATGTTTGAGGCATTTAATGGGGATGTTAATTTCATATCTCTTTGAATGCATGTCTTTATTTAAGTTCATGCCTGAAAATATACATATATATGTATATATGCAAATGAATATGGCATGACATGGAATAATAGAGGCTTGGAGCTTAGTTTAGCATTGGTATAAACAATAGCACTTCTAAATCTGTGCACTAAAAAACTATATTAGATAGTTAATTATTATGGTCAGCCTTATTTAGCAGAGAAAGTATTAAACAGTTAACCATACTTGTTTTCTTGGTTATGTTCAAAATCTAATATAGTAATGACCAGACTAACTGTGTATTACAAAATCCCTAATCCAGCTTCTCTGCTTATCTCTTGCTGATGTACACAGCGTGATTCAATTCATCATGTAATACTTTCAGATTTCTATTGCAATAGCCACCCTCACTACAACAACATACTGTTGTTACCCTTTCTTGTTACAAAAGTAAACTCATTCAATGTTGAAGAAATTAAACCTTCTCCTCAATTTGCATTATTTCCTGTCTCTAAATTTCACCTTTTCTCCTTTTTATTTTGATAACTTTCTAAATGACTTTTTGTTTTTCTCCCATAAATAAGATGAAAATGGCATTTGAAGGGAATAAAAATACAGATGTGATTGCCATTGATTATTTTCCTCCTCTTTGCTTCCTTACTTGCTGACTGAGTGTGCCTAGATGAGATGAACAGTTGGTTAGCACATGCTGGGCAATTACTGTGCTGCAAATTTGCAGCTACAGTGATCCTATAAGGCACTTCTTTCTTGATCTTTCTGTCCTCAATTAGGAGATGACATGATTAGCAAAAGATATTCTTACATCTAGTATAAAAGTAACTGAATTGTACTTTCAATATTGAAAAAAAGGTGAAAGTGAGGAGAAATATGAGGGTGAATTCAATTTAGAGTGATTTGGGACATTGAGTGCTGACACTCTTTCCTGGATATAAGACTTCATGGATAGCAGACTTTCTTTTTTTTATCCACTGGTACTAGATAACCCATTTATCTTAGATGATAGGTTTATGCATTTTATTTTTTGAGAAAAAAGCCACTGGATTTTAAAAATTCAACTCAGACTTAGTAATTCTGCTGACAGACAGCAGGATATTAGAGACAGTCCTCAATAATCACAGTTCTGATTCAGATGAAGTATTTTGAATATAAAGTGACAGCAGAAAATGGCATAGATTTCAATAACTTTAAGAACCAATCTTGCATTGTCTGAGTAAACTCTGGCTGGTGATTATTGAATAAGCATGTTTACCTGTGATTTTACACAGGAAAGGGTATCATTTCATAGCAAAATGAGGATCCATGAATTATAAAAAGAATTATTAATGCTCAAATAGCACATCCTAGGAACAGATCACCAACCTGGAAAGTTATTTTCTGCATTTTCAATTGAATGAAGTATTTGATTTTATTACAAAAAGGAAAAACTGAATTATTTTTAGACGAGTGTAAGAAATAAATTAACTCAAGACCCTTACTGTAATTTGAACATATTCAAATAAACATTCATGTTATCTGAACTTCTCTGAGAAGGACATAAAAGAAGTCAAACTCTACTATAAGTTGCCATCCAAATTTACCATTTTCATGCCTATTTCTGACACCAATCAGCTGTCATATATTAAAAAGAACTATTATGAAGTGAGCTTAGTAAGCAGCCTGCTGACGTATCTGAACATATTACCCAGGATTCTTATGCTAGGACAGAAAGTCAGATTAGATCTGCTATCAAGGACAATAAGAAATCTCAGCTAGCAAGACAGAGCCTCAAGTAGCATGGGTGTGTGTCCATTCAAGGAAATAGTTGTGTCAGGAAGGTTGGTAGCACAAGCCTTGGAACTTTATAAAAAAAACTTCAGACCCAGACTGGATGGGAAGCAAATTCAGTACAGGAATGCACATTAGGGCAGTGTATCACAAATTTGCTAATTGTCAGAATCAAATGAGACATTAATAAAAAGGAGAGATTTCTGGGTTCCACCTAGATATACTCTATTAGTTAATCCAAATAAAGGAACTTCTACAATCTGTGTTAACAAACACCATAGATGATTCTGCATATTGGTTAAGTAAAGGTCACTATCCTCAAAGTACTAAAATACAAATTATTCATTCATTGATTTATTCAAAAAATGTTTCTTGAAAATTAATATGTGCTTTTAAAATAAGTTTCATGGTATAACTGATGGTTGTCTTTGTAAACAGAACAACTCATTCCTAAAAACTTGACTTTTAAAATTGATCCTTAATTTGTTGAATTAATATAATAAAAAACAGATTCAACATTTAAATTCAACCCACAAATCTTAGTAATATCTCCAATAATTTAGTATAATTTAGTTATCACTGTTGAGTTTAGTAATTTGTGATTTACATATAATTTTATCAGCATTGATTATTTTAATAATTTGTGTCTTTTTAGGTCCTTTAATTGTTTGACTCACCTAATAAACTCTGTCAAGAACTTAAATAGCTCATAGATTCTAATAAATTTAGCTTAAAAATATTTAACTGTGATTGTTTTGCAAATTTAGTGTAAAGTTATCTTTAAAACTTCAACTCAGTGACTAAAGCAATTACTTAATTAAAAATTCTAAAATGGAATCACAATTTTCTATGAGAAATTATATGAAACAATTAAGTCCAAATATAATAAGTATATAAAATGTGTTGATAAACTTTAAATACAAATATGAATACCAAAGTTTTATGCATTTGATTTGTTTCATCACTCTATTTAATTCTAAACTTACTGAGTCACTAAAGAGATAATTACAAAATCAAAAAATTTGATGATAATATCTCAAAAAATGTCATTACAGTGTTCCTTAGCTGAGTTGCATATCAACCAGAGATCTGGGCTGGAAAGAAGGAATTTGAGTGGGGATTGTTTGAGGCTCTTCTAGAGTCACTAAAATGAAGACTATATAATAACAAAGGTGTTGGGTCTTGGGCCACATCTGTAAATTGAATTTAACTATTACTTGATTTTCAGATCTCATTTCTGTTTGCAAATATCTTATCCCTTCCTAAATTGTGTCAACACTTTATTTGATTTAACTAATCTATTTGCTTATTTTTTCTGAATTATTCTCAGGTTAATCCTGTTCATTGGATTGAAATCATAGCTATTTCAATGATAACCAGGTAGATTCTGTATGTTTCCTTCATATATAATGTCATAGCTTCTACTATTCTAATATGTTCAGGCTCTGTCCTTGGATGTAGAAATAGAAGCATTAAAAAAACAGACAAAATTCTTGCCATCACGCATCTTGCTTGATGCTAGGAGAGAAAGAAAATAAAAAGTTAACACACACACACACACACACACACACACACACACACACCCTGCATATATTTAATAATTCCCAGATAGTGACAAAAGTCATGAAGAAAACAATGTACAGTAAAGGGATAAAAGTGCCAGGTTGGCAAGTGGGGGAAAGAGATATTATAAAGATGTTAGGGAAGATGACATATGCTGGGATCTGAATGATATGAAGAGTCAGTTATAGTAAGATAAAGAGGCCAGACAGAGAAACTGTCGAGGAGAGGATACGAGAAAAGAAAAAGAAGGAAGGAAAGAAGAAAAAGAAAAAAAGAGAGAGGAACAAAATAATAAAGGGAGAAAGAGAGGAAAAGAAGGAAGGGAGGGAGAGAGGGAGGGAAGAAAAGAAAGAGGGAGTGGTAGAGAGGAGGGAAATAAAAAAAGAAAGAGAGAGAGAAAAAAGAAAAGGAGGAAAGAAGGAAGGAAGGAAGGAGGGAAGGAAGGAAGGGAGGGAAGAAGGAAAGAAAGAAAGAAGAAAAGATAGATGAAAGAAAGAAAGGAAAAAAAGAAAGATGAAGAAAGAAAGGAAGAAAGAAGAAAAGAAAAAGAGAGAAAGGAAAAGGAAGGAATGAAAAAAGAAAGAAAAAGAAAGCAAGAAGAAAGAGAAGGAAAGGGAGAGAGAGAAAGAAGCTACTGCTCCAGTTGCCAGATCTTAGTTTAAAAGTGGGAGTTTATGGCCAGGGCAGGGTAAGAGTCCATTTAGTTATCATCAATGTACTGATTAATTCCAGATATGTACTTTCAGCTGTGCCCTCTACCAGATCCAGTCCATGCAGCTTCCCAGAAGTTATCAGTCTCCTGTTCCCTGGGTCTCAACCTCTTGTCAAAGGAGAAACTCAGATACTTCACCTAACTTGCTGTCTCAGTTTCCCAAGGTATGAATTCTTGACTTTACCACAGTGTTTTTAGACGCTATCTGTGGGAAAACACCATAGCTTGATCAGGCCCAGGCAAGACATTCTGAATGGTGCCAGACAGTGTCAGTATCACAACCCAGAAAAGCAGTGTTAATTCTCTACTGGATGATGTTGGAACAATGGGAGATAAAAGAAGGGATGGAGCAAGCAAAGAACTCTCCCTTCTCTTTCCAAGATGTGATAGTTTCACATAGTCTATCTGTAAGAGTTCTTACCTTATTTGGTAAGGGGCTGCATTTTATTTGGAAGCTGAAGCTAGCTCACTTATGAATATATTTGTTTTTATTATTTTATTTTGTTTTTCTCTCACTCTTGCTAACTTGGAGTCTCCTCCAACTTTAAGATGGAATATTAGAGTTGGATTGCATACCTCTATGAAGGTATTAAGGGCCACATTGCTGGTGGTAAGTGGTGTCATATTGAACCTTACTATGTGTGGACAGTTCAATTATTAACATTTTAACCTCTGGTTAAGTGAAAGTGTAAGGCAAAATTCTGATAAAATATCTTTATCAGAACATTAATAACTATATAGGTTGTAGGATTTGGTAGTTTTTCTTAATGTTAGGCTAACTTCTGCTTTATGAGGAAGTGACTTATGAAACACCAATATTCCAACAAAGAACAACTTAAAATCTGCGTTAAACAACTACAATAATAGTAACCCAGTTGAGGGACTTGGAGAGCTGCTTAGACAGGTAAGACTAGAGGAAACATGCTGGAGAAAAGGGAAACACAATAATGTAAGTCCAATCAACTGCATATTGTTTTTCTTTTGGTGGTATTTGCTGATTCTTGCCTTCAGTCAAGAGTACACAATATACCCAATAAGCCCCCAGAGAGAATGGTTGCTGAAACACTAATAATCAATTAGCATTTTAGGAAGTCAGAAAGGGATAGAGAGACAAAACTTGGAATTTGAGTCTCCCTGAATTTGACGCATCTAGAATTTGAGATACTGAGGTTCCAGAAATGAGGAAAGAACAAAGAAGGCTGAATTCAGCATCCATTTTACTCTGCAAACATTAATGACAGAACAGTCTGAGAAGCTGCATGGAGTTTTAATCAGTTTCATGGTGTGGATGAGACAAAGCATTGGAATTCAGGAGTCAATCAGGAGTCCAGCAAGATTCTTCAGGCTTTTTGTTGGAATTTCAGAAGTGGAGATGAATGAAAGGCAAACCAAGCCTTATGCAAACTTTAAAGCAGCCTTTGGAAAAGCAAAGTCCCTGAACAAGTTGAGGAGATTTATTATTATAGCGCCTGCTAGAGGAGAGGATAATCATCTCTACAGGAAGATGGCATCATCCAGAGCACCTACAATTATCCACACATAATGTTGGCATTCAATAATCAAAACAAACACTTGATAGAAGAATATTAAGCAAAGTGAGAGAAAAAAAAAAAGAAACACAGGAAAAGAAAATTTATCCCCAGGCCCCACATATTAGAGATATCAGACGCTAACATTTAAATATTTGTGAATTAAATAAGTAGATGAAAAGATGAGTAATTTCACCAGAGTTGAAATCTATATGCCGGGTGTGGTGGCTCACACTTGTAATCCCAGCACTTTGGGAGGCTGAGGCAGGCAGATCACGTGAGATTAGGAGTTCGAGACCAGTGTGGCCAACATGGTGAAACCCCGTCTCTACTAAAAATGCAAAAATTAGCTGGGCAGTTTGGTGCACGCCTGTAATCCCTGCTACTCGAGAGGCTGAGGTGGGAGAATCGCTTGAACCCAAGAGGAAGAGGTTGCAGTGAGATGAGTTTGCGC
Source organism: Pan paniscus (assembly GCF_029289425.2). NCBI lineage: Eukaryota > Metazoa > Chordata > Mammalia > Primates > Hominidae > Pan > Pan paniscus. Next base: position 100,233,670 of record NC_073253.2, read on the forward strand.
CACTGCACTCCAGCCTGGATGACAGAGCGAGACTCCATCTCAAAAAAAAAAAAAAAAAAAAAAAAAGGAAAGAAAAAAGAAACCTATATAGTATGATCAATAATGCAAAGGTAGGTAATAAAGGCAGATAGTAATAAAGTTAAAAGCAGGAAGAAGAATATTTCTCAAAATTTAGGAGCAACTCAATCGCTTGCTGTCATGTTAAAAATTCAGATTTTGATACTTTGGCTCTGAGGTGGTGGCTGAGAATTTGTATTTCTAACCAGCTCACAGTGATGGTAAGACTGCTTATCTAAGGACCTTCACTTAGGATAACAAAATTCTCAGGCTCTGTATTGCTTAAGAGCAATTAGAAGCATTAATTTATATTTAACTATAAGTGAAGGATGCATAGTTTAATATTCAAAGTAGCTATTAAAAACTTGTAATATATAACAGGCTAATAGAAAAGAAAAATTGAATAATTTTTAAAATGCTTCAGTACTTAAATAAAGAAAAGAAAGAAGAAGAAAACCGTAAAACAAGTGTAATGAAAATAAGGCAAATATAAACCCAAATACATCAGCAATTGCATTAAAGGTTAAATATATGATGATCCTTTTGAAAGGCAAATAGTTTTATGAACATTGTTTTAAAAGCAACTTGAATAGAAAGAGAAAAGATGTAGAAGGTATTCCAAGAAACCATGACCAAAAGAAAGAAAAAATAAATAAAGAGCAGCAAAATTAACTTTAAAATTAGAATAACTACTAAAGATAAAGTGGGATTTATGATGAAAAGAACAATCCATCAAAAAGATACATGAAAACTAAATGTATATGTACCTATTATCACTATTTCAAAATATGTAAAAGGAAAATTGACAAAATAAAAATCAGAATTCATAAATCTATGTGTGTGTGTGTGTATATATATATATGTATATTTGAGGTTAAAATATAACCATCTCAGTAATCAATAGAAAAATTAAACCAAAAATTTTAGCAAATAGGAATATTGACCTAAATGATTAGCAAATTCGCCAGAATTGACAGGCAGAACACATTGTACCCAACAACAATCTTTTAAAGTGCATATTATATTTTTAACAAAAGTAATCATGTCTTATGTAATAAATCAACTCTCAACAAAGTTAAAAAATATTTAAATCAATTAGAATATATTCTGACCATTGTGGGATTTAAGAAAGAGATCTATAAAAAATGATAACTAGAAAATTCACATACTGGAAATTAAGTAATACACTTCTAAATAACTCATGGGTACAAAAGGAAAGCATAATGGAAATTAGAAAATGTTTGTATGAAATGTTAAGGAAAATTGGCATATCAAAATTTGTAAAATTCAGTTAAGACAGTGCATAGAGAAAATATCTAACTTTATAGTAGAAAATGTTAAAATGTATAGTACATATTAAAAAAGAAAAAAGACAAATAGACAACATATGCCTACCTCTCAAGAAGTCAGAAAAGAAAATGTGTTAAGAGCAAAGAGAAAAGTAAAGCAAAAATAGGATGAAAAACGAAATAGAAAACAATTAAGTAGTACACACACAATAGAAGAAGGATACAAAAAGAAAAATGAAAGGTTGGACTCAGCAATATCAGGAATTATAAACAAACAACACCACAATAAATGTGTCAGGTGTGAAAAAGACTAGAGAATTTCCGAATAATGTTATGCAGTCATTTGAAAATTTAGATGAAAAAGGTAAATTCCTAGAAAAATAAACTTCCTAAAACTAACCATATGCAAAATATTAGATATTAAAATCTGAGTAATCATTATCTGATCATTAAATAATTCACATTTTTTTAAAACAACTTTGCCACAAAAACATCTGCCTCAAATGGCTCTATTTGTGAGTTATTTCCAACATTCAAGATTATTGATGTTGTAACTGTCTCTTTAGCTATTAAAAAATATACATTTTCAAAAGAATTTTCACTGATTTTATGAAGCCAGCATGATGTTCATTAAAAAAAATGGTGGCCAATCTTTCTTATGAACATAGACAAGAAAACAAATAAAATATTAGTATAAAAGATACCCATTTAAGAATAATCATTAAGGATTAAGGTTGGTTTGTCCTGGGAATTAAGAGTATATTAAAATTAGAAATTTAATAAAAATAAAGACTGCAGGAGAAAATCACATGATTATTTAAATAGATGCAAAAAATGCATTAGTTGAAATCCAATAAGCAATGTGATAAAACTTGTCAGCAAAGTGATAATAATTTTTTTAGGAAGCCCATTACCAAAAAATTTACAACTAACATTATGCTTAATGATATGTTAATAGAAAAAATGAGTTAGAAGAATATTGAAAAGATTCTACCATCAAACTAGGAGAATTAAAGGAATGTATTAAAATGGCAATTATTCTAGCAACTTGGAAAGGCCACACATCTTTAAAAAATCTGTTTTCTTATCAAATTTTTATTTATTTTTTATTTTTAACTTTTATTTGAAGTTCAGGGGTACAAGTGCACAAGTGTTACATAGGTACACTTTTGTCATGCGGGTTTGTTGTACTGATTATATCATAATCCAGGTATTATGCCTAGTACCCATTAGTTATTTTTCCTGATCCTCTCCCTCCTCCCACTGTCCACCCTCCAAAAGGCCCCAGTGTGTATTGTTCCCCTCTACATGTTCATGTTTTCTCATTATTTAGCTCCCACTTATAAGTGAGAGCATGCAGTATTTGGTTTTCTGTTCTTGCTTTAGCTTGCTAAAGATATGGCCTCCAGCTTCATCCATGTCCCTGCAAAGGAAATGGTCTCATTCTTTTTAGGGCTGCATAGTCTTATCAAATTTAAAGTAAGTAATACAATATTATTGAGTATAGTCACCATGTTGTACATTATATCGCTAGAACTTATTCATCTTATAACTGAATGTGATTACCCTTTAACCAATATCTCCCATTCCCTCTTCCTCTCCATGCTAGGTAACCACCATTCTACTGTCTGTCTCTATGAGTTTGCCTTTTTTAGAGTTCACATGTAAGTAAGAACATACAGTATTTGTCTTTATGTGCCTGGCTTTTTTTACTTAGCACAGTGACCTCCAGGTCCATTCATATTTTTGCAAATGGCAGGATTTCTTTCTTTTTTTATGGCTAAATAATATTCCACTGTGATGTGTGTTTGTGTGTGTGTGTATTGAAAATACAAAGACCATTTTCTTACATCTGCATAGCCTGGTTAACTAGTTTCTAATTCCACCACTCACCCATTTTCTTGGAGAGAGAGAGTAGTAGAGATACCTTCCAAATCACAAAATTAAGTTATCATGTTACTTCATAAAGGAGGTATAAAAAATGGAGGGGGAGGAGAAAACACATTTTCCATACATTCCAAGAAATTCATAAAAGCTACATATAGATTTATTCTCCATGGTGGGGTAAAAAATGCAATATTTAGCCCAATTATATTAAGTCATATTATATTACATATCTTCCTGGGTAAGAGAAAAAAGTTGCATTCTTCAATGACACTCTAAAATATGTGGACTTTTGTCATCTTTATATATGCATATATAACATAGAAACTAAAATTTGTTAACCAGGCAATGAAGTGGAATCAACTTAGAGTCATAATTTAAATCTATATTTGAACTTTCCATAACTAAATTCGCTATATATAAAATATGAAAATGCTGTCCAAATACAATCACTCACAGTTTTACATGGCTAAACCGTTTTGAGAGGCTTAAAGGCTTTTAAGAAACAAGACAATTCATATGCTTCTGGAAATTTTCTCTAAGTGAAACAATATTTGGTTAAGCCAAAATATTGTTCAGTGCAAAGTAGCCAGGGTTTAGG